>NW_012026802.1:852079-886823 GCF_000956235.1 Wasmannia auropunctata
TTTTTTTTGAAAATTTATTTCTTATCAAAAATTGTTAACATTTGTTTAATTAAAATGTAAATTGGTATAAATGTTATTGGAAGATGTATGAGATTCAATACGCAGCGCGCGCGAATCGCGCACCTGTTATGTACTAGTCAAATCAAATATAAAATTTCTGTGATTATACAATCGTGAAAGCCATTGGATATTGAAAGCGTTCTGGAATATTCAAGATATCGATTTTGTGTATAATTTTGGGCTAATAAAGAAAAACAGTATCTTTTAGTAAAAAACGTATATTGATAATTCTTTTTTTTAAATATTTTTTTGGGGCCATCTATTTTAACAAAATATGTTGCGAACAATTCTAAATTACAATAAAATGATGAATTTCTTACTAATTAACTTATCAAAATCTTTTGTAAATGTAATAAAAATTGTTATTACTGTTAGTATTAGATTCTCATTTCTGATTACTTTTTATTCAATTAAAATTTATACAATCGAAAATAACTCGAAAATGATTATGTATTGATAATATAATTACTTATTATCTTGCATTTCTACTTACAAGATTTTAGTATTAAGACTCATATAAAAAGATTCGAATTGTGTAATCGAATTATTCGAACAGCTCAAACGAAACTCCATTTGTTTGTTTTAATCAAATAGTTTTGACATTAGAAAAAAATTAAGTGAAAATATTTATTGCAAACAGAAAATAAATTTTTTTTCCTTGAAATAACAAATCTAACAGATTAAACAATTGAAATCATTCAAATATCTTAAAGCTAGAACGAGCCGAACAATTTAAAGTTTGATTTGGAAATTCGAGCTGTTGTTCAAGCACATGAAAATTTCACACATCATGAAATTAATTGTATAATTACAGTTGTACCCATTTTTTAAATCCCCTTTATGACATATATATATACATCGGATAATCCATGCTGCATAATTATTTTTTTATATGCTGATTTAGCCTTGGTAGTCAAAATAATCGATTTCTTTGTCAGCAATTTTAGTAGCTGACGATGATGGCAGCAATTGCTGATTCTGCTTTACAGGTAACGAAAGAACAGTCCTGCAATATATAATTAATTACATATTTTAGTACATATATATTCATTTATTAATTCGTTGAATCTTTTATTAATCCGACAGTTACAAATAAATATCTTACTTTGTAGAGTTATTTCCCTTCGAAGTATTGAGTACCGGACCTGGAACCTTTCTCTGTCCCTTCTCTCTCTGTATCATTTCTAATAAACTGTAACTTGGTAGCCAACACTGCAATGAGATTTGTTACTGAATATTTGTTACTGAAATGATACACGTTTCAATTGAGCGAGCTTTTACCTTATCTTTCACGGCAGTGGCAACGACGTTTCTCTTTGGCTCTTCATCGTATGCTTGACTCTCGCAGCCAAAGTGCTGGCACGACTCGTGCACGAAATGACGCTTTTCCCTGTTCATAACATCGAACGAATAACTCCGGGATTTCTGTTTGGACGTTTTCGCTAGCTGCACCAATTCCGTCAACTTGTCGTGGACTATTTGACAGAAGTGCGGATCTTTCTTGGCCCACTGTTTCATGTAATCGCTATATCTGGGCATCAATTTGCCGCTTAAGTCCGGATTAACGATCTGCAGTCCCAATGCAAGCCTCCTGTTTCTTTCTATAATCTTGCACTCGTCGTTGCACTCCAAAGTCTTCAGTTGATTTTGTTTCTTCGCACCTTGCCCGAACACTTCGTCTAAATCGACGGAGTGACCGAGTTGCATATCGGCCATCTTACTAGCCAATATATTGCTTGCTATCCGCTGATATTCCCGCGCATTATCTGCACAGACACGACTCATAGTCCTGTGTCCGCACTGGCAGGTAACCTGTAAAGTAAATACAATTTATGGTTAAATAATAATCCCATGGTACAAAACTTGTTGAAATTTTATCACGATGCGATCGCTTTCAAGTGGATCGCCTAAGATATGCAAAAACAGGAATTGTTCCTTACCTTAACCATCTCTTTGCAAGGCGTATCTGGACATTTGCCTTCGTGGCATGGAGTGGCGCAGATATGCCCGCACAGTTCTCTTAATGCGGCACAAGGCTGTGTGCACTGCTGGCCGGGTTTTTCGCAGGGTCCAGCGTGACACATTGTGATACATCTATGCCGTCCACACGTCAACGGCTTGCTGCACGGAAGACCGCACGATATCTCTTTCACGTGGCACGGCACCGCCTTCCTGAGCTCGTGTCTGCCGTGGCACCATCTCTGGGTCAGGACGCTACAAGGTGGACACGTGGGCTCGCTGTGACAGTTGTGCAGTACCTCGTGGTCGCAGGCATGCTCGCGCGAACACGGCCGGTTGCAGGTGGGTCTCCTCGTGCCGCACGGGACTGGCGGATAAATCACTTCTGCGCCACACTCGCAATACAGTTCGTCGAAGCTGCTCTCCCAGCAAGGCGAACATCTTCCTGTCGGAGAGAAAAAAAAAAATTTCATTTTATACTGTCCGATTTCGATGATAGATACAATTACATAGATACAAGCGCGTGCGCTTACCTATATGACATCTCTCCTGGCACTTGTGCCGACCGCAACTCAAGTTTTTTGAACACGGCAACGGACAGATGTGCTCGATGTCGATGCAGCACAGCTGATTGCAGTTGTGTTTACCGCAGGATCTCTTCTTCTTGCAGCGTTTCTCGCAGCGCGCGTCGTCGGCCTTGCTCGTCAAGTCCCTGCAAGCGATCTCGCGGTCCATGTTACCACATCGGCACTTGACGTCGGTGTTCAAATCGCATTCCGGACATTCCCCCGTGTGACACGGTGCCTTGCAGATGTGCGGATTACCTGCGTGAGCGAACGGAAAATTCGATTTAGCGCGTCTGCACGGTGACGAGACGCAAAGCGTCGATATCTCGGAGACGCTTACTAGGCTGGCCGCATTTCAAGCGCTTCGAGCAGATTTTATCGCAGGTCGGCACAGGATCCATACAACTCTCTCTTTTCTCCGTTAACGGCGTCTGACCGCAGCAACACATTGTAACTTTTTCGGGCATCAAGGAACAGAACTCGCAAGACTCTGGATGACAAATCTTCTGGCAATAATGTTTCTCGCAGTCTAACGGTTTGTTACAAATATTATCACAGCAATACGTATCTGCAACGTTGGCTCGGCAGGGTACCTCTTGAGTTTTCTTACTACAGAAACATGCTAAACAAAATAAAACAAAACATTACAATTGTACATTGCTATCTAAGATAATTATTGCAAACTTAACGTATTTATCTTAATTTAAAAAAAATTAAATGTACGTTAAATGAAGAAATTGAAATATTACTTTGTTGCACGACTTTGTCGCAAGGCCCGCACTCCCCCTGATGGCACTTCCTCTGGCAGGTGTGCTTGCCGCACGACAGATTCTTCTCGCATATCGAATCGCACATCAACAACTGCTGAGCGCTACACAGTAGCATCTTCGACGTTCGTCCGCAACCGCAATACTTGGTTACCATCGCCACGCACTGCGGGCAAGAGCCGGGATGGCAGAGCAAGGTGCACTTGTGCGTGCAATTTTTCTTGGACAGATGCCGACCGCAGATCTCGCCGCACGAATGTGCCACGTCCCTGCGATTCCACTCGGGCATCTTCATCTTGCCGCAGAAGCAGAAGTAATCCTCGGGCACGAGGAAACTAACGTCCCGACAAGCCGGGCACTTCCAACTGTTGTTCTCTAAAAGAAAAATAGACGAATGAGATTCGACAATTCGACGATTCGGCACAACCGAATGACCAAAAATTCCGACGAGTTTTTACTCACCGCCCTGAGACGACTTCGCCCATTTTTTTATGCACCTCAGATGCAACACGTGATAACAATTGCTGCAGGACCAAACGTAATCGCTCTGCTTGATATGCTCGTAACAGACCAGGCACTCCAACCCTCCCTTGTTCAATTGCTCGGTTAATCGTTCCCTCTGACTCGCGTCGTCATCTGGATAAGAATATACAAAGTTGACAATTATTTCATTATTTTATACGATAACAAAATGCCATCTCTTTGAGGATAGACCGTAGAAATATGCATACCAATTTCATATTTTTTCCTCGGATTTTTCCCCGGCAGTGCGGGTGTCGACTCATTACTTTCCGTCCTATCTCTCCAATTTTCCACTTTCTTCTCCTTATAACTTGTTTCGTTGTTCTTTCTTTGCGTATACTTCGCCGCTGCCGCTGTTGTTTTACGCCTGGTACCGGGTTCAGACTGCATCTCGTCCGAATTGTATCTGTGATAATTGGACGCGTTAGCGAATCGCTTAACTCTATCGTTTCGTTTTGCTTCAAGGATCTTTGAAGACATATTTTCCGAATCGTTATCCTCGCGTGCCAATGTTCTTTCTCTGCTGATTTTTGCAGACGAGTCGTCCTCTTGAATCTCTTCAACAATACCCCTATTTTCCTGATTACTAAACGTAGCGACTGAATTAGCGGCAGATGCGTGGGCTTCTTCAGCGGCATTCTGTTCTGCGAAAGACACGTCCGACTGATACTTCCTATTGTAATATCTGCCGTTCTGAAATTTATTGTAATTCCTCGCGTTGTACGTCCTGTGAGCATCCCTGTAGCCGGATCTCGGCGGAGCCTGCGTGTCCTGCGGCCTCTTCTGTCTGTAATTCGCGTCCCTTCTGTTGTCGTAACGTCTCTCGCCCTTGTACACGTGATCCGCGGACGACACGGCTGACTTTGGCTTGAATTCCTGAGCGCAAGCGTTGAACCCACTCCCCGTCGCGTTGCCGTTATCGTATCTCCTGAATCTGGCGTCCCTTCTGAACTTGGCCTGGCTGTTGGGCACAAATTCGTTGGCCATGGGATGCAGATTGGAGTTCTCCACGACAGTGGACTGGATGATGTCGTCTGCCGACGACGACGACGGCGGCGGCGGCGGCGGCGCCGACGCGTGCTTGCCGGCCGTCCGGTTACCCCTGGTGGATCTCGGCCTATAGCCGCCGCGGGAGAAGGGCAGCGCGTGGTGCGACGCCGTCGAGGCGACGCCGTTCGACGCCCGGGCGTTATCCGCGGACGAGGCGTCTGGCAGTGCACGTTCCTGATAGGCGTTGTTCTCCAAAGGCACCTGCATGTTCGACGGGTGCTGGGCGCCTGGGACCTGGTAGAAGGCCGCCGTCGGTCTTCTGCTCCGCTCGTAGACGTGTCCCCGACTCCCGTTCTCGGCCCCCGGAGGATAGTAGCCCGCCGCCGCCCCCGCGGATATGTCGTGCAGATACGCGGAGTTCCCGGCGAAGTACGTCGTCGGCCAGTTCCCCGGGGCAGCGTCCGCCGCGTTCCGGTCGGTGTTGTACATCAGGTAACTCAGGTCCTCCGGATACGAGCCGTCCCAGGTGGCCATCTCGTCGTCGCGATTGCACAGTAATTGCACAGTAACGCGAAACCGCACACGTAACGCGGAGGGGGGGAGGGAGAGGAGGAGGGGGAAGTGGGGAACCAGGAGTGCTCCCGATAAGGAGCACGCGAATCTCTTATCTGCCGAGATCGAATCCCCTTGCGGGAGAAAGAGAGAAAAGAGATCGGAAAAAATCACTGTTTCGATGAATTGCAATATGTTGTATGCTAGACCGCGCGCGTGCGATGCGTTCCGGAACGACCTTGTCCTAACCTAAAAAGAAATTCGAAAGGGTGCGCTTAAGCCACGTGTCTTATTGCTTCTCCTGGCTTCTCCGGCCGTTTGAAACTTTTAAAATCGATCAAAACGAGAATTCGAAAACTGTGGAGCACGTATGAGCAAAATTCTCGCAAACCTTTCTCCTTCCAGCGGCGATTGCAGTACCCTCTGATGGAAGCCTCCAATTAGCGGAACTACGTATCCAGATGTGAACACATCGGTATCATCGTAATCCGATCAATAAAATTTGAAAAAACTGCAGTATTGGGCAATACGTATATGATAGAAATTATGAGAAAAAAGAGATTTCAAAATAGAACTTTTATAGAGAGATTTGCGAAAGAAACGAAGTACAAAAAATATTTTGTTTGCAAAAATTTAATTTTGAGCGTCCGAAGTTAAAAACTGAATTTCGCACAATTTGAAATTCATAAAAAATCACGATAGTTTATTGTGAAAGAGAACTGCAGAGTAAGAACAATAAAATAAATACCATGAGAATGAATTAATAAATTCTAAAAACTTACTGTTATTAACAGCCATTATTTTCGCCCTTTTATTATATATGTATTTTTATCTTTTGAAATTATATAGATAAAAGAACGATTATTATAAATAATAATGCCATTAGAGGCCGAAGTAGCAAACGCAAATATGTACGTAATATAAAATTGTATTTGTATATAAAATTATAACCGTGTACAATTTTTTTTTTAACGTGTTTTACATTTTCGGCATTCGATTGGTGTCGGATATGCGGGTCTACACTGCGATCAAACTTTTCGTATCAAAATTTGTTAAAAAACATTTTATATATTACTCAACTAAGTAACCCGTTAAAATGTAGCCGCCGGTATCGTTCGTCAGGATATCGGGATGCGTCCTGTCGGGCAACACCTGATACGAACGTAAAAAATTCGTAAACAATCTCACATTTATTACATTGCGTTTCTGTTTGAGTTCAAAGTAAGTCTCCTGTAGAGGCTCGCGAAACGCGTGGAAGATGACAAACGGCCGCGAAATTCCCAAGAAGGGCAGCAGCGCGTTCGCGATTTGCAAGGGATGCTCTCTCGCGAAGATAGTCAAGCCACGAGCCTTCGAGTTACTCAATAAATCCACAGCGTGTTTTGTCTCCAGCAACCATTTCGGTTTTTTCGGTTTCTTCGCTTCTTTCTCGGGCTCCTCAGACTCGAGTTTTCGTTTCACGGCGTTGCTATTTTCCCCGGTATCGTTTGTGAGAAGCGTACCATTTTCTTCCGCCCCAGTTTCCACTTCCGAAACTTCCATATCTGTTTCGCATACTTGGTCGTTCTTAGTTTCCTCCTCGGATTCTTCCGTTGGTTTTTCACCTTCGCACAATTCTTCAATGTTACTATCGACAGTCTTTTCAGAAATATTGTCTACTACGTTTGATTCGCCCTGGTGGTACAATCTCAAGAGACTGTAGATGTTTACCATGGTGTGCCTGTCTTTCAGTTCCTGTGGAAAATTCATGGCTTCGACGAGTGTGGTTTGAGGCACGTTACCGGGATGCAGGTTGATGAGACGGCCGCTCGTGTTCGCGCCTATTCTGTCGAGCATAGCCGCCGCGGGCAGTCCCTGGAATCCGCTGCTGTACAGCAGGTGCAAGCCGTCGGCCTGCACGTCACTGTAGGACAGTATCTGCGCCAGAGCGTCCATCCTCAATCCCCCGATCTTCTCGTGCTTCGTCGCGAAGTACACCTCGTGCAGCGACAATATCGACGTCCTGTGTATCGTCAGGAATCTGAAATACTTGCGCTTCTTCTTCCTGATGTACTTCTCCTGCGAGTACTCCGTTTTGGCGGCGAAAGACGTGCTGTTCTCGATGAGGCTGCCGATTATCTCCCTGCCGGTCTTGCCGGCCTCCTGCAGCCGCAGAATCTCCTCCTTCGACAGCCGCTGCGACGTGCCGTCGTCCACGATGGAACGATTGTCGCAGCCGCTCAGCTCGCCCTTCAGATCGTTCCACGACTCCACCCCATCCGTCAGCTTCAGGGTGAAGGTGTTCCTGCTGTCTGGCAACGGCACCATCTCGAAGGTGCTCCAAAACGGCCTGCCGATGATCTCGCGCATCTCCACCCTCTGATCCTTCCCCAGCATCAGAATACCGTTCTCCGACACTTTGTATATCTTGCTGAAGCCCTGCTTCTTGACTATCACGTGGGTGCCCACCGCGATCACATCCTCCGCCGACTCGCACGTATCCTCCGCGGTTGCGCTCATCGTATCCCCGAATTGTTTTACAGGTTAAAGCGCTCGCTCGAATTTTTTACATGTCGGGTCCTGTAACATTATCACATGTTTACTCCATATATCTCTATTATTCTTCCTAGCTTTTCTACAGCAGCAATATATCACCTTTAATGTTTCTTTCCCCTTTCTCCTCAACCATGCCGTGCCATGCCACATGCATGCGATTATCTGCCAAGTGCCATTTTCGCTCTTTTCAGGTTAGGCCAGTGCATAGGAAAACGATATGACTTAGGTAGTAGCAAACTGCAGTTGTGGCCGAGAATTTTAAAATGGTAGTATGTTTTCGATTGTGATTTAGCTAATTCGCTTACTTGCCATTTGCTGGTAAGGTAATTTTTTAGGTTGGGTAAGCACTGGTAAGCACATGGGTGGATCGATGGGCCTTGCATCAGTTTGCATTCCTCCAGGAATTGCGTGTACGCATTTGTATACGATACTCGCATGTCGGGTGTAATTTCGTGTTTTTCTACACAATAATGCGTCTAAAGTAACTTGAAGTAACTTGGATGTAATCTTAATCATAGTTATCGTTCATATTGATGTACAAGACGTTTTGAGTGACACGCACGCTTGATGTAGGTGTATTAAGTATCATTAACATTTAACAAAGTCTTTAAAGTTCTTCTAACAATATGTCTCACGTTTTAATGATTGTAGAGAATAATAAAAATGGATCGCTACAATGAATTCCAAGCCATTGTGCTCGCCGGAGGAAAAGGCTCCCGCATGACAGAGCTGACAGCAAGCCAGCCGAAATGCCTGCTACCGATCGCCAACGCTCCCATGATCTGGTTTCCCCTGCAACTCCTCGAGCGTTCGGGCTTCAAGGAGGCGATCGTCATTATCGCCGAGGAAAACAAGTCCGACGTGTCGGTGGCCTTGGATAAATTGGGTCTGAAAATCAAGCTGGAATTCGTGGGAATTCCAGGGACCGAGGACCTTGGCACAGCTGATTCCATCAGGCTCATTCACGAAAAAATTTATACCGATATCTTGGTGATATCCTGCGACCTGATCACGAATGTGGATGTATTGGACATCCTGAACTTGTACAGAAAGCACAATGCGAGTCTGACCGCTCTGATGTTACCTATGCCGAGAATCCCGGACGACTTTGTAACGCCAGGTCTGAAGAACAAGCAGAAGCCGGAGACAGATTTGATCGGCATCGACAATAACACAGGGCGATTGGTATTCTTGGCTTCCGCGTCTGACTTCGAGGAAACAATTAACATCTCGAAGAGGCTTCTCACGAAGCATGCCAGCTTCACCATTAACTCCAAACTGATGGATGCGCATTTGTACATTATTAAGAAATGGGTGCTAGATTTTTTAATATTTGACAAGTGAGTGATTTTATTAGAGAGATACATTGAGAGAAGAGATTAAATGTAAATCTAATTAAATGTAAAATTTTTTTTTTTCAGAAACTTTACGACTCTGAAGGGTGAACTTGTGCCATATATAGTCAGTAAACAGTTACTTAAACCTAAACAGTCTATGGATGACAAGACTTCCATAGTGCAAATGGATTTGAAAGAGGATATCTCCCACTTTGCAATGGAGAACCCGTTAGATGAGCTGATAACAAAGATGTCAGCCTTCAATGATCACAGAACTGATCTGGAGGACCCATATAATGGGGATGTAATACGATGTTACGCTCATGTACCGACTGAAAATTTTGGTCTTAGAGCGAATACCATACAAATGTATCATCTTGCTAATGCTAAGGTAATTCAGTTTGCACAAATCTCTATGTAATTCAGTAATGATATATATTATTTTAACGTATGAAATAAGTCGGGATCTCGAAGTGAAACTTGACCGACTAAAAGTCGATCGCTCTCGTACGGAGCTACGAATAATATATATATTATATTTACACTTTAATTCTAAATTGAGGAATCTGTATCAACTGATTTGAAAAATATCTCGTACAGATATCAGAATGGTGGACCTCTGCCAGCCAGTTGCCGCTTTTGCCGGCATTGTCGAAGTCGGCGGTTGTAAACACAACACAGCTGCAAGAATGTCGCGTAAGTGATAATTCGGTTATTGATAGCAAAACGTCGTTGAGACACAGTCATATCGGGCCTTGCACCACCGTGGAAACGAAGACAAGGATATCTCAGAGTGTGCTAATGGGATGTGTAACTATTAAGCCAAGGTGAGTTTGATGTGTTTATTGAGTGAAAATATTCGTCTAAAATTTACGATTTGTTTTTTTTTTTATGCAGATGTGTCATTCACAATTGCATACTATGCAATGGTTGCATCATCGAGGAAGGCACCGAATTGAAGAGTTGCATCGTTGGAGCAGATTACGTTGTGAAATCTGACAGCCAACACTCTCACGAAGTACTCACTGATGCAGATAGGCTTATAGAAATTTAACTACCCACATTTTGTACTGTTTACAAATTATAAATATATTGTAGATATTATTTATAAAAAATGTTTAATAGAAAAACAAGAAAACTACCTTTTGTAATTGATTTTTTTTTGTTTTAGTTGGTAGAGAAGTATATTGATGTATCTAAATGCAGCAATTTTATGTTCAGATTGATAAAAGTTAGGGCATAATTTAGATTAATATTTCTTTATTAGACCGTTTTTTATTTAAAAAAATTAAAATTTGTATAATGCTTATGTATATATGTATATTATAATTTTTAATTTTTGGCTTTGTGATGGTAAATGGTGTAAATTGAAATTTACCTTCCGAGTAAGAATTTCGCGATTTAGTTTCAATCGGCGTCTACAGAGATCGTTCGAAAACGTCTCGTTCTCCGGCTGAATTTATAACCTCTTTCGACTGGACGTCGGACGAAGGAACGTTCGGATTCGGAACGGAATAAATCGTCTTTTCTCTGGAGTGGTCTTTCATCTAAAATGGTGAGCGTGAATTTATGTTATTCAAATCGATTTATTTTACAGCGATCCTAACAGCCGGCTGATTTATCGGCGCGGAAAAGATGTCCTGAATTTTCGTAGAACCGACATAATTAAATAATATCGAGCGAAAAAAGATCCGCATGACATGGACATTACTGCCATGTACTGGTTTATAGGTTATGATAATGTTTATCTGATAACACGTTAAGAGTCACTCATTTTTCCCGAAGGATATTTATTTTTTTCTTATTCTTCCATAGAGATGATCTAAAAATTACCCTTCTTTATCGTCGTTCGATCTTCATATCGTTGAATCTTATTTTTTTCTCTAATTTGTGGACATGGAGTCGGATGTTGCAGTTTAAGTTCAGTATGCTTTTTCTTGATGTTCACAGACGAAGGGTACGTCCAGCTTTGGTAAGCGTCGTAACAAGACGCACACGTTGTGCAGGCGATGTGGACGTAGCTCTTACCACATCCAGAAGTCGCAATGCGCGCAGTGTGGCTACCCGGCTAAGAAGATGCGTTCGTGTAAGTCGCTGTCTTGCAACGCGACACGTTTGCCCGTAGACGAGTGTCACGTTACGTTTATGAGATATCGAATATTTATTGTTAATTTAAAGATATTAATTAGATGTATGTTTCGCAACATCACAGATAACTGGTCGATCAAGGCGAAAAGGAGGAAGACCACCGGCACTGGCCGCATGCGTTATCTTAAGATCGTGCGCCGTAAATTCAAGTAAGCGTTAGAAATATGAAAATAACTAATAGCGTTTTCGGACAAATTATAAAAAAAAAATTAGGGAATGTTATATGCATCTTTTATTATGATAAAAAATGATATAAAACTGTTTTTAAAAAACTGTAAAAATCTGTGGGTCAATTGTTTTAACGTTAATTATAATATTTTCAGACGAAGCGGATTTGTTCGCTCCGAGAGCGATTAATAACGTCGCATGCTCTCCTCGCCCAATGAGAAATCTAAAATAGAGCACGTGATGTTATTAATTGCTCTCTGAGCGATCAAATCCGCTTCGTTCAAAAACGCTATAATTAACGTTAAATCAATTAACCTATAGATTTTTAACAACTTTTTCTTATAGTTTTATATCATTTTTTGTTACAATAAGAAATGTATATAACATTATCTAATTTTTTCGTAATTTGCCATATATACAGCACCTATAAATGGTTATTTTATATATTTATAGGAATGGATTCAGGGAAGGCTTGCCAAAACCTAAAGCTGTTGCAGCTAAGTAATAGCATCAATACCCTGTCTCATTGTCTAATTAAGTTGTACAATTTTGACTATCAATAAAAAATCGAAAACATCTGATCACAATATTTAGCATTTCAATGAGAATTTCTTTTATTAAATTCTAATGGAATGATAATCACATTTATTGGATTGTTTACTTCTCTTAAATATTTGCAGCTATATAAGCCTTTAAGTTTCATACGCTTTTACACCATCTAAAGACTTTCGGTTTCTCTCTGTATAATTCCATTCTTGTAAATGATAATACACTTAAGTAAGATAGCTTAAAATTAAGTATATTATCTCGACTCCCCTCCCGTTTCTTTTTCTATTGATACATTGAGTAGCATTTGCAAACACGTGAGATGAACTTCTGATAAACCTGTATACGTATTCTCACGTATTATATCATATCTGACAAGAAAATTTTGAAGAAATACACGATCGGAAAGATAAGAGGCGCGTTGTCTACGTATCGTTTGCGCAACCTTCGCGGAATTTTTAATTGCCGCGACGTCCCATATATTTAGCGAGCTTCCGACCTCGCCGAACAGTACGTTCAATGCATGATGACAACTCGGATGGTCGCTGCAGCTCCATTGTGCATCTAGGCGTCCGCCGATACCGCACCCGAAGATCGTTGATCTTCAGCCCGTCAATTCGAGAGTTATGCCACGCAACAATACTCAGCGAATGTTTCGTCTCCACAAGCACCGAAGAATCAAGAAGATTTGCTCGATTAAATAATAGTAAATTTAAAGAGAGGGAAAACGCGCACTTAGAAACAAATTCAAATAGGTGACTGAAAGGAAATAATTTGGTCAAGAAGACATATGAATTAACGTTTCTACTACACGCAGATAATTCTCGAAGGGTATTTACAATTACTGAAAAATTTTGCTCTTTGAAAAATCTGTTCCATAATACGGAACAAAAACGAATTTATTACAAAACTTGTATATAATTCTGTATAAATGGGCGTTCTGCGTCAACTACTGTTTGGTAAGTGCATGTTTTTTTTGTTTTTTTTAATAATCGCTTTATTGTCTGAAATTTATATTTTTGGCTGTGCAGGTAAATATCTGTTAGTTACCAACACTGTGAGCTGTGGCCTGATGATGGCAGCGGGAGATGTGATCCAACAGCGCAGCGAGTATTGGAAGAAGCATTGTCACAAATATTTTCCAGGCAGCGTCATGGCAGCGTCACCGGAAGATGAAAAGGTGACGGCGATTTCCAGCAGTCCATCTGTATACGGACACGACTACATGCGGACCAGGAACATGACGGTCGTGGGACTGCTTCAAGGTCCGTTTCATCATTGGTTCTACACAATCCTAGAAAAGGTTTTTCCAGGCAGAAACGCAAAGTCTGTTCTAAAAAAGACATTTCTCGACCAATCGATCGCGAGTCCCACGTGCCTGACGATATTTTTCGTCGGTCTCGGAATCCTGGAGAGTCGTAAAGTCGAGGAGATCAGCAAGGAACTAAAGCTGAAGTTCTGCGAAACGTGGAAAGTACGTACGGAACTATATTCGTTAATCGGTATTTCAATAATCGTAAAGAGCGAATTTGTACAACAATTAAAATTCAGAAACTGCTATCGAAAGCTTTAATTCTTTTTAAAATATACGTAATAATCTATTAAAATATTGCCAGGTCGACTGTTGTTTTTGGCCTCCTATGCAATGCATTAATTTCCTCTTTGTGCCCCTGCATTATCGGGTACTCTATACGAATGCTCTGACGATGGTCTATGACATTTTTCTATCATATATAAAATATGTAAGTTTTACCTTCGTATGTACAGACGGGGATGCAAATGCCTTTATACGTTTATAACTTGTTTTTAATTGCTTTATCAAGTTACAATTAAAAAAAAAACGAATATATATTACATTGCGATCGAGCAATAAAATAATTATAACTTACTTCATTCGCAGGACGCTCACTTCGAGTGATAGAAATCTCATGGCTAGTCCGAACAAAAGATATGACTGTACGAGTATAATTAATTGTTAAGCAAGCATTGTATATATATGTTTATTATTAATTAATATACGCAACAATGTGCAATAAAATGCTATCGAAAACAATTTCCAAGTAAGATTATCGTATCTTCCCGAACTGATGTCTTATCGCGATTCAATCTATTTGTTCATTTCTACAATTTTTACCAGATGACAAATAATTGCGAGTAATCACTTGCCGCAGTTCCTGGTGCGAGAAACTATCGATATAATTAAAACTCGAATAATGCTAGAATATCTCGAGAGGTGCTGCTAATAATTGCAACACTGCGGTGATTTCCTTTGAAGAAATGATATAAGCTTAGCGTTTTTGTTATTAATTACAATTTCTACGTGGCTAATCTCAAATCGTAATTACTTCAAGATTAAAGAAATTTAAACATCACACACTCGGATGTGCTAGATTCGTGTTTATCTTTCTGCGAGAATAAGAATTCTTTACGGACATCTCCTATCTCGTAACTTTTGTTAGTTCGCATACGAAGAAATCCAGAAAAATTCGGCGGAGAATTCGGAAGTTTATTGATGTCGTTCAAGCATGAATCGTAAATAATTGTTGTGGAAGAATGCCTGTGATTGCGAAATAATGGCAGAACGCGATCGAATATATTGGTCTGCGGACACGCGACACGTGTCCGCAACGGAAAGGCGGATTGCGTCTTATCGCGCGCAATAATCTCTCATTGAGTTTATTTATTTGCTCGACAGCTTTTGTTTGGCATTTGGCGACGGTGGGATTACACGGTCTTCTAACCAGTCAGACGTCGTCACAAGCAAACATGATTAACGGACATAAACACAAACAATAAATTCAACCGTCGTGCGACACAAATAATTGACGGAAATAATTTTTGCACGTGAAATGCAAGATTTTTATAAATATGCCTCATCGTCACTCGCCTGTCGTGTTTTTCTGTTTTGCCTATAATGAGCATTGCGCCCTGGAATTATATATACGTATGATTTTTATAACATTTTTACGTTTCTGTATAAAACGAGAATGTATGCAATATAATGTATATATAGCGAGCAATCATGATACAAGATCTCTACGTAATTAAATTCTTCTTTCCTAAGTTTGTTTACGCCGTATTATTTTATCTCGAACAAAGAAAATCATACTTGTCCTATATTACTCTCTCATACCTTTGCTTATCTCGTTCTGTTTTCTACAATGGTACATAAATTGTAGTTTCCAACTTTGATAGATTATTTGCGATATCGTCAATGCAATCGGAAATTTTTCGCTGCGATAACAAATATCGATCCTTCATACGTCAATATACAAATCTTCATTGTTTTCTCTGCGTTAACCTGCGACCGCAAAATTTTAAAATTAATTTACGTTTAATATATTTTTTTTGTCAGGCATTCTTATAATTAATTTTTACGATATTTTTTTAATTATTATTAATTATTATTAATTAACAAACTAATCAACCTATCTAGCTATATTTGTCAAAAGGCGAACTTGAACTAAACTCCGATTAATCAGCGATTATAATTCAAATGATATAATAAAATAATCGCTTACAGCAAGATTTCTACATAATTCATATATCGTTTTTTAAATAATCTATTTTTTTTGCAAAAAAAATTAAATAATAGAAAATTAATTAAATTGAAAAAATTAAATGATAAAAAATTAATGAGGCTGTTTTTGCTAATAAAAGTATCACTTGAGTCTTGACACGTTATTTACGACAATTAAACTTACAAATCAATGATTTAGTTTTATTGGCAAAATCGCTTAAAGGCAAAATGTCAAATCTCAGGTAATAATAATTTGTTGTTTTTCATCTAATCTATTTTTACAATTTTTTGTTCGACAAAAAATTAAAAATTCTATTTTTATTAATAAAATAATACCACTATTATTGTGATTTGATCAAATTGTCAACCGAGTTAATCGGAATTTGGTCAAAGTGTCTCCCTTGCAGATATAAATAGCGAACTATCATATGAGCGAGCGAGCGAGCGAGAGCGTGTGAGGCCGGAAGGAAGGGAGAAGAGAAGTGGTGGGGGAACTCGGAACAGCCGATGATTATTAGCCTGACTCCAGTATGCTCCACTTGAAATTTTGGTTATAACGGATAGTGATTAATTTTTTTCCCTCGAATACAGATGTACACGAGGCATCGTTTGCAGCGTTTCCGCGGCGGCAAATGAGACACGTTCGACGTAGCATGCATCTCAACTCTCGACAAGCCACCTGAAGGCTCTCTTCGTTTAATTGGCCTACATAACCGCTCCGACAATTATGAATTTGCAAACGCTTTTTCAGGATTTTAATCCAAGGTAATTTAATTCCGTGTCACAATACAGCAATCGTGACTCATTACGAATACCTACGCAATGACATTATTACTCACGCAAGTACGAATTTTCCAGTAAATTTCTGGTACACACATGTCTGATGATATTCACGGCTCTGTTCGCTCTTCGACTGGACGGTTTCATCGAATGGAGCTATTGGTCTATATTCAGTCCGATATGGTTTTGGAAAGGCATGGTGATCCTGGGAGCGATAGTCGGTAGTTACGTCTGGTGGAGGCATCCCCATGCGAGATTAGAAGGGGACGCCTATGTACAATATAAAGCGATGGTGATCACTCTGTCGTTGCATCTGGTTCTGTTGATGTTTGAATTGTTGGTCTGTGACAAACTAGAATCCGAGAGACACTTGTGGATACTGGTATTCATACCCTTGATTTTTATCTCGATAGTATCAATTATAGTAAGTATAATTATTCTTCAAATCGCTACTGACAATGAAGACGATTGTATTGATGAGCACTTTCATTTTTCTGATCCCTCTCTGACTTAGGTTTGTATCTGGGCGGTAAAAAATGATCGATCGTTCGAACTGGAACTGTTTTGTGCGGTGAATGTGTTGCAGTTTATCTTTCTGGCTTTGAGACTGGACGGCTTTATAACGTGGAGCTGGGAGGTTGTGTTCGTGCCGTTGTGGGCACTTCTTTGCTTATCCTTGGTAGCTGTTTTATATGCGATAGTATTCGCCGCTGTTTTACTGAGAACGCCACAGATCAATGCCCGCCAGAGGCGGACCTCCCTGCACTCCGCGGTAGCGTATACATTTCTCGTTGTTCCCATTTTAGTGTTCCAGGTAATTAGTACATCTTTTTATGCGTGTCTCGTTAAGTAAACTATGATCAACGTAATTTTCTTTTAATAGCATTATTTGATATGAACTACATTCTGTTTTAGGTACTGCTAGCGAATAAATTAGATGGAGATATTTCAATAAATTATATAACAGTGGCAATGCCACTCCTCCTGTCGCACATGACTCTTATTTTTATGTCCTTTGGTGCAAAAGGCGGAAATAGATGTAAGAAATAATTTTGTAGACTATTATTCAGTATCATTCTAGAATCATTTATCATTATTTTTTTCCTCTTGATGAAACACATGTGTAAGATCGTTTCGTTATTAATTTTATTAGCATGTAAGAACGATGGAATTTTTGTCTAGGGTGGTTTGGTATCAGAAAAGACTTTTGTCACTTCCTGCTAGGTTTATGTCCATTACTTCAAGAATACGGTAATATTTCGTATCAACCAAGAGACGAGCGAGATCAACCACCATCTGAGCCAATGATTCCGGAAAAGAGCGAGAAGCTCATTAAGAAAATCGACCTAATGAAACCTGTTGTGCCTATAATCTCTATAGACATGCCTGACTGATTGGCTCAAAACAGGTATTCGCTCGTAAGGATATATTTGAAGAATGTATCATATGCAGCATGCACACAATGCAAATTGACAATATCTAAAGTTTCTCATTCTGTTATCTTTTAGGGTTAGCTCGGATATTTTTAAATCGTTATTTTTAATGCAACTGACTTATACAGAGGCCAAATATCTACTATAAAATAGTCAGGTATACTTTTAAATAATAAATACTAAATATGTATAATTAAAATTATAAAATTATAACGGACTCGAAATTAAAATAATAAGAGTTAATAATAGGGCAATGAGAGTACGGCGTGGTATTTGTGATTTGCAAATGATTCTATAATCTTCAAACGTTTTGGAAATGTTTGAAGATTATAGAAGAATCATTTGCAAATCACAAATATATTACTTCATTTAATCATTTCTTGTTAATTTTTATAACATGCCTATTAAGTATCGTGTCGTATTCTCATTGCCCTATTATTAATTCTTATTTTTTATGTATAATTGAATATAGCTATATTTGTTTATGTATTAATTACTTTCCTTCACTTCATATTAAGGCCTTATTAAACAGAGATTGAATTACACGGATATATATATGCCGGCTGGGATACAAGACTGAACACCTCGCATCTCTAGAATAGCATTGTCAGGAAACGTGAAAAAGAAAACGAAAAGAGCGTCTGGACAAATTAGAAAAAGTGATGTTGCTGTTAATGTTGCTGGACATCGTAATGTTAAATGCCCAATCATTTATTATATTAAAATGTAGAAATAATGTATATACAGACTGTTATATATCATAATAATATTACATATAATGAATATTAAATATTATATGAGTCTACCATCCGCAACGATGATAGACAAGTGCTAGTAACGTTACATTATTTTATATATATATTACATCTAAAAAAAATATTATCTAATAAAGTTTCTATTTTTTGGTATCAACAGCGACGATCAATTAATTTCTGCGATACTGCTAATTTAATATATGGAACGATATTGCATGTGGAATATATCGAAACTATTTCAGATTTTTAGTAATACTGTCCAACTTTACTGCAAATATTATAAGCATTATAAACATAAAAGTGAATACGTTGAATTTTCTGTTCGACATTGCAAAAAATCTTTGTAAGTTATCATGTAATTCTGTGAAAAAAAAATAGAAAAGTTCGTCGTAAATATTTTATTTCGTCATGTATCCTGTTACGGCTATAAATTTCGTTGAAACCTCTTTTTCACTTCTCAGGAGATTACCACAGTGGTACGTACTCCGGTACCCACGTACGATCAAGGAGCGAAGATAAGTTCATCGATACTTTAGTGATATCGAAGTCCGCATCTTCTATCAGCGACGTTTCCGAAATGTACAGCACCTGCAGACGATGTGCGCATAATGCAACAAATTTCGCTAATCCGGAACAGCTATAAGATGGAAGAAAATTATTTTTTATTGACACTTTGTTAAACGTTTTCTGGTACTTATATACATCACTGCTACAATACTGAAATATCTATTAATGAGATTCTGAGATATTTTGACAAATTGATGCTAAATTAACAGTGCTGAAGAAAGTGAAGTTTCATCAGTTTTCAAATTGCATATCTTCGTGAAAGTAATGAAACTTAAATTTACAATACTTTCGAGTCTTCAAAGATATTTCAATATTGAATTAGTTAATATATGTTGCGTTCGCATATCCACATACGTGATTTCGCACTCGCCCAAACCGACGGCACTGAGCCGCGAGCATCCCTCGGCCATGGAAATCAGGAATTGATCGATCGGACCGGATCCATAGGCGGTGATAACTAATTCTATCAATCGTGGACATTGCTTGCTTATCCGTGACATTATCGACTCCGATATTGCGTCGCCGAGATATAAATGCGTTACGGGAATGTGCGATGTGAAGAGTAACTTTTGGTCGTTATCGTCGTTCATGTAAGACAGTCTAACGAAAAGTAAAAAAAAAAATACAACAGCAGAGTTTACTTTGACTCGCATCGCGCGGGTGTTGTAGCAATAACTTTCCATCGAGATTACTGATTTGTTTTTACTTACAGCGCAAGATTTATGTTGGGAAAATGACTCGAAAACGCGGACCACGCTTCGTCGCTAACACGTGGAAGAGGCTTCGCTTCCGGGTATGCCTCCACTCGCAGAGTCTCCAAGTGGTTTTGCTTTACCGAACATAACGCTAAGAGCAGCTCGTCGCTCAGCAGGGCATACGATAAGGACAATTCGCGAAGCCATCGGCAATAGTTGGCCAAAGCGAGGATGCCTAAAATATCGGTGAATTTTCTTTAACGCATGTATGTATAACTTACGAAACCACAAACTTAACTTTCATCCGTTGCCATCGACGATTTCATGCGGTCTTCGAATTACCTTCGGGCAACAGCCGTGGAAATCCTTTAATTCGTACAAGACGTAACGTTTTTGGATCGTTTTTATCGTCGCCGCAACGATGATCCATCCCGCGTTCGACATTCTTAGCCTTGGAGATTGTTACTGTAGATTTAAAATGCTCACGGTCGATCCCCTGCTTTGCCGTGCTCGTCGCCGCAAACATTTGCGATCGACGTTTAGTTTTGCACCACTCTTTCAAATTAAATCGGTGAAAATATCGCCGACTAAAACAATATAACGTAGGCTTTCACTGAGGATTAGTGAATATTTTACTCATTTCAATCATTTCATCTTATTTCATAAAACAATTTAATTTTTTAGATGCTCATAGATATTGTATTAAAAAAATTTTTTTAAACTTTGCAATCACTACATCCTCAGCATTTATAATATCACTAATTGAAATAATCTGTTATTAACTAATTATTTCTAATGAAATCTCACTGAATGTTATAAAACTTATAACTGCTACTTTCCAATTTTACTTTCAATGCTAATACACTCCGTAATTTCGTTTAAGGGAATACAGAATATTAATATGTTCAGTCTTACGCGGTATTCGTGCGTTCTGCCGAGATGAGAGTAGCTCTGGATGTTGCCGCGATAGTCTCGATGATAAATCAAAGATACGTTCTTTCTGCCGCGAACCATGGTCCCCCGTGAAACCGTCTAGCTGGACTCACCGAGATGAGTGCTAGGAATGAGCGAAAGGAGTTTGCGGAAGTGGGGACTAGGACATACACGCGAGAGGCACGTTAAGTAAAAGTAAAGTTGCGAAGAAGAGGGTCAAGGACTTCGAGATTGCTAGTTCGCGTATGTTATTCGCGCATTGCTCACGTGTTTCATGTAAAAAGGTAAAATCTTATACGTGGAGTTCTCCACGGAAAAACGTGATAAACGCGTGATTCTAGAATTGCAATTACTTACAAACGCTCTTTCTCACGCTCTCCTAAATTAATAATTATTTCGATCAAGAAAATATTGAAGTAAAGATTACAAGGTTTTCGTTTTGCTTGCACATTTCTTATGAAATCTAGTGCTAATTAATGTACGATCAGACAGTAAAATCCTATATATATAAAGGAAATTTAATCACTTGTAAAATATTATGTTAAACGGTTAAAGCAAATAGTTTTTAAATTCGAAACGAATGTTGAATCAATGAAGATTTCTTAAAATAAAAACTTCTTTGAACATCATCAAATATATCGAATCTTTTACTTTGTTATTTAATTACGACTCACACGTGACGTCCCTTTCACTAGCCGTCCACGTGCTACCGAGCTCACGTGCACGGATCGTTTGCATCCCTTCACGTCTTTCTGACATTCGTGAAGGTCGTACTATCCCAGTCAATTATACTGCTGCATCGTACATCGATGTAATCAAATTGTCAAAGATATAATTGTTACATGTACAACAAAATATATTAAATTAACAAGTAGAGGAAACTAGAAAGACAAAGCATTAAAGAGTAAAGGTATTAAAATTTATGAAAAAATAATTTATTATATATTTTTTACAACAAAAATAGAATTGATAGTATTCGGAAAAATTATATAAATTGCATAAATTTAAATGATTTTTATTTTAATTTTCTGTACAATAGTAATCGATTAAATCAATTATATGATTACTGTGAATACGTCATTATATTAGTTAATAAAAAATATACATACAATTCTCTTTATTTCCTTTGTATTTGAAAATAAAAGTTCAAGATTTGATTTTTTCATCTTCGAATCCTGCTACAGGCCATTTTTTTAAGTGGTCTTTCAAGACAGAAGGAAAGAGCGATAGTACTTTGAAACAATTTCCCATTTTATCTTCATCGGTTATCATACGATATCCCGATTCAATTTGTTGCTTTTGAGTACTAGTAGCGTTCTGTAAAATCATTTTTAATCGCAAATCGATGCCAAGGCTTTTCAGGAATTTCCTCTGCGTCACCGGACCGAATGTGATTAATCTATCGTCTTTCTGCGCAATCTCTCTTATTAATAAAAAGTCAACGTCCGCAGTTAGATCCGCGGTTCCGGGATTCAACAAGGGATCGTGCAATTTATGTTGGCAGAATGCGCGAAATGTGTCAGTCTTCTCTCTCTCGTGGCCATAGTCGATCACTAGTGCAAATCCTCCGCATTCCCACAAAGACTGGGACATGTAGTCTATTATCACAGAACACTGTGGACTCACTTCCACATGATCTCTTTTCTCGTGCGGCTGAAAAAACATCGCTTTTGTTATCTAACGAATTAATCTATTATTTAAAATTACTTAAATGCTCACAGATAGGTACACTTTACAAGCAGCCGTTGGCATTTGCGAAAGTACATATCGAAACCTTTCTTCCTTTGACTCTTGCACTATGTCTATTAAGATTTCCCTCCAACCTTTGTCAGTTCTCTAAAATCAAGCGTTACAACTTTTGTAAAAATTATCCTTTACGTATTTTATACGTTAGTATTAATGCTCTCTAATATTTTCATACCTGGAACTTGTGTATTGGCAGAGCATCAAAGAACTCTTGCGCAATGAATACGCTGAACTTTCTAGGAACATCATTGATAGAATAATACCAATATATCTTTACTCCGTCTTTTGTAACACCCTCTCTATAATGCGTAACAGAATTTTTTTGGTCTTCATTAACCCTTGGCTCAATGTTTCTGCTCTCTATGCACAATTTCTCTGCTTGAATTACAGACAAAACTGGACTAATCTCTATCAGATGAATTGATACCTTATTTGAAAGATTCAGTTTCTTGCACACCTAGAATAAGTGACAACTTATATTAATTTATTTATACGTGATTTTTATGTTTGTATATTTGGTTTGCAGATAATGGCATATTGAAAATATACCCGTAGGATATCGCTGATCAAGGTACCTCTTCCTGGGCCCAATTCTACAAGTTGTATAGACTCTCCGCTAATCTTTCGCCACTCATTAATTATCCAAATTGCTACAATCTGTAAATAATGATTAATATATTTTTGCTGGGCAATAATTTATTGGTAAGTTCCAGATAAATAATCGCACGAAAGAAAAGAGGAGATAGAATTATTTCAAATTCTCAATTAACAAAGACATTGCAATGTCAGCTAGGCAACTCTTATCGACGTAATTAATATTAAATAACGGATCGTATTCAGCCCAAGAATAAGAGTTACGTACTTCTCCAAAAAGTTGACTGATTTCTGGAGAAGTTGTGAAATCGCCTCTTTGTCCGAAAACGTCTCTAGTTGTATAATAACCTGCAGTAGGGTGGATCAAGATCTCCTTCATATACTCTGCGAGCGTAATGGGACCGCATGCCAATATTTTTGCGTATAACTGACGATACAGATCCGTTTTCTTCTCTAAGCTATTCAACGAATTTAATCGCATGTGTGATAAACGAGAGAAGGTTTGCGCTAATCGGGATAACCTGATCATGTTAAACACAGCGTCAAAAACTTGCGCTGTACGTATATAAATTATTTATATAACTACAATTGATATAATAATTTATTTTCATGAAAACTGTTTTCATATAAATTAATCACGAGGATTTTCTTGAACGTATGTACAAATTATAAATTTATCAATTAGGTTAAGTTTGCCAATTAGGTTAGTTTAAGTTATGCCTTTTCCATGAAATAAGAAATTGCAGAGAGTGTAACTGCGAGGGAGCTCCGTCACTTGAGTATCAACAACATGGCGTACGTCAAGAGTCTACATGCATAAGTGACAACAAGCTGTACCCAATTCAAATTTTCTTCATCTTTTGAACGTAATTTTTAAAACTAGCTGATTATTTTGGGCAAATGGATATCGGAGAACTATTATCTTATAAGGTACGAATTAGTCCGCAACGATTTGTATAATTTATATCCTAAAGATAACATATTATTTAATTTAACCTCTCGCTTATATGTCATGAATTTTGGCCTATGAAAATCTTCATCAGTTTCGCGATTTGCTTTTTTGTTTGTTACAAGTAACAGTGATACGATTTAATTAAACGGTGATAATATGTACAGCCTCCAAACACGCCGAAACGACCGGCAGTAGGGGAGGAGGACGACGAGGATGAGTGGGAGAGCGCGAAGAAGCCGAAGAGGGTGATAAAAACGCCGTATCACGCGCGTCAACGGCAACCCAAGGAACTCGATGTGGTGCCGTCCAGGAACGAGGAGCCCGCTACGCCCGTCCGAGCCGCATTGCCCTCGTCGACTAACGACGTGGTCGAGCCACAATTGACGGAGAAGGAGAAGCAAGATATATTGAAATATGTGGAAACCGAGGCTCCCGAAGTCGAGGCGTTGGACGAGGCGACGCTCAAACGTATGATCCTTCTGTTCGAGAAGAGAGCTCTGAGGAATCAGGAGATGAGAGTCAAATTCCCAGATCAACCGGAAAAGTATGCAAATACGCGTGAAAGCCGAATGTCCATCCAGCTGAAAATCTCACTAATTGTCTCCGTTTTCCTTTCCAGATTTATGGAATCTGAGGTAGAACTGCACGAGACTCTGCAAGAGCTTCATATTGTGGCGACCAATCCAGATCTGTATCAGTTAATGGTAGAGTTAGGCGCCGTACCTTCTTTACTGGAATTGTTGTCCCATGAAAATACTGACATAGCAGTTGGCGTGGTAGACCTTCTGCAGGAATTGACCGACGTAGACATCCTGCACGAAAGTCAAGAAGGCGCAGATACACTTATTGACGCCTTGTTGGAGCAGCAAGTTTGCGCTCTCCTGGTACAAAATCTCGAGAGACTCGATGAGACGGTAAAAGAAGAGAGCGACGGCGTTTATAATACACTTGGTAATTATTTAATAAACGCGTGTATCGCGTTTCATTATTTTTTTTTGTTTCTGCAAAACAATATTTTTATTGGGATTAATTGAATGGTTTTTTTTTATTTCCAGCCATTTTCGAAAATCTACTAGAGTTTAGACCGGACCTATGCGCAGATGCGGGAAAGCAGGGTCTGATGCAATGGCTATTGCGTCGAGTTAAAACGAAAACGCCTTTCGACGCGAACAAGCTTTACGCCAGTGAACTCCTGTCTATACTTTTGCAGCACACGCCAGAGAATAGACTTCTTTTAGGTGACTTGGATGGAATTGATGTTTTGCTACAACAATTAGCTGTATGTATAGCTTTATACGTACGTTTCTAGATCTCTGCGTATAACATTACAAAGTTGAATTATTTAAAAATCGATTATTTACAGTACTATAAGAGGCACGATCCGCAGACTGCAGAGGAACAAGAGATGATGGAAAACTTATTTAATGTGTTATGCTCAAGCCTAATGGCTACCGTAAATCGCGACAGGTTTCTACGCGGTGAAGGTCTTCAACTTATGAACTTGATGTTACGAGAGAAAAAAATGTCACGAAATGGATCTCTCAAGGTTCGTTTATTTACAACATTCTTCGATTTGGATTTGTATAAATTATTACAATTAAAATTCGATAGGTTTTAGATCACGCGATGAACGGCCCAGACGGGAAAGATAACTGCAGCAAATTTGTAGATATCCTTGGATTACGAACTATATTTCCTCTCTTTATGAAAACTCCAACAAAAAATAGGAAAAAAATGCTTACTGCAGAAGAGCATGAAGGTATTTGCTAAATTGTTAAATGTAGTCTCGATATATCTATTAATATTATTAAAATTTTGTGGGAATCTAACTTTAAATTTATGGCGAAATAATTTTGCAGAACACGTAATTTCAATCATAGCAAGCATGTTGAAGAACTGCAAGGGACAACAGCGTCAAAGATTACTTAGCAAGTTTACGGAAAATGATTATGAAAAAGTAGACAGATTAATGGAATTACATTTTAAGTATCTCGAAAAGGTAGAAGAAGTGGAAAAGAATGGGAAGGTACGTGCAAAACGTAATATCCAAAACGTTTAACAGATATATCTAAAAGCGGAAACTGTTGAAGCTTATGCTCGCTATTTTTGTCTCCAGGATGATGAAGACGAAGAAGAATCTTACTTGAGGAGATTAGACGGCGGGTTATTTATATTACAATTAGTAGATTATGTACTTTTGGAAGCTTGCACTGGTTGCCCGCCTGCAGTCAAACAACGAGTGACAAGAATCTTGGCTCAGAGAAGAGCGTCCCTCAAAACAATTCGACACATCATGAGAGGTAAATTGACGTATTGATATAATTTAATTTACATTTAATTACAAATCCATATCGATAATATATCCACTCGCATATATCTTTTATTTCAAAACAGAGTACGCCGGTAATTTAGGAGATGCTGGTGACACAGAATGGAAAGAGGCGGAACAACAGCATATCTTACAATTAATTGATAAATTTTGATATGTATTTTTCACATTATCAAAATATATTGTTATGTACGTATAATAAAACTCAATAACCTTGTATTATTACATAATGTAGAATATAATAAACATGTGCAACCATTATAAATATTTATGTCAGAAATAAGTATGTCAGAAATGTGCTCAATTAAGGAGAAATTTATTCATGGAATAGAAATTATTTACATGTTCGTAGAAAGTTTTTGCGATTAATCTTTTATACCATTTACTATATATATATATATATATATATATATAAAATATTGTAATAAATCCAATAAAATAAGAAAATTCTTTGTAACAAAATTTTGTAACATTTTTAATAAATATCGGAACATTTTTTTTTAAATATTTTTAAAATTCTGATAGATTCATTTATTTGTCACATTCTTTCTGTTTAAAGTTTGACGCATTGACCAATCGCAGCGCAGCTGATCACCTCTAAGAATAGGTTAGGATTAGATCGAGAAATGAGCCGGTGACGAGCGGACGGAAACAAGTTGTTAAATACATGCATATGAATTTCTGCCTTGAGATTCTACTTTATACCTTATATTTAATTTCTTTAACGTGATATCGATAAAATATGAATAGCAGTGTAACTAACGATGTAACAATGAGACCTGAACTAATAAAAAATTACCAGCAGATACTGCTTGACACTGTGTTAGCACAGGTATAATTATATGAAATTATATGTTGATCACAACTCTTATGCGTAATGGTGTTCCTTGCTTATTTAGATTATTTGTAACATTCAAAAAATTTGAAAACTAACTATGCATTACAGAAACTTGAACAAAATGAAAAACAAATCAAGACCATAACAGATTATAGGAACAGGCACAAGAAGGTAATAGAGGGACTTCAAGTGTATCCATTGTCCCTCTCCGAGAATTGTCTGGTGCCCATCGGCAAGCGGGCGTTTATGAAAGGGAAATTAACTCATACTAACGAGATCTTGGTTTCTTTGGGAGATGGCTATTTTGCCAAGTACAGTGCATCACAGGCGATTGCATTGTGCAACAGGAGAATAGCATGTATAAATATCGTATACAGCCTTGAAAATAATTTATATTACAATTGACGCTACAATGTTGTATTGTTATGTTTTTATGCCAGGGTCGGATGAAATGCTGAAGAATTTAGAAACTGAGAGGAACTTGTACGAAATGAGACAATATTTTCTATTGGGACATGATGTTTTTGGAGAGGATGGGGAAGATATAGTGGAGCATTGGACTGATAATAAGCTTGATGAGTGGAGAGGTATAAAAAGAAAATTTTTCATCTCTTACATTTTTTTACTTATATTCCAGGCACTAAAAAATTAAATTTTTTTTAACAGTACAACATAGACAACGTGAGAAGGAGTATCATCAGAAACTAGCAAAGTTGAGAGAAAAAGAAAAGACTGATATTCGTACTGAGGAAGATCTTTTCAAGAGACTCGATGAATTGGAAGTGGAAGAAGAATTAGAAGATGAAATTTACAGGTTACTCACAATTAGTGTTTTACAATTACTTACTTTCGATGAAAATCGTAATCTGTTTACTGTTTTACGATTGCAGATTGCAAACCGAACGAAAAGCATTTTATGGTGATGACTTAAAAGATGGTGAGGTTTACGATGAATCGGAAGAGGATACGTCTGATTCCGATCAAATTACAACAGAGATAATTCAAGAGGAATTAAAAAAGCTGAAAGCTATCCAAATGAGCACAAGTGACACGTTGAGTTCACTCATCAGTTCTGATGCAACCCAAGATAAAATTCTCGATACAAATAACGAGCAGTCCTATTCCTCTACAAATTTTATTCAAGAAAAATTAAAGGAGAGTTGTTCACTTGGGTCTGAGGAAGAATCTAAAGACACAAATATAAAAGAGAGTTGTTCACTTGAGTTTAGGGAAGAGTTTAAAGACACAAATGTAAAGGAAAGAAGGAGGATATCGTTTGCTGAGCCATGTGTCGTGGACGAGTTCACTCAAGATGAAGGCAGCACAGGAGAAAATTTATCAATATCTCAGGAAGTCTATTCTGCTCCAGAGCAAGATGAGGCACATAATGAAAGTTCTGAAGACGAAGATGATACCGTTAGGATCGAATTTTCACATTCATCCCACACTCCAGATATACTTCAATCAAATAATATGGAAATACACAGCCCAGTGGATATTTATAAGACGTTTTGTACTCCTAAGTCTATTTTGAAAAGATCTCCAAATGATATGATTTTCGATCAAGCTGTTCCTCCTTTAAATGACGATAGTAATACAGATGCAGAAGATGAAGATGAATATGGTACACATTCTGCATACAATTCTGTAAGTACAAATAATTTAATAATACACTGTTATTGTATGTACTGATAATAGATAATTGTGTATACTGATAAACATATTTTGTAGGTTCTCAAAGAGACTGTCCAAGAAAGTAAAACATCATCGGTAAATGTTTCGAAAAAAGATGAAAAAAGAATTGTGAGTAGGTTCAAACTTGAACGAGCTGCGAAGAAAAAGTGACTTGTAAATACATGTGCACTGAAATTAAAAATCTATTTTTATAGTACATATACCCGAATAATATAACTACTTCCTAAGATCACACTTAAAGTCCAATTATATAAAAGTCATTTGAAAAATTATTTCTATTATCCTGCAGAGATTGCAGTTTAACCTATATGATAAGGTGATGCTTTGAATTATTTTTAAAATTTTAGTAACAAATTAAATTCCAATGAATAATTAAGAATAAAACGTAGGTTAATATACATAATATTTACAATATATTTATTTCTGTGATTTCCATACAATAAATGAGTAATTTAAATTTTCGATAGGATGGAGGCAGGATTTGGTAATAAATGAAGATAGACATAATTACTGTCTAATGTAATGCAACATTAATTCTATGCAGAAAACAATCCACTATCTCACACATCCTTAAGAATATTATATAGGTGCTTTCTCAACCAATTTGAACCAGTGGCCGCATTCGCAACGACGTGGAGGACCTTGGTGCAACCACATCCAGTTCACGTGTGTTGAATCCTCGTCGCAGATGCATCCCATCATGCGACTCTCGAATGCGCTATAGACTATATTGGGATCTTCTTTTGTGCTGATCGCTCGCCGCTTTATGGTCAGATTGTATGGATCCTAAAAAGATGCACGTCTTTTTCTAACAAGATATTAAATATTTGTCACACATCAACATTAACTGAAAAGTACCAAGGTAAAAAAAATACCCAAGTCTATAAAAAAATTATCATGAAAGTTCTCCTAATGTTTTCTTATCTTTGGTACTTGAAATCTTATCAAGAGCTTAATTTTTCCAAAATTATCACATTTCAATATTTCATTAAGATCGTAGCATAATAATTATTATATCGCTAATAACAATTGTGTTGCTATTATGTAATTATATCGTTAATAACAATTATATCACTGGCATCAGCAAAGCCATAGGAATATGTCCACATAGGCGTGCTGGCCGAACTGAAAACGTCTCTCGCAACTTACATCGTTACCGGCTAAATGGGCGAGCATTTCCCTCTTCTCCAAGCCCGTGGCATGATCGAGCGGATCGGCAACTGTCAAGAAAAGAAAAAAAAACGTACGCATAAATAGACCGAATTTCCTTCCCCACTCTTTTCATATCACGCGCAATACGTCGGCCGTGGTCGAACCGAAAGTCAAAATCGATGGATGAACGAAAAACATTACGTAATGTGGACAATGCGAAAATGCAAAAAACATGTGCGGGACAGACGATTCGGCGGCGATTCATCTCGGGAACGATATTTACATTCTTGTTTCCTTTGGGCGCACGCGAGACTATATGAGATCTGCCGACGACATGTTTGGAGCACGGTACGAGCGCATAACCATGCCATTTTTCAGGATACAAAAAGATATCGCACTATCAGCCGTCTCGGCCCGACTGGGTTATAATGGTTAGTCTCTCTGGCCTCTGCCGCGGATCGAACGATGCGCAGATGGTCGTCGTCGTCTTGCTGAAACAGCTGAACGAGTGGCGCGCGAGGCGCTGCAGCAGGACAAGTGAATGCGAATGAACTTCGATCGATATGTCAGATATAATTATCGTTTTTTAACAAATTAATTTAAATTGTTCAAATGACTATCAAATTTTTTCATTCGTTTCAAAACTCTTCAAAATACAAAATTTTGTTTAATTAATTAATTTATTTAATTTATTAAAATTAATAACTAGATGACTATCTTTCAATTCACACTTTATATGAAATATAAATGATTTTGTAAAAAAATTTTTTTAAGAAATCAATTAATCGTCGTTTAAGTTTATAGTGTTTATACGAATTAACTAGTGAGAGTTTCTAGTTATCCTTGACATTATAGATTGACTAATTGCATTCGTAATAGCTGAATTATCGAATTTTTAACTTATTAAAAATAAACTTTTTTCTTTTCTTTATTGTAAATTTCTGATTTTTGTTTAAGACGGAAAAATGTTAAAAATAGAGATCTCAATTGTAGTCAGTTACATTTAAAACAATTTTCGGCCTACGCGATTAATTAGCTCCATCCCAGATCTCAGACCGTTTTCTAGTATCGTAAACACACAAAGCTTAAGAGGTTTGTGCAGACGTTTTAGATAAAGACAGGAAACAGTATATTTAAAAAAAGAAACTTTATTATATATAATTCTAAATATATATATATATATATATATAAAATATATTCTTTTGATTTCAGTAACATATATCCAATTAGATTTTTTTTATTTAATTTTACTTCATTTGCGTCTATATAAAATCTAGATTTATAAAATTAAAATTTGCGCGAGAAAGGCACAAGTATTCGAATCGAGATTGGTAACATTATTTGTAAACGGCTTTTCTGCACGATAATAAAGAAACGATAAAACTTTGAATTTTCTGAGTAACGCAGGATCTGAAATACAGTTTCGTCACACTAAATGACGAAATGTACTCCAGTCCATCTATAACTCAACTTTAATTAGAATAGCTTTTTAATGAATATACTTTCAAGTCATAATCAACTTGAAAGTATATTCAAATTATAATATCATAAATTATGAGAGTCACCGTGGCTCTAATAAAAATTAACACGATATCTCTTTGTAGTAAAAAGATTAATTAAAAGGTACACGATTCTCTTATCTGATATTATAAAATTCATATAACTCATTGTCAGAAACAGTTAGTCGTTCGACATTTTTGTTAAAAAAAAGTTAACCAGCTCCAAGTCCAGCAGTTAAATGTCCTATTAAAATTAAAATCGAGCGCTCGTAAAAGGTATACCTTATAAGTTACAACGCGGATAACAATCGCAGCATTAAATATTATGAACAACTTGATGTATCCGCGTTAGCGAGAATATTTAAGGCATTTGCGATACTCGGTATACGTAGTATATGTATCAGGCTGTATGTGCGGTTCTCTTCTTGAGAAGAAATCGTGTATGTCCAGCCTACGTCTATCAGTATAGAAAATATCGTTTACCATTTTTTTCCTTTCCATTTGCACTAGATTTGCTAGCAGTATAAACCACTGCCCTGATTCTCAACAATATACTTCGTTAAATATTTCGCTGATTTCTCGCTTAATCCTAAGCTCGGTAACTCCTTTTCAAATTGTTCGAGACTGCCGGCGCCTGCGATGTAACCGTTCAATTTGGCTGCTAGTGGGGAGGCGCATAAGACTTCCGGTGTGTTGAAACCCATTGTCTCGATCAGCCAAGGATGATTCTGCAGTCGATATTTCTGATGGTAACTAGAAACATAATTTTGTTTAATTAAATTGGTTAATATGTCGTCTTCTATTGTAGTTGCAACTTAATTTTACTACTATCTTAAGTTTTCGATTGTTAATATAATTTTATTACAATTTGTAGAGCTGCCAAAATAAAATGTACATATACAACTGAATGTATCAGTATCTTATCACAGCAGAAATTCAATATAAATATTTAAAAATTTTTTAAATCGCGAAAATTATAATTATTTTCGTAGTAAACTAATTAATATTACAAAATACTTTTATGTTAATTATGTAACTATATATTATATAACAATTATATAAATTTGTATTTTAAGAGTTTTGAAGAATTCTATCAGCAGCCTAAACTAAACTGATATGAACGTTGTATCAGAAAACTCCAATGAGTTTAGAAATTCTATCGAGTAAGAGTAATTGGATACAAATAAAATGTCACTTACTCTTCAGCTGGATAAAATTGTGTAAACTTCTTAATTTCTGTCATAAAGACCTCCCCACGCTTTTGCTGTTCCTGCTCGCGAGATTTTTCAGCTACTAACCTTTGTTCTTCGTCGTGATACAAGATCAGTGACATGTACTGCAAATTAAATTAACGTTTAGAGCATTTAGTTGCACCAATAATATGTGAATCATGTTAATTATTCACTAAGTTATTATATCCTGTAAATAGATCAAATCTGACAAAGCTCTAAAAAATTCATTAAATTTTTCTATTGAAAATGATATATATATGTAGTCAAACATAAAATTAATATGCGCCAGCAACGTACTTGTCTCTTGATCTTCCTCGTTAGACTGTACTCATGATTATTCCAAAACAAGTTCAGCAGATGTGTGTAAGACACTAGTTCTGGGTCATATTCGATATCGATGACCTCTGTATGATCTCCCCTACAAGCAAGAGCATAAAGAATATTAGAAAACGACTTCGTAAGTCTTTCGAATCGCAGTATTGCCACTGCAGCTGAATGACGGTAATGGAGTATTTACATGTTCTTGTACGCCGGAGATTCCTTGGTGCCACCAGCATAACCGACGCAGGTTCTGATAACGCCAGGCAGCGCACCGAACAGAGAATCCCCCGCCCAGAAGCAGCCCATGCCGAAGGTGGCACGCTTGCCGTTGATCTGTTCCAGTTGGCCCGGCATTCTGCTGAACGGGCAAACATTGTTACGCTCGAAGACACTCGGGCACGTGAGGGACGCGCCGCACTGGTACGACGAGATGGTGCAATTGTCCGCGAAAACGGCCCGCAGCAGGCACGGTAGCACAACGACGATCGCGCGGCATGATCGCGACATCCTCGACGATTCGGGTCCTGCTCGATACGTCACGCCGCCCACTTTCATGGTCTCGACACCGCGTTCTGTGATACTTCCACGGTGGCATGCGTTAAACCGGTATCGCGCGGACGAGCGGTATCGGACCGAGGCAGAGACGAGATCGCGCGAGTGGTGGTGGACGAGCGCCGAGCGGGCGAGCGGGCGAGCGGGCGCGGGCGAGCGTGATGAGAGCGTAAAGAGAGGGGGACGCGCACGTGCCGAATGTCTGCGATTACCCGAGAACGTCAGGGAGACAACGTATCGTATAGCGTACACGTGCGAAGAGGAACGAAGGTCAGCGAAGGCCAATTCCGATCGGATTAATTAATTGATTGATTCGCGGAGTCTCGAGATCGAATGGTGACGAGCGTCGCCAACGTGAATCGTAAAACTCTTCGGATCTCGTGACTTGAATGTTTAATATTGTATACCGCGACAAATTTTTTTTTCGATAATACCGCTCGTCTAAATTGCTAATTTTTTAAATTTTAGAATTAATCTTTGAGATTTGACCCTAATATTGATTGATCATTAGCCTTAAAATATAGCTTGTTTACGAATATTTAAGTACCGACCTTCGAAGGGAGAGAGAGAGAAATGAGAGACAACATCTGCAGAAGTTGGTATTTTTTCGGTATTTTCTAAATGAATTATAGATTCGTAGGTATATATTAATTGCATAGTAATATATTAATATTATTGTTGCATATTGCTATATGAGATTTAGATTGTTACATAAATTAATTTAATTATCATTTACTCCGGTTTTCAGAAATTTTTTATTGCAAAATGATATTTAAGGCCTCCGTTCTGTAATGTACTCTTATAACGACAGTATATTGCCATATTGGCATCATTATATTATATTGTTGATATATTAGTTTTTTTTTAATATACACGGAGAGAATTTTCTTTTAAAATTTACCCTGAAAATCATGTTCATTGTGAGTGAATATAGTATTTAGGTAAATTTTACTGTGCACTACAATAAATTTTACTGCGAAATCTTATTGTAGTGCACAGTA
>NW_012026802.1:886843-908031 GCF_000956235.1 Wasmannia auropunctata
CTAAATACTATATTGTCTCATAATTAACATGATTTGCAGGGTAAATTTTAAAAAAATTCTCTCCGTGTATAATATTTACGCTATGATAATGTAACAGTACCGACACTGTCTAGAATGTTTAGAATTTTTTAAAATATATATTTACGCTATGATAATGTAACAGTACCGACACTGTCTAGAATGTTTAGAATTTTCTGTTTAGAATTACATAATAAAACTAAGGAAGTTATCCTCAGCAAAGCCCCATTTGCTGAGGATGACCTGAATTAGGCCAAATTAACATACATTTTATATATTATTTGGACCAAAATAGAAGAATTTTTACGCACCAACAACAGCATGAACTTTAAATTTCTTTATTTGATTACTTATTGTGATATAAATGAATACAATTTTTAAATATAAATTAAATTTTTATCAAATCTTCTCGTGTTATTTTATGAAACGTTATTACAAGTTCAAGTTGACAGTGAAAAATTAAATCGATGTGAATTTAAAAATTAACATGGGACGCGATATTTAGTTATATTATCTTCATCTGATTTGTTTATGTTCACCTTTATCCAAATTTATTTAAGACATTGCAGACGTATATGTCATGTATAACGACAGGTATTATTAGTTTTATTTATTATTTAATTTTTTAAAACAATTATACAGAAAAGTATCTTATACTTAAGATATTTTTCAAATCTGATTGTTGATAATCAAACGTTCGAATTGCGATTGTTTGAAACGTTTATACAGATAAAATAAATCAGGTTTTTAGGAATTTGTTCTTTACCTTAAACAGCGAACTTGCACGTGATCGGCCTGAGCACGTGATGATCTATCGGACTGTCGCTGTCGATCGAATTGATACACGAGAGTAGCTTTATTATTTCTGACACGAATAACAAACTCAGTTCCACTAGAACTGAAATAAAACTGACTGCGGCGTCCTACGGACGGCATTCGGTTTTTATCCGAGCGTGTATCTCTCCCCACTCTGCATCGTCTCCTCATCATTCCCACTTCGTAGACATTAAGACCTCGTGCGATTCGCCCTCGTGTATTTAAATAGATTGAATAGACTTTATATTTCTGTGATTGTATCGGGATAAAAAATGACAAAATTGAAATGATTTTGCATAAAAGGTTTAAAAGGTATTTGAATTAACAAACACGTGCTTTTGAATAATTCAAATTGATTATATTACCATGAATTTACCTATGACTCGGACTATGGCTGTTACGAAATATATTGTACATTATGTTACGTTACATTTGTATAGTATCAAAAATTTAAAAAAAGTTTTCGAAACGTTATTGTATTTTGTAACTTCATATAAAAATATTTGAGAAGGTTAGAAGGAAGATGATATATCTCGAAATGTTTATCTCCAATACAAAATATCGTCATGTTGTAGATAAGTTTTTACAGAGAGAGCTAGATAAGCAGTGTTGTACGAGTATGTTTCCAATCTTATTTGAAAAAAATAATAATTAAAAAATTCAAATTTTATTATAATATCCTGACAGATTTTAATTAAAATTATCACTATTGTAAACTCCACAATTTTCTTTGTTAATGGAATTTATTCGTTAATAATTATAATAATATCTTACTTATATAAATCATAAAATATTGAACGAATTCAACGAATTATAATAAATAAAAATAAAAATATAATAAACTATAATAAGAGTAACAATAAAATTATTATACACATTGCAGCATCCGTGTCGGTTTACATTGGCTATAATTTCGATCCGTGTCAGCTCACATTGGCTTTGATATCTTTAAAAATAAAAATTTTATTCTAATAAATAAGTGTGAAATGGCCTTTAGGTCTATAGTTAAAGCACGTGTTTTAATTACTTAAAAAGAAAATTTTTAATTATAGATTCATCTGATGTAATATGATATAAATTTGTTTCAGTCGGAATACAAATACCCATTGACGCCAATGACCCTGTAACTCTTGGATATTTTTGATCAAGGACTGCAATTTTTCATAGGCATTGACTCCTAAGAAATATTGTTTTTTTTTTTAGATTTTTCATACGTTATTGTAAGGAGATAAAATTGCACGAAAAAATAGTAAAAAAGATAAAATTAATAAAAGATGAAATGATAAATTAACTCAATATATAACGTATATATTTTTTTAGACAATTTAAAAGTTTAGACGTGTAGCTCACGCGCGATTTGCTTTGTTATCAAATTTATTATCAAATCCGTCAGATTAAGGAAAAAGTAGAATAAATAGTATTATATTTGAAGGATTTGGCTTGACGTCAAATACTTCAGATAACATATGAAGTATATGAATGCATACATATATATATATATATATATTTGCGTTGATAAACCGTATATTAATTAAGCGCGATTATTTGAGTTGTGATATCCGAAAATCTGTCGAGAAATTATTTATTAACAAAATATTAAATTATATCTGTCTTTCATTGCCCTGTCACAGCGAAGCAGAGACGATAGATTACATCTTTGTCTATTTATTATACATATCGCTGAGGATGAATCCTGATACGATAAGGGTTATTCGATAGTAAAATATTGAAAATCTAGAGAAGCAAACACTTAGCTGTATATATTAAATATAAATAATAAATAATATATGAAATTTCGATAAAGAATATCTTTGATTAAAAGATTCGCATCGCGAGTAATGAAAACGACGGACATAATCAAGAGATATCATGAAATTATCTTGAAATATTTAGACTGTCTTTCACTGAGCGGTGTACTTTTGAAAAAGGCGAATTATGCGCGCGGACGATTATCTTTAATTATAATGCCGAGGAATAAATTTAAGGAATAAAAAATACAAATAGTATCGAGTAAAAAAAATTCGAGTACGTTAATGTCACGTTTTCATTTATTACCAATTATGGTTCTAAAATGAGGTACTCAATAAAGCGCGGTGGTTGCATCAGAAGAGAGATGCACATTGCACAGTTGATTAAATTCCAGATCTCAATTGGCAATCGACTGATGTAATCTTCCTCCTGTGAGCGCTAAGCCATCGCAGATGTTCGTATCACCATGACTGTCGTTATATGGCTATTATCAGTCACTATTCAGTTCCTGACCTGTTTATATGTATCTTGACACAAGTGGAGTTCATATACTGATAACAGCGCGCTCGAAATGACTCATGGAAACATTGGTGGCTGAAATAGACGAAATCGCTTCGGAGAATAATTACATGCATAATGTGATAGTATATATTAATTACTCTTAGATGTAAACACAAGTTGCCGTACGCTCGATAGAAAGGTTTCAATAAAATCTGAATGATCGTAATAGATAAACATTAAATAAACTCGGAAATGGTTCATTAGCTCTCTGCTGGATAGCTTGTTGCCTTTCCAATTCGCACTTTCTAAACATCGTAATATACTGAAAAATGTATATATATAAGTGTTAATATATATAAGATAATAATTTTTCATGACCGGAAAGCGTTGGAATTTTCATGTTGAGAAAGTGTATGAAAAGTTGACAAATTATATCCTTTTTGTAAATTACATAAGATACATAAAGAAAGTGTACAAAGTATAAAAGGTAACATATACAGTAATTTTATTTTTATATAATGTTACTATATTACAATACAATATAAACAGGTGGTAGACGTCACATAAATTCATTTCAAATACAGCCATTGAAATCAACTTTCGCCATAGGCATTCACAATCAAATCATGCGTGAACAATTGCACGTGTGCTACGTACTTTTAATTGGAATAATCGACGGCGATTATCATCATTAGAAATTTCACGATTAACACAATTGCAAGACGCGGAACGACAGTAACGCGACCGCGGTCGTAAGGCCGGAAGCCGCAAAGTTTGGCAACATTTATTATGCATCGCGGAAGGAATGTATGAGCGTTTATTTGTACTATTTACTTCTTTCGAAGATCCCCTTTTGTATTTCTAATTTGGATTGACGTAAGGTGTGTACAAAAAATACGACTGTTCGGCAGGACAGATTATTATTGTATTTTACATACGGTCCCGTACACACGCGTGATTTCGAATAAAAATTTGTTGCCGTTTTGATTTACTAAATTTCTCCCTCGTTACACGGGGATGCATGAACTTTACTCTAAAAAGAAAAAAAAGAGGTAAAGTTTACGTGTTTATATCTCGAACATTTCCGGATTTTCACGAATTATCGAATTAAAACTCGAACGCATTGTCACAGGCGCAACACAAGTGCAAAATTGTAAATCAGCGATGTATAGCGATATTGCTATATGCGGAACGAGGAATTCAAGTGAAGGGTCTATAATTGTAATAGATAGATAAATATTACATATCAAAATTTACAAATAATCTTTAAATCGATATAAAAAAGTTTCCACTCAATCCTTACAGCTAGAGTCTCATAAAAAATATTGGAAGATGTTTTATAGTCTCATACCTGTCTGCGGAGATACTAGAAAAACTCGGATCTAGGTAATACCTACGAAATTGTAACACACATCTCTTTCTAATAGTAGTCTCTATACATTTCCTTTAGTATAACAATAAATAAAATAAAAATCTGTACAATACTTGAACGCTTTAGGCGCTGGATAATTGTAAACAATTTGAAAATGCAATTATATTTCTACAAATGTAAGTACACATTCTTGAGTAGTCATCGTAACAAGGTGTTCTTGATATACCGAACCTGTTCAAGCGCTGCGATTCACAATGCGCGTAACAATCGCAGATAAAACGTTTCGTCATATGATTTAAGTACATACCATTCGCGCGACATCAAAACCGATAATTGTTTTGATTTTAAAGCTGTCAATACGCCTTCCTTCCCACGGAATATTATCTGTGATGTACATAACGTTCGCTATATGTGCTACGAAAATATATATGTATATATATCTAATAAAAAAATATCACGACCCTCGGGCTCGGATTAAACGCGCGACTCGGAACAATTGTGCAAGAACGCAGCGTTGAGTCTTCGAAAAAGAAAATACTGGAAGATAATCGCGGGAATATATTCTCGTTCGTGTGTGTGTGAAAGATTTTTAGTGAGCTCCGATGACATCGTACACTACAATCGGCAAGGACAAAAACGAGATTGTACGTAATTAGCGCATTATTACATGACGGTGCAGCAGTTCTTCTCCGAGTGATTATCGCTCACGATCTCACTGGTGTTCCCAGTGAAGCGCTGAGTGAAATCGTCGGTGCTGAGATCGGAATTGGAGATGGACGAGACCGGCATCGGGATGCCGTTCCCGTTCGCGTCTACGGAGCTGCCGGTTATGTGCCGGTTCTGCGCCCGTTTCTTCTTCAGATCCGACAGAGATTTCACGAAAACAACGGACACGTGTATGTTGATCTTGCCGTTGGTGTCGGCGTCCGTAGAGTAAATCGGCGACTGCTGCTGGCTGCCGACCAGCGGGTCAGGCCCTGTCACTGCTGTGCAGGCAAACACGTAAATCCAATGTGCTACTTCTTCCGTCAAGCGTGCAGGCTTTTCGATCGACGCGATCGCCACTTTTTCGCCCCTCCACCTCTCAACCCCACTTTCTATCCCTATGCGCACTGATCATCACAATTAAAAAAAAAGGAGAAAAAAAACCAAGGATGTCAACTATAATGAATCTCATGCGCTAAGCCTGACATGCTTTCAGCAACAAGCGTTTCGGAAACATTGCACCAAGAAGGACCATCATATGCACATCAGTGTGTACGTACACAGTATTGTTACTAAACGATTCAACGGTTGCGTTTTACGCAAGCAAAATCAATGAGTACATAAGAGAGAGACAGAGAGACAGAGAAAGAGAGAGGAAGAATATGATAATCACGGCTGTTGTTACAATACAAAGAATAAGAACGGTGTTTAACAATTAGGATATATCTGGTACGTCTTCGCATTTTACTACTGTGGAATTTTTCCAACATTTGGATCTACGAACGATTGACTAACTGTAGTTGCGCGTTATCAATAATGATCGTAATCTACTATCGAATGAAACACGGTGTGATAATTTGACGTTTCGTCTAGAGCACTGTTTCGTTCAGAGAACGCAAGCATAAAGATCCGTTGGTAATTCATCCACCAATGGTTCGTCTTCGCTATATCTGATATGTTTTTCCTTTCACTTCTCGAATTGACTATTTCAATAACGGGAGGTGTGTGTGTGTGTGTGTATGTGTGCGTACGCGTGTGTTTCTGTCTGTGTGATCCCTTATTACATTTACTCCGCCACATAATACAATGGATACGAAGCAAATCTTTAATACGAAGTGTAGAACTTGACGATAGGTATACATAAAAATTCGTAGAGTTGCGATCAATCTTAGGTCATGCTTTAGGCTCAAAACTCGCCCGTTACACTACGGACGTATTATTCGGCAAAATATTTATATCAGTCATCTAAATATATAGGGCGATTCCTCATTACACGTTAATATATTCTTTTTCTTATTTCGATCTCTCGACACACTCCCTACGATATATAATCAAGAATCGACCTGTATACTTTCATTCTAGAGAAAACTTGCGCATAGTATAGTATATGTATAAAGAATGTAGAATAATATATCTGTCGATTCTACTTATTGTGCGACCTACTAGCATAATATATGTATGTATATATAATTCTCTAAATCGATTAGGCTCCAGTTTATGTAAGAAATTACAGAAACAATTCGGCATAACTATAATAAATACCACAATCCGTTTGATCATTATTCTATCTTGCGCTCAGTGGCCGCTAAGCTTTGCTAAAACGGTCCACAAAGATACGCTAAGGAAGCCAGTACCACTTAGGCCTTGCCAAAGAAGATTCGATATATGAATATAAAGCGAAATGTGTATGTGTGTGTGTGTGTGTGTTTTAATGTGAAAATAACTTCCAGAGAGAAAAATGCATTGCATGTATGCGCAGCACACGAAGATATACGTTTTACGTACATCCATGAGCAAATAACTTTTGGCGCAGTGTGATATGTATGATACGAAAGAGATAACGTAATTTAATGCATCGTACAGACCGTGAAATGTAATAATTAAAGAAATAGAAAAGTGACGTAGAAAACTAACCTCGCAATTATTCAGGAGCACGCAGTAGTGAAAAAAAAGAAAAAGCTGGTAAATAATTGACAGCTAACACAATGAAGTTTGACATGAGTACATTTATGGGATTTTGTAATTAGTAGATTAGTACGTGTAATTTATATATTCGATTCATTAGAATTATTCAATATTGTTTTCTATTAGTATACAAAATTTATTATATAAAAATTTAAAGATGCGCTTTTGTCAGACTTAACAAGAAACTGGCCGCACCTTTAGTTTCCAAATAATCGTTCTATAATGATCGTTTTAATTATTTTCTCTTCTTTCGTCACAATAATTTTCTATCATTTTTAATGAGCGTATGACTTATAAAATTTATATACAATCTTCAAATTTTATGCTCGCGTTAATTTTCCTACGTTCCGGGCATCATGAATTATAAATGAGCATGATATATAAACATATATATGCGAACATGTATATATATATGCAATTCTTGAATCGCATGATCGAGGTATACATTTTTTGGAAGTCTCTTCGCACAAAGCTACCATTTACCACAATAGTCTACCGAACCACAACCAATGCAAGCAAATATACATTTGGAATGTACCTGAATCTTTATCAACATCTTCGTGAAGAAAAGACTCGTTGTCTTTTCCTTCGGGACCTTTCCGCACCGCTGAAGTCAGCGCGCCGGAATCAGTCTCGTGGTCCCCTACTTCCTGCGTACTGTTCTCCAACGGCGGAATACTTGATGTAGGAGTGCTAACATACGTCTAGAAAAAAAAATACCCGCATCAATTAGTATTTTTTTTTTAATTTAAAGGCCTCGGTCTTATTTTTATATCTCAGAGAAAGCAGAGTGTTGTAAAATATTTTTAGTTTGTTGTACCTGTTGCGCTTGTAACCTCAAGCGAGTTTCTTCCTGGGCGTCTTTTTTCGTAGTAAGAACCTTGTCTCGTATGGATGTCCGACGTACACTCTGTGTTCGCGTGTTTATGCTTTGCGATCTGCGTACCCTGCGTCCTTGCGCTTCACGAAGTCGTTTACTCTCTTGCTCTGTTTTCAATTCCACTATCCTCTCCCTAATTTCCGGATCTTCACATATATCTGCAACACATAAAAATATTAAAGTACAGGATAATGAAGCAATAATCGAAACATATCGGTATATCCTACCTGCGGGAGTTTCATCGTGCTTATTCTTTGCATTTAGGTCTGCTCCGTTTTGTACCAATAATTCAAGTACTTCCAACTGTAATGTAAAATTATATACGACTTAGAAAAACTTTTAAATGTTAAAAAATTTATGATTTTCATGTAAAAAAGATTTGGGAAAGCAGATTTACCGTTTCAATCTAAATAAGACTTAATTTTACATTTATCATAATTCCATTATTTGTATATAAGTAAAAAAAGATTTAAACTTACATGTCCCCAACATGCAGCTGCATGAACTGGCTGCCACTTGTCATTATCCTCTACATCTGTTGATACATGTTGGTCAAGAAGAAATTCCACAACTCTTAAGTACCCATTTGCCGCTGCTATATGAAGCTGTAATGAAAAATTGTGATACAGTGAAAACATAGTTTACTAATTTTTCTTGCTTATCAAATTGATAGATCTACTTCAAGACGTATACATACAGGCGTGGCACCTTGATGATCCTTATATTCAAGGTCGCCTCCTAAAGAAGCAATCTTTTGCAAATCACGTAACATTTGAACCTCGGTTGAAGCTCTCGTTTCATCTATTAATTCTTGAGTAACTCCTCGCCTTGCCATCTCTCCTGCGTTATAAAAATACAATTTTCGTAAAAATTCACCACAACACTGCTTGCGCTGTATGCCATTATTATAACAAAATGTTACAATTTAACAAATTCCATTACCTTCGATACAGTCCAACGTTTTTTCATCCTCACAAATGTCGTACGGCATGTTGCCATCCGCATTAACAGCTAATAAATTCGCACCTCTGGCAATGAGGTATTTGACTAAATGTAAGTGACCGCATGTAGCAGCAGCGTGTAACGGTGTCCATTTCTCACTGTCTTCCGCATTCACGTTAGCACCAAATTCAATGAGTAGCTTCATCATCTCTTCATTATCGTCTATACAACACTGATGCAGTGCTGTCAAACCGTCTTCGTTCGTCGAGTCAGGATTTACACCCTTCTTCAAAAGCCTTCTTACTGGAATGAGATAAATGTTGGTGAGATGTAAATACACTGAGGCATGTATATTATACATAGTATATTCATTTCAAATATGTATATATATGTACAAAATTTCTTACCTTCATCGATGTCATTCCGCGCCGCGGCTTCCAACAACATAACACTGTCGCTAAAGTATATATGACGTTTATTACTTGTATGCCTAGTTTGATGCCGCAACCATTCCTTCTCGCGCTGTCTCCATACTTTTAATTGCTGAAGTCTACGATGACGCGCCAAGTGTAATCGCTCTTGCGTGGTCAGTCTTTCAACGTGTACCATCTCTGCCACTAACTCGGAGTGATCCATTGTTAGGTGCTTATAATTTTTGCAGATATATTTACCTGTTAACAAAAGAGGAGAAAAACGTCACAAGATGTTAGGCACACTGAACATTTTCTATACACACATACATAACACATTTTTGTGCAATTAAATATCGAGAGAATAAAATAACGTCCCAGAATAAATGTACGTGTCATAAACGTTTGCAGGTCACGTTCGACCTTATTAATTATACCACATTTATCTGTACTTTTACTTTTTAAACATATTTGAAAGAACAATCACAGAATTTAAGAATTTGAAAAAAAAAAAAAAATAAATAAAATGTAAATCCAGCGGCTTTACCTTTAGGCTTACAAAGACAAGATCTCATTCTCAGATAATTTAAAATTTTTCGATAAACACCGGATGTCATTCTGGTGTAATCGAGATTTTCACTTATTTCAATAACGCACACGCAACTTGACTGATCCCTCCTGAGCTATCTGGCGGGAATGATAGCATATTTTAACCAGGTGCTCCCTCGAAACTTATCAAATACTTAGGTAAGTAAACATACAATATTTGCACAAATGTTCGCACATGCTGACAAAAAAAGCTCTTTTTGTGAATAGCAATGAACGATATGATTTAACGCTTCGACGTGTGTACCTTTAAAAAAAACTTGACTGGATGTCCAAAAATACTTCCTCAAAAATAAGGTCAGTGCATTTACCTTGAGAATTCATTAAAAAGACAAAAATGCAAATAAAATAATGTAATATTCAAAAATAAATTGCTGAAATGTTTCTACATATTTTCGCTTCGATTAGACGTATAATGAAAATCTTTGTTAGGTATATAGACTGCGTGTGCCTGTAACACATGTGCAATAAATTTCATCCTTAATCTCAGATAATACATTGCGTTACTAGATCAAGAATGTACATATTTAAACGTTCCATAATCTCGGTACACAGAACAAGTTTTACGCATCTCAGACAGTTTACAAAAAAAAAAAAAAAACGCTTGTTCTTCCTCAAAAGAGAGTTAACTTACTATAACCATGTAACGGGAAAAAAAATAAATACCGGAGTTGTTTATCAGTGTAAAGATTTGTTTTTAGAAAACTGTCAAAACAAGGAGCACTTGGTTGCCAATGCGAATTCCAATTCGAATCAATTGCACGATTTCTCGCGTCAACCCCGTGACACGACGAGAGGCGCGTAAGGGAGACGCATAGGAGAGATACTTGCTGATCGTTCATCGGGAGCCTGACGTCTGGTTGCACGTTACTCCGCGCACAATCACCGCCGCGGAAAGGTGCACGGCAGAGTAATATTCCGTCGCGCGGGAATTCATCGCCCTCCTCCTCCTCGTGTCCCCCGCGCTCGCGTACGGGGGCGATCAGAAATGCGGCACGTGATCCCGCGGTAAAAGCACGAGTCGAGGCGGGATAGACTTTACTTCCTGCCAATTACATCGGCTTTCGGAGGGTAACCGAAGCCGTAAAGCCGTTGCGCGATCAAGGCCAGGACGCGCGCGGCGCGTATCGCGCAGGATCTCACGGGAACGTGAGAAAGGCGCGAGGTAGGGAGAAGGGGGAGGGGGGGAGGTGGAATTCTCCCACGGGGCGACGGACGGACACACGAGGATCAGCGCGATCGAGCGATGCGCTGAAAATCGACGAGAGAGCGGTTCTCTCCTTCTCTCTCCCTCTCTCTTTTTTTTATCTCGTTTTTTATGTACTTACGTATGCAAACGCGCGGTCCGACACGCGGCGGCTGCGGTGGTCCGCTTTCCTTCTCCCCCTATTTCCGCCGCGATCGCGATCGCGCCAGGCCAGCGGAATGTAACGACGAACGACGACGGCGAGGACGAGGAGGCGCTCGGGCCGAGGACTCGAGCTCGGGACGCACGGCGGCGGGGCGATTCATTCACGTCGCGCTTCGCGCCTAACCGCGGCGGTGATCTACGGCATAATCCCGCGAGCGAGCGCGATCCCTCGGTGCGCGGCGCGGCGCGCGCGCGTTACGCCGTCTCGCGAGGCAGATACTGCGTGTGTGCCACTGCCGGTGGCGAAAATACGCTCGCGCGCGTTCCCCGTGCCTGCCAGCGCGTGCAGCCAGCCGCGGAAACGTCTACCTGTCGGTCGCCATTTTTAAACTACCTGCGAGAGATCGCGCCCGCGCGCACGCCTCGCCTCACCTCGTCCACTCTCGGCCAGTCCCGCCTGGCCTCGCCGTTCGCCGCGCGCGCCACCCCTCACCGCGCCCGCGGATCGAGCGACCGGACTCGCGGCTCGCTTCAGCTCGCTCGGGAATCGTGAACGAACGGGATGGAGGCGCGCGCGCGCACCCTCGCCGACGATCGGCGGCGGCGCCGATCGGCTCGATAATATTCCGCGCCGAGCCACTTCCGCCTCGCCCGCGGAATAACGTTATTGCATAACCGTTTTGTGCCAGCTGGTCGATAAGCGGGGGGGGGGCAACCCCCTCGATTCTCCGCGTTTGGAATGCTTCAAGGTTCGGATGAGCTGATCGACGAAGCGTGATCTTGGCCGCGCTTCGCTGGATTTCAAATTGACTTAAATTCTTAGGCTGTAAGTCGTTTGTATCACTCGAGATAATACACGTACATACATTTTTTAATTAGATACGTATAACAATGTTTTTCAAGTATAAGGAATTATCACTGTCACGTGTGTGTGTGTGTGATATCAGCGTCGCGAGAAATGTATTGTCATACGCACACACACGTGATAATGTATGATAGTGACCACTTTTCTTTCTCTCGCAACTACGTGCTTCTGGGAAAACACTTCGAATATACGATAATTCAAAATAATATATCAAAACGCTTAAATTTATTTTTCATCATGTGTTGCATATGTTGCACGAATGAAAAGAAAGAAACGTTCTATTCTCGTATCCTTTATTGAGCACAGTAATATAATATATATTGATTCGGAGATCGTTTTCAAAATCTAATTGAATCGTCGAAGCGGAATGTCAAGAACGACACGCCGAATGACACGCGCGCGTTGAACACGCGGCCGTTTTGCGATAGAAATTCCGAAATGAACGAAGTTTACGTACTTAAAATCGAATTGGCTTTTCTTTCGTTTTCATAAAATAAATCAAGATCGATTCGAATATACATCCGAAATCGCGCGCCCTCCCGATGGACGCGTCGAAGCGCGTGCTCCGATGACTCACTACTGTCGTCATTCGTCGCCGCGTCGACGTGCGATCGCGCTCGATATACTCGGCCTTCTCGTCGCATCCAAGTGCGCTCCCGACCGCGGAGACACACTGCTCGGTCCCGAGCAGATAAAGAATCGAATCTTATCTGCGGTCGCGACGGCACGGCGCCGCTTTCCGCGCGTTCGCCACTCGCGATACCGCGCGGTGCCACGCCGCGCGGACGACCTTGGAGTGTGGACACCGCCTGCCGATCTCGTCGAGACGTCGCCCCGACTCCCGGACGTCCACGTGCATCGGTGCATTGTCTACCGATATGGAAGAACGCGGCGATGGCGCCAGTACCGGGGCGCATCTCGCGGTCGTAGCTGGAATTTTTGCTACCAGCGGTAGTCTTCTTGGCAAGCTCGCCGGCGGCGCTGATGCGTCGTCATTGGTGAGTTGGCGGCCGATTCGAATCGCCGGTAAACAGGCGAAACGGACGGCGGATTTTTATTTACAAATTTAGTTTTTGGAAGGAAAAAATTTTACGGTTAAGAAATTTTGGATATTTTTAATTTTTACGACGTGTATAATGGCCATATACATTATTGCGCACTTTTTTGTGCAAAATACAATTTTTGCGGAATCTTATAAAGATTTTCTAAAGATCTTTTAAAGCTCATCTTGTTTTATATTAACAATATCTATATATGTTGTTATGCATTGTCAAGACTGATAAACAAGCCAAGAAGATAAGTGATTGAAAATTGGAAAATTAAAAATAGATTAAACGTTAGAAATTTGAAACTATATATGACAATGTATTATGATGTTTACATGTTTACTTTGTTTTTGCGATAGCCGTCGTTGCTTCTAAAAGGAACGCTTCTCATCCTTATGATTGTGTGCAACACCATAGGATGCACGTTTTTTGTCAAAGCACTTCATGCCAGTGGATCTTCTTTGCCGATGACGGTCGCCAGTGCAGCCACGAACTATGTTTGTTCGGTGAGTTGTTAAATCTTATAATTAATCTCGTAAATAATATTTTCATTAGATAACACGATGTAACACACGAACCTTCCTCTCGCGATTTTAATCTCGACGTTAACTTTTTCAACGAATTTAAACTCGATTTAGTGAAAAACTCAAGCTACTAGTAATACTGTTTTGAAGTATCTTTGAAAAAAGAAGCTTTTTAAAAAGCTAATTGTAACCTTCAGGAGATTCTAAATGATTAATATAATATTATATTACTTCTCAATTAAAGTTTCAAGGAAATTTTATTTTAATTCGTACATTATAATAATATGTAACAAAATTCAAATTAAATAATTGTGATATCAATGATGCAGACTTCTCACCAAGAAAAAGTTCGCGACTTTGAACTTAAGAATTTATCATTGAAAGAAATACATTAACTTTTGTATTCGGGAAATTTTAAATAAATGACATAATAATATCCTTCAATTCAATTTCAAGAGAGTTCTACTTCAACGGAATTTTAATTCGTGATTTATAAAGACATATAATGAAATTGAAAATTAAAAAGTTATGATATTAATGATAGCTTTTCCCCAAAGAAATAATCTTCTTTAAATTGGAGACTCTGTCACTGAAATTAAGGTCGCGACAGGACGATCGTTCACAACGTGCTTATCGCAGAAAGAAAGATTGTCGTGAAACATCGGGCCGGATATTTTTTTGAGAAAGTTTTGAGAACGGTAATGGAATGAAATGGCGTGGGGAAATTATCTGTAGAAAGAGCATTTGTCGGCGGCAATTATTCGTCTATAGCCGGCGCGGCCCGATATACTATACTTCCGAGAGTCGGTTCGCAAAGAGTGAAAGTTGTTTCGCAAACTAGACTCGCAATTCCGCGAGTGTGCACAATGCGGTCATAGCAATTATATGCGCACAGGTACGTGGCGATTGAACGAGAACTGGTACGATATGATACACGCTATTGAAACGCAATCTCGATTGCGGCGCATTATACGCTGGGAAATGCATTACGCCGGAATTATTATTAGAATAATAGAAATAATTACGTTTATTGTCTCGCGAGTGATTCTTTTCTTTCCCCTCTTCGTTCCTCCTTCTATGAAAATATTATGCATTCCGTACGTGAAATATTAGCAAAATTAAATTTGTCTCATTAGTCCGTCAAGTAGAAATGATGTCGGAGATGTAGAGGAAAATATCGTTCTACACGTTACGGAGAATTATATAGAAGAATTCTATATAATTCTCCGTGAAAATTAATTTAATCCGTTTCGCGCGATAGCTATACTAAACCCAACACCGTACATCGATTGCGTCGGCGTGAAATTAAATATTCACGAGATTAAGTTTGGGTTTGCGAGGATATAGGTACGTTTTAAACTTAAGAATGTCACCGATTAGCGATTCCCGAGAAATAAAGATGCAGTTATATCCGTATCTACATAGTGTCCTATATATTACCCTATGTCAAACACGTGGCTTATCGCGATTACATTGATCTTCAATATTTTTTCATTTCTTTCTTAAACAATTTTAAAGTGCGAAATAATAACACAAAAGACTTTATTTTTGCACGATGAATCTATTTTGATGTAATATAGTAAAAACAAAAAGAAAGACTTGATCAAAATTAAGGAGCAACATATATGTATAAGTATGAACAATTTATATATTTTTTATAACATTTTATATTTGTGTGTGTGTGTGTGTGTGTGTGTGTGTGTGTGTGTGTGTGTGAGTGTATGTCACGCTTTTCATACTTGTTATGTTTTTCATTTCTGCAAAAAAGTTGAAATTGAAATTATTTTGCACAAGTAACTGTGCTATCAAAATAAAACTTTAACTTCGAAGAATTGTGAAGAAACATAGAGGTGAAGGGATATTAAAAGTCTCGATCATATTTTATTATAAAACGCTTATTTTGAATATTCCTGTAAATGTCCCTTTCGTTCTTAAAGGCTTTTGTAGGCTTCATTGTATTTGATGAATCCACTTCATTGACCTGGTGGTGCGGAACTTCCTTGGTACTCCTCGGCTTGATGTTGATCTGCAATGTTCCCGCTGAAAAGAACGCTTCCGCCGTCGAGGAAAAATTGAAACATCAATAGCTGACGACGAGCGCTTTTATATTCCAAGCAAGAGCGATTGCGATTATGTTATAACGTCACGATTACTTCCATTTTTATATTGACATTGATAGATATTTATTGTGTCCTTTTGTCGGAAATGTTGTATTATTTATGAAAAATAATAACACTGAATTTCAATGTATAACATGTGAAAGTATTAATACAATAAATAGATAGATTTTTATTTATTACGAGTAGAATACTATTTAAGTATGTATAAAGTAGAACTTATACATTCTTTATTATAAATAAAATATTCTATTTTTATTATTATATTATTATTATTATATTTCAGTTTTTTCCAGTGATTTTCTACGTAAATGACGGATATAATTTTGAAGCGCACCGACGTAATTGTCCGAACACGAGATGACGTATCATGTGCACGATAGGTATACATATACGATAATGTATTATTAGATTGATCACTGAACGCAGTAATGCGAAATTCATTCAATACAGAAGGATAAAAATAATCTATCAGGTTTAAAGAGAAATATTTTGCATGCTTCCTTCTGTTCTAAAATTATTTGGTTCAAAAAGACTGATTAATCTTGATCGTACGGAAAATTTTGAGAATGAAAAGTGAGAGTAACGGATTATTCTTCACACAATATATAGAGTACAAGAAAAATATTTTATGCGATTTCTTAAAATATTCTCGATCGATCTTAACATTTTTATATTTCTATATGCAGATTGGATAGATTTTATGCCGGGTTTTAAAATGGGTCTTTAAAATCCATGTCGAGTTGCGTCTGTTTTAGCACAGCGAAGTGGATATCCGTGCTTACAATTATAGCAATGAATAAGCGGAATGACAAGCGAGATGACGAAGAGTACATGACGAGATGGATATTCCTCCCTTAAAACATGCTAGCACGATGTCACCTTCCCCTATTCGAGCCGTCAAGTAGGCAGCGTTTCACATTGACGCATTAATGAGGCGAAATTAGCACGGCGAGCAAATTATATATCGTTATTATTACGTTATGCCCGTGGTGACGGTCTCCGCGTCAATGTAACGCGTAATGAAGACGGATGTATTTATGTCCCGGGATGGGTGAATATACCTACCATGCGAATGAATATGCGGCATCTGATAGCGAGCTATAACGAGCACGCCGAACGAATCGATCCCTGTTGACGTTAATTCGCCCGCAGGTATCGAGATAGTTATCAGAATGATATCAAACGCGCACATGAATTTTGATGCGAAATTGAGAGCCATTGGCTTTTTCATGTGTAACGCGCTCCCGTCGCGTCGTCGTGATTTTCAACATTTCCTCTGTATACCACATCACGTTGGAACGAGTTAATATCATATTTTATCATCAATTAGCAAACGTAGGGTAAATATCGAGAAAGCGAATATTTCGCACGTAAATAAGAGAATGTTATAGAAAGAGAAATCATTATTGTAATTAATAATTATATTGCAAATATGAGGAAATTATATTAAATGGAGGAACTATTGTTATTTAATTTAATAAGAAGTTTGAAATATTTCTCACTTTCGCTCGCTCTCGATACCACCCCCTTCGTTCTTTCGGGATGCACCGCGGGAGCGGAAAGAGCGCGTCTCGGCGGGATGCCGAGCTCATTCAGGATCGCGTTGTGCCCTACACCGGCGTTCGGCCACGACGCAAGCGTAGCCCAGTAGCCCGTGTGCGAGTCCTACTACACTAGATTTCTCGTTTGTAGGGCAGGGTCGAGGGGCGGAGGGGGAAAGGAGGAGGGGGAGTTAGGGGGTGAGAACGGCCTTTATCGAGCGGCTTCTGCGCGAGCTCGCCTCGACGCTGACGCCGACGTTGTTCTCGACGTTTTCACCCTCAGGGGCGGATAACCCCTTCCGACACGTCGCCGGTAACTTCGCGAAACGCGTGACTGCTGTCTACTGGCTTAGAAGACGTCTTCTCGTCGCGAGGAGTTTCAGTTCTTGTTGCTCGGACAAGGAAATTGCTAATCGCGCCAGCGAAGCAAAACTCTAATTTAAGACTGATATATGACATGATACAAAAAATATACTCGTATATAAAGGTGGAGATTTTTTACATTTCTTAATTATAGACTCATGCAAGATTACAATATCGTTTATTTAGAATCTGGTTAGATTACAATATTTTTATATAAATTGCAGAATATCCTCACGAGTCCCTATACGGTGTCTGAATCTCGCGGAGACAAAGTTCCTTCATCTCGAGCTACCTAGGATCCGAATCGTCTCAATTCGGTCCTGCCGATCCCCACCGTGTTTCGCACGTTCTACCCCTTCCCATCCCGTCGCGACAAATCTGTTACGAGATTTCCACCTTCATCCTCGCCCACCTCATGGCAATGAATTTGAACGGGACGCAGATTCCCGCGGACGGGGTGAGAACGACGACGTTGGGCAATCGCGGCGTCTGCGTCGGTTCCTACATAAGAGAGAAAGAAAGAGAAAGGGTAAGAAAGAGTGGTATGATTCTCCCTACTTTTTGCCGCGGCCGCGCGAGTCCGGACGTTCGTATCTCCAACCCCCGGGTTGCGGCGGGTGAGATCAGCATCTCGAAAGGACGACTGGATGTCCCTTCCGACCGGGGTGTCTCGCTACCGGAACCTCGAGCTGATCCGACCCGACGACGGGCCAGACGTCGTTCACCGCGACAATCGATCGCAATAGTGCTTCGAGAGCTCAAGGTGCGCGTCCCCCGAGTGTGCGACCACCTTCGCGGTGTGTCATCTCGCTCGTCCGTCTGATTTCGAAGTCTAGTGTTTTCAGAAGGTGCCTCAGGTGTCAGGTGCGAAATCCTGTGGCCAGAACGAGCCGTGCCATGTCAGAACTGGAGAAACGCGCATTCGACGCAGGCTGTTCGCGCGCGGTGATAGGATCTACCCCACTATCCTGCACGTTGTTCTAGTCCCTGTTCCGTCACCCTCCCCCGCGTTCCTTCTCGTCGTCGCAGTCCAGTTTCCCCCACTTTGCGTGTACCCCGCCTTTTTCTCTCTCTTTCTCTTTACTCTTTTCTCACCCCTCGCTGCTTCGCCACCGGGAAAACCTTGCGTCCGCTCCTCGCGCGCTGCTCCTCGCCGAGAGCGGGGCAGTTTTCATACGACGCGCCCTTCTGTCGAGTCGTCGAGAAAGAGAGAAAGAGAGAGAGAGAGAGAGAGAGAGAGAGAGAGAAAGAGAGAGGAGAGGGAGAAATAAAAGAGAGAGAGATAGGAACGCACACAAATTGCGATACAATCTACTGTAACGATGTGTGACAGACGTGACTGAAAGTGTAATCGAACGATGGAATTAAAGAGGCGCGATCTGCCACGATCGGCCGCTTCGGGAATTCCTCCTCGCGGAAGCAGTTGAGCGAAGTGCAAACGATTTCTCGTCTATTCCGGCTGCTCTCGAAGAGAGAGAGAGAGAGAGAAACAGAGAATGAGACAGATGGAGAGAGCAAAAGAGACGAGATAACGTCCCGCGAGTGCAACGAGCTAATCCGCGATAACGGAGAGCAATCTCTCCCAAAGGGGTTTTGTCCCCGGCGTCTTTCTTGCGATATCAGTGTGGAACGTGAATTGTGCAGGTGCGTCTCGAATCGCTTTTTTCATCCCTTCTCATTTCGGAGCTTCCTTTTGATTTTGAACGTCGAGATGCGTTTCTTAACAAAGTTTGTTTATCGCGAGTAATGAGACCATCTGTTTAATCTTCACAACTGCCTTATTATTATGTGCGTAAATGAGTATTCTAAATATCTTTGTTCTCACGTTTAAATATTCGTCTTGTCCCTTTACATCGAGAGAAATATCTAGATGCTCTTCATTTGTTGCATCATTTAATATCATTTAATAACACATACAGCTTTTAGCTTGATTACAGACTGAATCGCGATATGCGAGATCAAAGATTAAGATCAAAGAGAATCCGACAATCAATCTAGATATAATTGATGAAAAGATTTTATGATATGCGTCTTTGACACGCTCGATTTTTAATGAATTAATTTTATGCAATTGATTTGCGATGAAAAAAATTTACCATAAAAACGTTTCGAGAGTGACAGCATCCGATTCGTCGAATATGATTGGTTTTCGCTGGATTTACCGGCCACACATATCAGCTCACAGTTTTATTTTAAGAGTAGGTCAACATCACGGGATGCGCTGCGCGTTTTACCATGCAATTGCATTTGAATCTGAATGGCAAATTGATAACTTTCATACAGTAGGAAAATAGCGGCATTCCCAGTTGCGAATATCCACAAATCTGGACAATATCGAATATTCTGATAGGAGATTATTCATGTTCACGTCAGTGATTGTAATGCCGATATTTCGAAATGGCGGTACTCTTTTTAAAATAAATTACTTTTTGTATAGATTATTATTAGATTAGGTTGACTAAAAAATTTTATAATCTTTGATTGTAATTGCAATAAATGAAATATGCATTTTTACATATTTGTTGTATTCATTTTTGTATTATGCAAACCTTTTTATATATACATATGCACAGAACGCTGATGTATAATATTGATATCACTGATCAAAGATAAAATCGCATAGATGAATAAATGAAAAATTATTACTTTGTTCCGGTATTGCAATCACTAATTTATGGCTTCTCATCACGCTGGAGTGTTAATGTATTAACGGCCAATATTTTATTTTCGAGGCAAAAGTTTTAACGCGAATAAAATGATTTTCATAACGAAAATAATCCTTTAAACTTTCCAATGTTTAATTAGTAAATATTAAATTTTCAGCTGTTTAATAATGCTTTTATGGTATTAATTCCAAAGTTTAAAAAAAGGCAAAAGTGACATTTAATATTTGTTATATTACATTTAAAGGGCTATTAGTTCATAATATGAATAAACGTTTATGAAATTTAACATGATTTTTTTCTGTTTAAAAATTTTAAAATCTTTCTCGAAATTCCGTTTAAAAGAATTTTTTATTGTTCGAATTTCCTCTCACATCTCATTGTGAGAGAAACTACGATTGTTTATATCCTGGTGTCGTGCGCCTTCAATAAATTAGAACTCATACTTACTAACTGACGGCGTAGTATTAAGTTACGAGGTCGTGAAGAGTCCGTGAGTTGTCGTTGCAATTAATATAACTTTCAGCCACGTCAATGAAGAGTTTCGACTTCTCTTTCGTGGCGGTCGACCAAATTAATATACATTCAAACCGGGAACACGAAATTTCTTGGACATCGTCGCGTACCGCAATTGTATCAATATTTGATTGCGTTCTACGACTTTTATTGAAAATGAACAGTTGCAAGCAAATGAAATAGTGTTATATTTCGCGCGTTCCGCGCATTCGATATATATATATATATATATATA
>NW_012026802.1:908051-970362 GCF_000956235.1 Wasmannia auropunctata
ACTGGATATCGAGATTATTTCTCAATATCGCATTCTATATATATATATATATATATATATATATATATATATATATATCGAATGCCTTGGCAAGCAAAATCAGAGCGCATGCTATATCGCAAAGTGTGTTTTGCCGTTACGTAGCAAAATACGTCGCGTCAGCATCGAGCCAATATATTGGGCTAGAATTTACATAAACGCATGCAGCCTCGCGCTTCTGCCATATCCGAGTGCAAGCAAAACACGTCTATTCCTATGCGCCACTTTGGCCATACGGAAGTGCTATTTTTCTGCCAGGAAATATCGCGACTCGCGAGGCGTCCGTGACAGTGAACAGAATTTTCTCTGTGCGATCAATCGCACTTGTTAAATATTGCACGGAGAAATTTGATCGTTGAAAGCAACTGAATCTAAGCTCGTCGGACACCATTTTAAATGCACCCGGCTGTACAACTGGCAAAGTGGGTTAACGTACTGCCAGGTCCTTATAATCCATCTTATTGATCTTAAAGTAATCGATAAGCTTGCGTTCCTTAAACCCCCGACTCCACGTCCGTTTTCTGAAACAATGCCAGCTGTTTTTATTAGGGATTTCATTTCGTTGTATTCGTAATGGCTCTTCGGATGTCCGCCACTTATTTAATTTCATTCCATGCAGCTACTCTCGACGCGCGTATAAATTTAAAAGCGCGTCGTTGTCCACCCGCGAAAAATAAAATCTCTGCCTTTACCTGTTTTTAGAGACGAGATCACGCGACACACGTTTAAAACGCCGGCGACGACAATTTATCAATAACTTGTCCCACTTTCTCGAAAGAACAAGCGCACGTTTCCTCTTTCGAACGAGGCAATCGTGCCCTGCGTATCGCTAATCGATATTCCAAGACAAATTCCTTCTGCCGTTATTTTCGCTGCATTGGCCAACCTATCTCGTCTACGTTTTTCAACCGATATTTTTTTTCTCTTGCAGGGCGTCAGCACTATCGCAGCAGGTAACTTCCGAAAGATGATTCTATTTTTTGCGACACACCGCTCTGTATTGGAAAGTCGATCGCTCCGGCTCGCGCGCCGAAGGTCCGCTTAAAACGCGGCGCCCCTTTCCGTTTCCCATAGCCCGAGGTCAAGAGGGACTGAATCCGTATGTAAATGGAATCTATTCCGTTGGGACGACCATACGGGAGCTCCCCGATAAAGAGGCCGCGAAAAGCAAGCCGTGAATATAAATGTGCGCTCGCGCTTTGAGAATCAGAGAACTTGCCGGACTCTGAAAAGCAACCTCGCATTACGCAGGCAGACGTAGCTTATCGAGATTGCAAAAGCGATAAGCGAGAGACTCTCTCAAGTGTACAAGAAATTTCAGAGATGATGTCATGCATGATAATGTTATCGCGAATTGGAATAAATCACCGACGATTATACTGACGTGTTAGGGTAATAAATTAACGAGGCGATAGGACACAAAAGGACCAGAAGCAGAGAGAGAGAGAGAGAAGAAGCGATAATACTGCGAATGCCGAAGGAGAAGGTCGATCGAGTCGAGAGCCACGTGTGGTCCATGCAATTTCACGCTACGTATCGCCGATGATACGAGCGAATACGCGGCGGTTTAATTCAGAGACGCAATCTGCACGTCGAGGATGCTGCTCGACGAACAATATCGCCACCTTGCCGATGAGGATAGAATCGGATCGTCGAGAAATAAGCTCAAGAGACTGAAGATGATGGCGGCCGAACGAGGACTTGTGCGCGACTCGCGCTTTTAAGCTAAGCGATAACACTAGGAACGCGCTCGTCATCGTGCCGGCATCATGGGGAATGGCATGAACAAGGTGAGAAATTGCTTTATCAAGGAAGTTTATACTTTCAGATCGATACTCGGTCCGTTTAGATGAAAGAGAAGGAAACGAATGCATTTTTCATATCGGCAGAAACGTAGATCGAGTTGGAGGGATAGTCTCTAGAACGAAATCGTATAGGACGTCTCACTTCTCGCGAAACATATTAGACATTTATCGCTTTGAATCTTTTTTAATGGACACAAATTCCAAAGTGGGATCGACACGTTTGATATTTAATTTGTATTTATTTAGCAACTCTTGTATAATTTATTCGATAATATTGCATTATTTCCTGGATTTTCAGTTATCAGTCTTTATTATTATCTATTGATTGAATATTTGAGAGTCTTTATAGTTTGAAAATATTCAATTTCGCTTCCATCGTTTTCTTTAGTTTCTTAATAGACAGCAACTAATTGGCCACTCTATACAGAAGATTTAAAGAAAGTATCCAAGCGTCTGAAGAAACGTGTCTTAAAAGTCTAATGATGTTTCTGCAAAACAAAGCGAAATGAGAAATCAAAGAACATTGCGAAAATATTGATCTGACTAGCTTCTTGCTATCAAATAATTTCGCTTAAAATCCATTGAAAGTTTTTTTCTTTCCAAAGAGCTAATTACATGTTTATTCGTTATCGCTCCGAATGTAAATGTAAATGCTATTTAATTAATAGCCAGCGGATCTTCGTTAAACGCGTCTTTTTTCTCTCGTCGTAACGGGGTGAGGTTTCCTTTTTATAGCGTGACTGTATAAGCTCCATTCTGACCGAAGAATTGACTTCACGCCTTTATTACTCGACAACTTGTTTAAATGCATTTCAATATAACGACCTAGCGCTCTCGTAACGCTCGCGCTTAACGACCGACGTAATACGCTTGATAATAATAAAATTTTACGTCCGGTAACGCGCGATCGTACAGCTCGTAATTGCGAAACGGAAGTGTAAAAGATAAGCCTGATGGAGGAACGTTGCGGCGAAATGAAACTTCATTTACGCTAATTCCCCTTTTTGATGATTTATAAAATACGGTAAGGACCGTTAAATGAATCAGTTCATAATTTCACTTATGCGTTCTCGTAGCTTTTAATGCATATTTCTTTCTCAGAAGGAAACTAATTTATTGTATAGTTTTACTCATCTTTATACTTTGATACAAGTTATTTACATATATAAAGTGTAATAAACCTCGATAATCCGCTAATTGAACAGAGAATATCATATGTGTACACGCAAACTCTATGAAATAAAATTATACAGTACAAATTATACACAAGATCTGTGACAATATATAAATTTAATATCAAACAGTTACGAGAAAACGAAATAAAACAATGTGTAACATTTATAATCGGCAATTATAATAATATTTATAATCTCAATTGTACTTAATATTTTTTTCTACTATAAAATGCAAAGGTTAACTACTTAAGACGGAATTTACACTCTGCACGTTACATTTTTTTCACAAAATTTCTTGCTTGATAGTGTCCCAATTCCTTGTACTCGTTACGAATTAAGTATCTTATAAATTACGATATAGCATTTTCAATTTTGTATATCTCATATAGTAACATTGAATTGTCACGCTTATATGTCAAAGTATATGCGCCATATTATATCGTTATGATATTTTAATCCACGATCGGTTGAAGAACCACGTTTGTCAGCGAACTCGACGTTTGTAAAGCCCTCACATTTTCGAAAAAAATCCCAGAATGAGTACGTCGATGACGTTCATCTCTCTCTTCCTTTTCTTTTTGCAATTTTTGCTCGTGCATTTGATCTTCTTGCATTGTTGACGAGGGAAATTCGACCAGTAGGTCTCGTGGGTTGCGTCGCCAACTTCCTTCGCAGTAATCCTTGCAGCATCCGTGATCGTTATCGCGTTAACCGTCGACGGGACAGCGTCGGTGGGTGTAAAGGCAATATCTGTGAAACCCTGCGGCGTCGTTGAAGTTTCCGCTGTTGATTCCGATATAGGGTTCAGAATTCTCGCGCGGACATTCGTGTCACAAACGAAAGTAAATAGGCTCTTCACGGCAGGCGATTCGTTCAATTCTCCGGGTGCTTTGCTCCTAGACAACGACGATTCTTTCCTTCGGTCGTCCCATTTTCGGTATCTGCATTTCTTTCTTTGTCCATGGCGTGATTTGCTCTTTGCGAAGGGTTCGACGACTTTCACGCGTTTAACCGTCACTCGTTTCATCAGCTTTAACAATATTCGACGTCTTCCGATTCTCTCGACCTCTTCGACCCCAACCGGCTTCGAGATCGCGTCCACAGTACGATGGAGATGTCTCGATGGGGAATGAGGTCGGAACATCGGAAGTGACGGGACGGATGACAGCAAGTTCGAGATGTTTCTCAGAGAACGTACGAAGAGGGTTTCGATGTCACCCGCGGGTGGATGATAGCTGGATCGCGATGTCGCGTCGAGCGATCGATGTCCCGATGCTATCTGCACGCTGCCATGAATCGCGCAAACACACCAGGAGACCACGAGCGATCGGAATCGCATTTTCGTCGCCAACAATGCAGGCCGCACGATAGCTTGTTTATTATTACTTTTTATAATTATTACTTTTTCTTTCCACAGACATTGTCGTCTTCCCCTCGTTTTTTTTATAACGTTTTCGTTTTCTTCCTCTCTTTGTTTCTGATTGATTGATCGCGAGACTCCCGAGAAAAGTAACCCGTCAGATGTGGTCGTCTCGCTGTGCTCTCGTCGATCCAGCCGCCTCTTTTCATTTAAAATAAACGAGTGTGAAAGAGCGGAGGAGGGAGCGCAGTCGATACAGCACAGGGGAAGATGGAGGAGGGTAATCACTGCGCGATAAGAGCAGTTCAAATGAAATTAAATCGCGGGGGAACTGAGACTAACGACCTGCGTCGGGAGAGAATGGATATTTTCGAGGTAGTTTATTGCGAACGGGAAAATAAATGTCACACACGCAAAACAGTCCAAGAATATATTGCCACAACATACTTATTGCTTCTCTGAACGTCTTAATTTGCCTATCGCCCATCGCGTTAACTCAATCCCCAAGCTCGTTTAATAGAAGAAGACAACGACTCTCTGGTGAACACAATCGCGCTACCGTTAGAAAAAAACTGAATCAATATTGGTCGGGAAATCGTGGAACGAGGAAAGCGGCGCGAGTAGCGTTTAAGTTAATGTATGCCTCCCATCTGTAGCTTAAACACTACCCTTCATCAAAATTCAATATTTGCTAAAACAGTAAGTTAATCTAAGATTACCGCGCCGTCGACGGCCATCACGAATCCATCACGCAGGTTTGCATTTCTCCTTCGCCTTTTTCCTGACCTGGATTTCTTTGTCGTCTAATCATAAATAATCTTTCGCCAAACAGAACGGCGAAAGGGGTTCGGTATTTTAAAATAGAGCTGCCGAGAAAAGAGGGACCGATAGAAATATTATAATTTATTTAAGGTCACGGTTTGAAAAATCTGACGCTTTATGAATGTTCTTGATTTTGTGGAATATCTAGTATCATACCTAATTGAATATGAATTAAGAATTGCCGCGAAATTATGTGTCATCGCCATAATTCCCTCGCATTATCGTTCCCAGGTGCTTTCTGGTCTTTATGTAGGTAATTATCAGGACAGCAAGGATGAGGATCAGCTGGAGCAATTTGAAATCACGCATATTCTGGCTATTCACGACACGGCTCGTCGTTTGCATTCCGTGAGTACAAACGATGTGTAATAGCATTGTACATGTTGAATTTTAGAATCATCATAGCTGGTATAATTAACTGAAGGACACAGATTAGAAACATTTATATTTATTGTAAAAATACATTGATTACACCTCAGTTGCATTTCAGGACAAGCATTATCTGTGCATCATGGCCGCCGACAGTCCCGATCAGAACTTGACGCAATATTTTTCTCTGTGCAACGACTTCATTCATGCCGCCCGTCTACGCGGCGGAAACGTTCTGATTCATTGGTAGATATACATTTATTGTCAAATACAAGATGTTTCAAAATCGTTGGACTGTCTTCTTTGCTACAGAATTTTTTTAATCGATTTCAAAATATATTTTTCCTCAATAAAATTATCGAATCTATAATTTTCGAATAATTAATAATTAAAGGAGCAAATTTTGTTAATGAATAGAAGGTGGAAGTGAAAAAAGAGGCGTAAAAACTAAACATTAAGGAAGGAAGTACAAGTAAATTAATCAAAGAAAGTTGTAGTTAAAAAACACCCAATGATTTTGTGGCAAAGTGTTTCAAAATTGCAATTTATAAAGGCAAAACAAGAATTTTTTAAAATGAATAAAGATAACTTTTTCAGTCTAGCAGGAATGTCGAGAAGCGTGACAGTAGCGGTGGCTTACATCATGAGCACCACCAATCTATCCTGGAAAGAGGCGCTCAAAGTCGTTAGGGTCGGTCGTTCCATTGCAAATCCGAATGTCGGCTTTCAACAGCAGCTCAAGGATTTCGAATCTAGCCGTTTACAAGAAGTAAGTGATAAAGAAAAGGATGTTTCTTTGTCGTACAAAAAATTCAGATCGTATACATATGTATATATATATATATAATCTTCTTTTTTTTATCTATTTCTTTTGGAACACAGGGTCACGCTCTCTATTTCCCAAACGATGTTTTTCTTTTTTCTGCGCGTTTTAACTTTCTATATTTTATCAGAAAATTTTCAAATTATAGTCGATTTTATTTTGCATTATTAAATCAGATCTTTACTGTATTACATCTTGATATAGGAGCGTAATAGGTTGAAAGAGCGATTCCCCAGCCTCGCTCTCGCCGAATCCGACGCCGAGGCATGTAAATCCACTCTGAGGAATTACGAAACATTGGCTCTAGCAAGAGAGGTGTGCGAGGGTAAGTGCGCCATGGGACGCACTTGTCCGACCGGGCTTTGCCGTCAGGCAGCTTTTAAGAGGTAATTACATCGAAATTCTCAATTATAAATTAATATGTATATGTCCTTATCCTATCCAAGAATAGGAATTATAATAAAATGAAAAACTTCATTTACAATATAAAAAGTTACATATAAACTAGAAAATGAAATCAAATGGATAGAAAGTGTTGTGTAGAATAAACAAAGTAGTATATAACGTGGCAGGACTCTGAGAAGGAAGTCATCCACCAGCAGTATCGGAAGCGTGTCATCCGGCAGGACACCTCCTCAAACACCCCGGATGCTACCGTCCGCGCCACCCTCGCCGGCTTTGCACAGATCATCTAGCGTTGTGTCCACATCGAGACCGAGAAGTGGACCGGCAGGATTGCACTCTTACACCGGAGGATCCGCTCCACCTTCTAGGTAAGAGTAAATCTCGCCCTTTATTTTTTTTTCGTACTTATCTAAAATTATTTAAATTTAAATTGAAAGGAAATTATATATTTTATTGAAGAGCATTACGATTCAGTACTTTAATTGTCATATTTATATTAATAAAAATACGATGAGATTTGAGAAGAAAAAAATATTTTCTTCCAAGAAAGTAAAATTGCTTATTAAAAAGAACTGAGACACGTTTTTTAAGAATTGCAAATTTTTCCGAAAGTTGAATAACGTGGATTATTCAGGGCTGTGTCGAGGGTGGATCTTTCGGCGGCAGTTGCCTGCAGCAGCAGCAGCAGCAGCAACACCAGCCTTTCCGCCGTGGGCAGATCGAGCGCGTTCTCTACTAGCAATTGGCGATTGACCGCCGGTTCCGCCCCGAACACGCCGAGACCGACGCCGCCGGTCTCGCCGCAACGCTGGCCGAGGCGGCTCTCGAATCGGCAGACGCCGCAGTTGCCGCAGGTACCATCGGACCCTTCGACGTAGCGTCGGGAGTCGCGCGGTTCGCTGTCGAGCCTGGTGGAATAACCGAAGGAGATCGGCGAACCGCTCGAGGATTTTACCGCCAATATTATGCGCCCTTCACCGTCAGCAGATTAAATCACATATTTGCTAATCATTCTTCAGCGTTGGAAGCAATCAGGATTCAGGATGAGTCCTGGAAGGAAATTTCCGGTGAAAGAGAGAGAAAAGGTTTCGATAAAGGTATCTATGAATTACATAAAGACGTGCCTGCGAACGTTTTTTACACTTTGGGATTTTGGGACATTCGGGATATTTAGTGAAATGTAAAATTGTTCGAGAAACTATCACGGGTAAATAATGATGTATGCAATTTTGCGAGATAATGGAGCCATATGTTGGCTCAATATGAACTCGTCGGGCCGGCGAGGGGAAACGTCGATACATCGAATACACGTAATGCGTTGCTGGAAATTGTTGGTGATATTGAACTTATACAAGTTGTTACAAGTTGTTGCTTATACTCAGCACAGCGAGAAAGTGCTTTTATCGCGGATAGAATGGGAAACGAATGAGATTCTCTTTGTACGCATTGGGAGAACTTCGTGTTTTGTGTGAGTTATAATTTCGCGCCCCACACAATTAGACCTTCGTCCCTGATTAGATTCTCTCACGGAGAAATATCTAACGACATCAACGGATACTGACAATCTGTCATTTAAATATATCACGAGGTAATGAATTGATAATAGATCGATCTGCGAGGTGAAATAGTAAATTGGAAAGATTGACACATTCGGGACATGGAATTAATCCTTTGGGGCTTTATCGATTTACAACGATAATTGCGTGCAATTAAGTATGAGTGGTTATTTCGCGCTTTTTACGGCGTCGTTCAATCGTGCTAATAACGCGCTCGTTAACGATCCCCGCGTGCAATTTTTCCCTTGATAATGCGCGAATCGTTACCAACTAATTATTGGTTGTGAAAAAGAACATTGCTCAAAGCGGCAATCATGCAATACATACAACAATGTTCCCAAAGGATTAATAAAAAAAGGGACATAAAAAAGAATATATATAATTGAACACGCTAGTGCTCGAACGTAGATAATTTTGAAATTGATCGCGCAAAATATACAGAGTTGTCGAAGAATATTTTTCGATAGAACTTGCGGCGTGTGTGTGCGTGTGTAAGAATGTAGATGAATCGTGACACGTGTTAAGAGAACGAGAATACGCAAAGCAAGTCGATTTACTTCCGGATCTATGCGCGATTCAAGATTCGTCCCTATGAAAGGGACCGAGTTTGCGCGATTACGTTTGCAGGAAATGAGGGATCTTCGTTCTACCAGCCTGTTCCATTAATTTCGTTCGCAACCGTCCATGTATGATTGTTGGCTTTCTAGCGAGATCGCACTGTTTTATCACAAGTTGTTGAAGAAGAAGAAAGAAATACGTTATACACACACACACACACACACACACACACACACACATATATATACATACACACATGTTGGAAACGTACACCTACATTGTTGTGCAAAGGGCTTTCAGAGAATTTTATAAGCGCGCCAGGTGATCGCAATGATATTATATTATATACGAGTAAAGTCGTAGTAGGCATTAGGCGCAAAATCGTTGTTGTTGTCTCGTCAGCACGAGCACCAGTCGTCGACGAATGAGTCGAGATTTAAGATAACGTCGCTTCGATCCCCCTCAGTATTTCCTAGTGCGCACGATAAAAGTAATGTAGATCGTTTTTTAATCGTTTCCCATGTACGTTTCACGTACACGTGGAAAGCTATGCATCGCGGCGAATTACTCGATGCGCAAGCAATAGTCACACCAGCCGATCAAAACTAACAGAAAATCATGATGTATACCATTATATCAAACGCACATTTCTTGTCCCATTAATCGCGTATACTTTCTAAAGAAACATGAAATAGAAATTCACGAACAGAGTTGGATTTATACTTTACAGATGTTCTCTCTTAGGAAAACAGCAAATTTTTAAGATATTTTTTAAAAATAAAAGATATTAATAGAAATTAACATAGTATTATAAAAAGGACAGAATAATTAGAGACATAAATTATTATTTAATTTTAACAGCAAACTTTTAAAATCACTAGATCATGTTAAACTCAAATTTTATTGAATTTGAATTAGCTGAAGATTCGTAGTTATCTACGAAATAACTGAAAAGAAAGCAATATTTTACAAGGAGATATTGTAATATATATAGAGTATCCCACTATCACCGTACAATACTTTAATCGCGTATTCTGGAGAATAGAAAATCTTGGTATTAAAATGTCAAGGTCACAATAATTTTCGAGTTGTAAGCCAAGTAGACTAATGGTACCATGCAACGTTCACACGCTGCTGGTAACTGTGTAGATCTGTCATCTATTACTCATTTTCACGTGATATTGATTTTTGCTGCTCAGCTGATTCCTGTACTATTTAATTTCACATTTATAGATATTATATATATCTGCATTTATATATATAGATATATATTATACATTTTAAAAGCAAGGAATATCGATATTTATTTTATGATGCATTAAACATTTCGGGACGGTGAAGAATCTTGTTTATATAGCGACGGCACGCGATAGCGTACGATGCTTATTTTTGCATGCCATTGCGTTATTCCTTGAAATATGATCGTGATAATTGCCGGGAGGCGCCAGCGATATATTAAAAATTGCGATGAATTTTTCCCCAGTTCATAAAATTACCGTCATAATGGTATTATTTATTGAAGCAGCTTTGTTTATTTATAATCTCAACGCGATTTAAATTTAAATCATTTAAATTAAGAATCGGGGCAATAAAGTATGGGACTTATACATTGCTCCGTTGTGATATTTACGGATAATTATTTTTTAATAATATTTAGATTTGAATAATTACGTCTTACATCTAGCGCGTTGAAGTTAGATATTTAACCATTATTTTTATATTGTAACACAAATTGCCGGGTTATTATATATCATCAGTATATAATATCATGATACACATATCATCGGAGCGAGTTTCGGATTGGATTGCGGAACTAACAGAAAATCATGATGTATATCATCTGACCGTTGATTAACAATACCGTTTGCCTCACGAATTGCGCGTGCAGTATTGAATTTTGACGGTTTATCCAACGTCACTGATACATTTATTTATTTATTTATTATTCAAAATAATAATTACCTTACAATGCGTGCATATATTATTTGTTGTTTAAAGTACGAAAGATACATGAGTATTTTCAAACAGTAAAAACAGTATCTCCAGTGTTGCAACGAGTCTTTCGTCGCGTCGTTTCTTTCGTCGCGATGTAATAAAACACACGTCGCGAACAGTTAATGTTAGAAATGCTGCCTTAAGTGCCGCACGGGTCGTTATACTCTGGTGATTAGTGCGCGCGATTGTAATTAACTGTGTGTATCTTCGTGAATTAAAGTTGTGTGAGTGGTCCGCCCTTCCGACAAAGAAGCAACAACGAACAAATAAGAAAAAGGGAGAAGGCCTTGGAGGCATCGAGCGACGGTTAAGCGTCTGTGGTGGGGTGAGTACATTTTTATTTGCGGAATGAATTATTTTCGTTTATTTGATTTCTCATTTATTTGAGTGATTTATGTAAGAATTAGAAGGACTTTTATTTATAAAATCTGATAAATATTTACGCCTAAAATGATTTTTGTGGCAGTTATATGATTATTTTATTAAATATTCAATTGAAAAATTGATAAAGATGAAGAGTGTGCGTAATAATTATTTTTTAAGATTTGAATTATTTTGAAATACTGCTATAATTTAGGGTTTTTATAATCGTATTTTGCAGTTTATATAGTTTGCATAGTTAATACGCATTGCGCATCATACTGGTAAGTCTCAATAAATTATCTTTTATTTTAATTTGGTAACGGATTCGTGAATATTAGATAAATACAACAGATTTATTGCCCTGAAATGGATGAGCTAGGATTAATACAAATATTTAATCGTGGCAAATGTGTAACCGTCCATCTATTATGCATTCAAGAATGCATACATACAAACTCATAGAATATGGCTTGTTGTTGTCGACATTATTGACCGGTTTGGTTATTTACTGGCTTATTTCGATGTCACATTAAATAATGGAATAACATTAATTACAAAGGGCCATATAAACCGCTTTAAAACTCTTAGGAAATTTTACAGTTTGCATAAATAAAAAAACAGATAGAAAGGTATATTTTGATTATAAAAGAGTTTTTAAATAGCAACAATTTGGTAGCAAATAAATTGATAATATTGCTGTAATTTTTTGTAGTAGAGTATAAAGTTAATTTTATTTCTTACTTGTAGGATTATCTCTGGATGAAGATGGAACAAGACATTTTAAAAATTATATATATATATACCTATATATATATATATTTCTGTAATTAAATATATTTTATCATATAGATATGTATCAATATGTACGTGTGTATATTCACGTATAATAGAAATAAAATTATGTCCTGTAAAGTACGGTATGAAAAAGTTGTTATTATTTATTTGCGTTAACGTATTTTCTCTTGTTTTTCCTTTTTACATATTTGAAAAATAAAATTTGAGGTTTATATTTGGTCTCCCTATATACACATGTTCTTTTTTCGCAGTTAGGTAGAATATAAATAAGTATATAAAATTTTGTGTAAAGGAAGAGGGATGCTCAGAAATACTCAGAAATTTTTTTAAATATAAACATAAAAAAATAGGAAATACGTCACATTCAAGTGACAAACTTCAACTAATTCGATTAAAGAATCTGTGTTAATAATTATTAATTGTATATGTTCTTATAATGCGCTAATTTTATGTTAGACTTTCAATAGTCTATTCATTCTTATTGATATATTGACTTTATATCACTTGAAATAAAACAGAAAGGTATCCAGTAATTATTTTATCGTAGAATAAAAACTTTGCAGATTATTTCAAAATTACATTTCTATATAAAATGCAACACAATAAATATTAAAATATCATATATAAATATTTTTACTAATATTTTGATACTACATTAAGTAGAACACTTATTAACATTTAGTACATGTTACCTATTTTTTAAAAAATTAAAAAAATTCTATTTTTTAAATATAATTTTTTGTAAGAGTATTAAAATCAATATTTGATGTTTAAATGGACAATTTGGTATTAACTTTGTATTAGCGAAAAAATTTATTTAAAAAATATTGAAAATATTGATAGAAAATAAATGGAAAACGATGTGACAAGAGTGATTGATTCTCAAACATATAAACTTTATACAAGTACAAGATTTATATTTGTAATAAAAATACATGATATTCTTTTCGAGAGAAAAATCGATTTAAGCACAGATTTCATGTGTGATTAATTAGGACATTTAATTATTGCAGATTATGTTATTCAATTAAATCGCCGTATATTTATCAGAACTGAGCAATAAAAATTGATAATTGACAATTGATTGATAAACGTAACTTTGAAATATCAGAATTTTTAACTCTAAATAAGCTTTAAAATGCGCTATTAGAATATTATATGATAAATATATGTGATATTCTCTATATTCGGAACAAAGTAATTAGAATTAAAATTAATCACGTAGAATTAATTAAGATAAAAAATATACCTAAGACTAAAAATTAAATAATTTTTTTATTTACATATAGGAAAAATATAAGTAAATACAACTCTGTTCGTGTGTCAGAAAAAAGTAGAGCATAATTCATAATCATCCTATATATTCGTAGATCGTCGAGGAAATTGGTATAACGCAAACATTATTACGGGCTTCTTTGCGAACGCACAATCGGGTACGAGTTTTCGTTTTACGGGAAAGTAGTATGACATAGAAAATAGGGTAATTCCGAGTTTAACGTCGTAACGGTGAGAGTCTGCCGTTGAGATCGCATCCCGTAAAATAGCTGCTCCACGTGTTTGGCTTTAGCGTCAAACCTATTTCCGATGTGAATGATTGCGATCGTAAACTCAATCTATATTGTTGCACGCGTTCGTTTAATGTTCTTCATAAAAATGCGCTAATTACTCCGCAATATCAAGCTGCATCTCAATGTTGATCAGCTGCCGTCGATCAGGCGTAAAGCGAGAGGGCGATCGAGGATGCGTTCGTACATATCATTCGTCTTTAAATCCATGTACCTACACACACACACACACACACATATATTTTTTAAGGCCGCGTTATACAAGAGATCGATGTATTCGAGCAGAGAGAGAGTTGGCGATCAGCCGTAAAGAATTTAAATCTATAATGCATTTAGCGTGCGTCCCGTTCTCACGGAGCGAACACAGGCGACTCGAGAGAGGAGAAATTCATTTTTCATTGGAATTTTCATTTGCAATTTTCTCCCCGTGTTGCTCTTGTTAGTCGTAGCCGTCAGACAAAGTGGTCCAAGAGGAATAGAGAATACAAATCTGTGATCGCTATATTATTGAAAGACCTACGAGAATATTATTCGCTTTGTGAGACTCGGACCGGCACACTTTCTATAGGCGACGTACATACGTAGATGATTCTACTTTTTTACAGCGTCAATGTTAACGATCACATGTAGGTAGGTAGATAGGTAGATAGGTAGGTAGGTAGGTAGGTAGATAGGTAGAGACACCCTGAGAGCATCGAAAGTGGTATCGATGCCGAGGGAGTGAAGTATCGGTAGCTTATCGATTCGAAGCATCGCTAAAACGGTAGCTAAGTCCCCGACGTGTAACGCGCAATCGAGGCCGATAAGCGAGCGGTGCGAAAAACGCGGTGTGAAAAGAATCGCTGGACGATATATGGCGTACAGTGATGACTGGGAGTGATTTCGCACGGATAAAATTTAATGATCTGTCTGTTTCGGGGGAGACCGGGCGACAAATACGATGTTGAAAGGAATCGTTTATCAAACGACGTTAACGTTGTTTTTTCGCTTTCCCATATATCGATGTGGTGACAGATTTTTTTTTTGTTATACCTTATTTCATTCCATCTAAATTCGATACGAAAAGATATCGCAAAAGTAAATCGAGAAAAGATTCTCAGATATTCGCAAAAATATTTTCTATCGCGAATCTCCTCAACGAAGTGCACGGTAGTAACACTACCGTATACCCTAGCTACGCGTAGATTAAATGTAAAAATATCGGTTCAGTTACTCCGGAATCACAATCAGCACTTTTACCCATCCGGTCATTACTGTGCGGCGAGGGCACCGCGTATATAGAGTCGCGTAGCGTCGCGCCGGCTCGGCGTTGCATGTGCAATCGTGATTTTCTAGCAATAAGCGGAGATTATCGACGCCCGCGCGAGCCGGCAAATCGCGCGAGGAGATCGTGGGACGCCGGTTATCGCTCGTAGATGTTAGCGCGAGCAAGCTTGATCGTTATTAAACACTGCTGCGAATTGAATCGTGCGATTCGTCCGCGCGCTATCGCGCGCCCATACTCTGTCGTACTTAGATATCTATTAGAGGTTCACGATGATTTATTTTTCTAATACCAGTGACGATCGTCCATTTGATTAGGCGATTCGATTGCGAAGAGGAGCAGGGCGACAATTTGGTCGGCGAAGGAAACGCGAGGAGCGTGAGGAAGACGTTCGAGATGTTGACTCGTACCATACCTTCGTACGAAATATATCAGCGAGAGCGACAAATCGTACGATAAGTTGTTGTATCGCGAGATTACTGTTGCACCGATAATGTTATTTTAAGGCCACCCATGTGATATTTTTGTAAGCTGCAGAAAGAAACGTTTTGGTTCACGCTAAAAGTGGTCGAAGAGTTATTTCGCCTTCCGACGAGAGCGAGAGCCGCACCATTTCTTCCTACCGACAGTATTTCTCCACCTCCACCGTCTTCCTTTCATTGTCATGATAACTATCCACGATAACTAGTGAAAGTTCTGTTAATTTAACTTTAATGAGTTTGCCCTGACTTGGGAGGTAATTTGATCAGCAGTTTCTATGCTTTTCATCCATACCAGCCTCTCGCTATCAACTTTTCTGTTTAATATACGGGACGAATACAGATATAGGAAAATCTGTGATTAATTAGCTCAATTTTCGTAGTCCGGAGATATTACAAATAAGGGGTCGGATTATCGTTAGCGTTGCAGTTAACCTCAAGCCCTTCAGATATACTGTATCTGCGGGCGAAACTAAATTATGCTAATATCGATTGATACATTTGATTGATGGCCTGCTTATACAGGTATTACACGGGGTGTCCCGTGAGGAAATGTTGACGTCTACGCCAGGTGATAGTTCCCGACCTACGGAGCCTGCAATCTGCCAATTAATAATCGAGAGACGTCGCGCGAAGGAAAAACAAACTCGAACGAAACGTACGTAAGAAACAAATTCCAGTTAACTAATTGTAAGCGATAAGTCCGCCGATGTCGGTGAGTGAGCTGTAAATTTAGCTCTTATTTGCAACAAAACGCGATTTCTATCGTTTTCCCCGCCTTTCTCGTTCACGGCGCCTTAATTAATCCAAAAATATCGTACGCCTGTAAACGTCGAGATAAATATCGGGCTGGATTTTAACGCGCACGATCGCTATCGCATTCCAAGGCATCGGCGTACCTCTCTTCTCACGCGACACCCTGTAAACGGCATGTGAATTCACGTCTATTGACGAACCGTATCGGCTCGGGGGCGCGCGAGACACGAGAGACGCGTAACAAGGTGAGAAAACGACAGCGAGGACGATCGATTTGCCTTGTTAATTATCGCATTGGAATAGCAATGCACATATCGGCATGTTCGTGTATACATTGGGAGGGGCACCGCAGGCTACACGCCACGAGCGGTTCATATATTTGTAGTACAGAGTCGCACGACATTAATTATCCGATCTCGGCGAGCGAGTAATTTGCCCGTGTGTGTCCCTCTCCCCCTCGTCACGTTTCCTTCTCTCTTTGCCCTTCCACCTAGCCCACAATCTGATCCGGCGATAACCAGTAAGTGCGATACGATACACGAGGACCTTCGGGAATAATGTACACGCGATACAAAAGAGCTGGCGATTAACTACAGTCTGCCACATAAGAACGTCATTTGCATATCTGAAAAAAAATAAATGTTATTTTGCAAAACACACACACACACACACACACGAGATATTTAAAATACACTCTAAGTACTGTCATTTATTTTATATTTACCATACCGAACTATAACTTTATCATTGCGTCGCGTCGATCCCTTCGGGCATATTCTCTGCGAGAAGTTAATGTAATTTCGAGCTAACGACCTTCAAATGATCGTATTGATGGCACGGCTGAATACACGCTTTGCTCGAAGCTTCCTCTTCATGACCAACCATGCGTTCTAGATTGGAATCGCATTAGGCGATTCCGAAGGCCAACTCGAAACGTGGATACCATTTCTGACCTTTCCACTTCGCGACTGTGATGTTCCGGATCGTTATCAGACCATATAACTCGACAACAACGGAGACAGGATGATTTAGTGGCTTAAAAATAGTTGGTCGAGAAGTAAACGCATAATTATATTTAAGGTGGACTTTACTTTACTTGTGAGTTTTTTTAAGATAATAATTCTTTCTTTGGATATACAGACGCGACAGTTTTTGTGCGACTGTATAAAATTCCCCCCGGGGAGAATGTACTCCTAATTCACTTGCTCTGAGTTCCGTTTCAATTAACTGTACAGCAAAGACATGGTAATTAAATGGCGCTCTGTATAAATAATAAAACACTCCCGCTACTTGTTTTCGAGGGCCAAGCTTTCAGCGTTAAGTCGCTAAAGTTCTCGCCACTCCGCGCGCTTCCTTTTACTCTACTTTTGCTTTACTCTCCCGCATCTGCCTCGCAGCTTCACTTCGACGCTCGCGTCCGTTGAGATTTATTTCGCGTATATACTTCCGCCGAGCGCACGACGGAAAAGTTGATGGAGGAACTATGCAGAAAACACATACAGCTGTCGACGGGAGCGGGTGAGCGCGGTAACGTCAAAATTTACACTTTACATTCTGCAAAGTTACAGAACGACGACGAAAGTTACGCTAACCGGTTCATCTTGGGCCGCGCGAGCGCGGCCCAGAGATTGCCGTTTCCTTTCTCGCAATTTCCTTGGCGAGGTAACATGAACGACACAATGCGTTAATATTAAACGTCGTATAACGGGAAATTACAATTTACGGGCGGATTATTATCCGCAGGTGTACGTGTATGCGCGCAGTTGTGTTGTACGTACGCTGCATTACGCGGTCGCACCGTGCACAATAAGCGGGTACGTTTACTTTCGTATATCAGCGACAGCCGAACGTTAACGATCAAACGTCAAAATTGATTTTCCGCGGTGTGATTGGCGGTATTGTCGAAATCGAAATGCGTTCGCGCGAGAGGGACATTTTTGCGCGTCGCGAGCGCGTGGTTAATTAACTGTGTCGATTAATTAGATAGCAGTATCTCCGATATTGGCACGCATGCTGCTGCCGCCGCGTCGCTGCGTTCCATGCAACCAGGCATTTTCCATCCCCGTCGCTCGTAGCGGATCTCGGCTCGCTACGATTCGCATACATTTATCCGCACGTTTCGTCGGACAATTGCTGGGTGTCATAATTATGGGATATTTGGTAATTAAATCGGGAAGGTACGGAGTCTTTGATTTGCAGCTGCGTTTAAAGTTTCAATTGCAATTTCATTTGCGGGATTCGATGACAGTTCGGCATACAACATGTGCAACTTCAAATATTGATAGCTCTTTTGTTGGCCTCTCTCTCCCTCTCTCTTGTGGATACATAATTAAACGATCAATAAATAAAGCGGAATTATAAACTACGCGAGGTCATAATCCCTCGCCATTGAGCGGCCGCGCGCGCTCAAGCCGGTTATCCAGCTCTGGGGATGTGTGAATTTATAATTAGCGCGTCATTTGTTGTAAACCGCAAATGCAATCTCGTATTCATCGCGCAACAACGGAACCATACATTTTTGATGCTCGGCCGACAAATTGACCGGCGCTCTTTGAAATTGCGCTATACGAAAGTAACGAAGCATGTGTGCATCGCCGATACATAATTCATCGACGCGCGCGCGGTAGAACCTATCCTTGAAATTTACATATATAGCCGTCGAAAGATAAACCCGCGCCGTATATACCGTCGTTTTTAACGTTGCCTCGGCACCACCGCGGCACCGGCACCGATTGCGCGTTGTAATTTTCACGCTTGAGGCCACACCACGGTTCGCGCGCGCACCTCGTGTGTATATACATGTGTGTATACGTGTGTTACGTTACGTGCGCGCGTATGGCGCGCGTCGCGATATTTTCGGCATTATGCAAAATGCCAGTCTTTTTTATGATGCTGATATTATCGTGGCATTTTCCTTGGCTCTGTATTCCGTCCGCTGCTGGCAAAGCGTACCGCATTAATTCGGCAGGGCTAGTTTCCGGTGGCGAACCGGGAAATAACAACTCCCCGTCTTTCTGTCCTGAATAAATTTTGCATAAAAATAATTAGGGAAACTCATACGTGCCTCAGAAATACTTTATACGCTGAAGAACTAAATGGGGGCACGCTCACTGTTTATTTCCCCCGATAATGTAGGGGCAGCGCGAAAACAGCCAAACGATATTTGTTCTTTTATATAAATATCAACACATATTTGTTCTTTTTTTACACAAGCTTTAATACACAGAGTGTTTATAAAGGCGCCTTTCGCGCGTTTATTTAGCAAATCCTGCAAAAATAGTGCGATCCTTCGATATTTCATAACCGGAATTTCTTGGGTACCAATGCGAATCAATGTGATAAATCTTGATATACGTGCGTGTGTCTATCGCGTGTACGAACTCTGTCGAATAAAATTTGAATATTAACCCGTGTGTACTACGTGCAATTGAAAGTCGCGCGGCGCATCGAAATTTATTGAACGTCAAGAACTTTTCTGGACTACAGAATCGAGATATTGCGGATCGCTTTTGCGGGACTCGCTAAATAAAATTCATGAAGTCGGGGAATACTTTGGACGGACACGCCGTATATTCGTAGATGACCGTCGTATTATTGTCAAGTATGGCGTACGCCATACCTTTTACGACAGTGCAAAAATTAGAACATCGTGACAGGCGGTAACGATATGTCGAGAGCATGCACGCGAACGTCAATTCAAGGCTATCGCATGCGTGTGGGTATATATACAATATTTTATGTTTTGACGATATCGCGCCGTATAACATAGAAAATCAGTCTGGCGTTTATTGGGGCGTGACAGGCGAGCCTCGCCATCTTGAATAGCATTAAAACGATTTGCAAATGCATCGCGTTATGACATTTTTCCATTAAAGCCCGCCGCGGGCCGCGGGTGTAATTATTTCTGTCGAATCGAGATTGGGGGAAACGGTCGTGGGACACGCAAGCGTGGAAACGCTTCGATATGATTCTCGGAAGATTATTTTATTAAGTCGCCGGATTAGTGACTTACAACCGCAGAAATAGCTCGACCTTAGCTCGCGGCGCGGAGAATAGCGTTATCGGCCAGCGATTTATGGCCATAAAAGTCATATATCTTGAAAGGTTGAGTAATACCCTCGCGTCCCGTTCGCGCGCTCGTATAAGTGCGAGACACGTTAAGAACGCGTAAGTCTAACGCAGCTGTGACATTTGTCGCTTTGTAGGTTTAATCCTTGACGAGTACGGATCGATGTACATTCATTCATCCGATCGCACGCACGTTTTTCCGACTTTCATTAAGGGAATTCCCGTTGAAAGAGTAACAGAAGTAACGTAACAGCGCCATTTGATCGTGTCGCCGCGCCCGCCGGGGGGCCAAATGACCTCGCGGTGAAAACGAAACGACCGTATCTATCGGTAATTGCATTAGGAGTCAATAGTAATTCCACGTCTATCGTCGGGACGCGGACGATCCGTTCCGGCGCGGTTCTGGGTCGATCTACTGGGCGGTCCCGGGGAAGCATATCTATCGCGATAGAAAAAAGAAACGCGTGGACAGGCGCCACCGATAGGCGATGCGATGGGATTCGAGAGAAGAGAAAAGATCGTGTCCCGCGGGAGCGATCAAATTATCGGGGAAACGTACTTCAAAGGACCGACCCTTCGCCCTCTCTCGCTCCTTTTCCCTCTCCATTTCCCCTCTTCCTGCGACCCTCCGCAGCGCGGAGAGGAGAGCGCGGTTAAATTGTCGCGGTAAAGATCGCGAGCGAAGCGAAGTGAAGTGAAGTGGATAGCGACGCGGCGCGCCAGTGGTGCCTAAATGGATGAAAGCGGAATTCCCGAATCAAAATGTTTTCTCCGTCTTTTTTCCACGATTACCCGCGTAATCTCACGAATCGATTAATGTAACGTCGTGACAAAACATTTGCGAGTGGTATTCGCGACGTAGCGTTCTCGCGGCAGAAAATGCCACGTAAATGAGCAGCTAATGTTTCGTGAAATTGTTCCCCAATTATTTAATTATGTTGAAAATTATTCCTGGAAAATGAGAAACGTAACATTTGCGGGCAAAGTTAAAAGGGCTGTTACGTATTTTTTTATTCAATTTTACATAATTTCCCATATTGTTGCAATGAAATGTCACGATCTTTCGTTAAAGCACGTCGAAATAAAATGGTTTTTACAGATAGCTATACTAACATTTTCTTTGATATTTCTGACAGTTTGACGTTCCGTCCGTATGCGACAGTCATAACAATTTGTACGCAAAAGAACAGAGTATTTTATAAACGACGTGAACTAGTTCAAGCTGGAAATAGTCGAGAATAATTTGCAGTTCAAGATGATATGATCTTTTTATATCGTCGGTCTCGCTGCATGACGAGCAAAAGAAATAATAAAAAATATATATTTAATGTGCAAACGCATAGAGAAAGAAATAGAAATAGAGGGAGAGACAGAGAGAGAGAGAGAGAGAGAGAGAGAGAGAGAGAGAGAGAGAGAGAGAGAGAGAGAGAGGGAGGGAGAGAGGGAGAGACATTAATAGGGATTGTCGCTTAATAATCAGTTTATTTTGTCAATGTATCACGTTTGCTCGATGTAAGCCCAATATAATGAAGCAATTATAACATTGCAAGGTTTCGCCCGCAAAATCCCTCTTAGGCACCACTGCGCGGCGCGCGGTGGGCAAAGCGAAGTCGGAACGTGAGGTCGCGCGGCGGACCCGATCGAGCCTCTTTCTACTCACTAGCGGCAGGGATGCTTGCGGCGCACAGAGGGGGTGTACCGGGGGGGTTGAGGGAGGAGGAGAGTACGGGGGAAGGGGGGACGGGGAAGAGGAGGAGGGAGACTGCCGCGACAGGGTCGGCGGGGCGCAGAAGAGGCGGGGGCAGAAGAGGGGGGTAAACGGAGCACCTTCGCGAGGGAATGGGGGTGCTCCGGGGGACGAAGGGGGTGTAGTCGCGGGAAGGTTGGCAGAGTGGAAGGATAGTCAAGTAGAATAGTAGGGGTAGGCGGAGGGGGTTGGTGGCGCGGGCGAGAGGGGTTGCCGCGAGTTCGGTGAGCCCGCAGTTCTCAGGGTGGCTCGTCAGTTCGGCGGACGACCGTGCGAGAGCGCCGTCGTGGCGGCGTGATCGATCCCTATCGCTCTCTGTCCGCGGCGGCATTCGCGCGCCCGCACCCCCGATAAGCGGAACCCGTGGTCCGCGGTGGAAACTCCTCGAGGGAGAGAGCAACCCCGTCGTGCGCGCGAAGGGCGTCACAAATTGCTGTCGTCGTGGCGATGACGTCGCGCCGCCGACGTCTGGTGGCCGTTGCGACGTCGCCAGCCGCCGAGTAGTAAGGCCGCACTACAGGCGCGACGACGCCAGCCAAGCAGCCTGAAACGGCCTTCCGACGGCGCGTGGACGCGGCGGCGACGGCGGGGAAACCCCCTATCGACCCTATCCGCGGCGGCTGGCTAACCTTGCGGCCCGTCTCTAGACGTCCTATCTATACGGCCAAGGTGCGTCTCGTTTCTCGTGCGTATCACGCGATCCACGATTTTCGGGATACTCGTGCGTCCACGAGCCGTCGTGCGTGCGACCGAATAACCCTGCATCGCTCGCACCTTCCCCGCCCGCGGACCTTGATCCACGTTGACGCGTCTAACCCGGTCAATCACCCGCTTTGGCACGCGCAAACCCGTTGAGCTTGCCTGTCAGCCAGCCAGCAGCCAGCGGTCGGTGGCGGCGGTCGGTGTCGCGGTCGGAGCCGCGCGCGTCGAGTGCCGGTCGAGCTTGATCGAGCCTCAACCGCGTGCGTCCACGGGAGAAGTGACGCCAAGTGTCGAAGCTGCGGCTCGCTCGCTCTCGCTGTCGCTCTCACTCTCGCTCTATTCCTCTCTCTCTACTCGTGGTGTGCTCCGCAGCATCGTACGTGCGTGTATGCGTGCGTGCGGCGAACGCAGACCCGCATCTCGGCGAGAGCACACAAATCAATTTCGCCGACAACCACAGCGGAGGGGATTGTGCGTCGCTCTTTCAGATCGCGATCGCACGCTTGGCACGCCGATTGTACGGGGGATCGAGAACCGTGGGGTAGCTGAAAATTACATTCCGCACGGGTCCCGCGAGAATCCCGTGAAGGCGCGCGCGAGATGATTGGTCAACGCGGCCGGCGGCGGGCCGTAATTAATTTCTCCGTTCTGTTCGGCAATATTACATAGTCTGGTTGCCGATATTAGGCAGCCGAAGGTCGGTTCGAGAGAGGGAGAAAGAGAAAGAAGGAGCGATCGGGCCGAGAGTGAGATTACATCGCAAGGGGGTAGAAGTAACACACTCGGTGTGTGTGTGTGTGTGTGCGTGCGTGTGTATGTGTGTGTATGTGTGTGTGCGACGGACAATCTTTTCCCCTTGCACGCGCGAACCAGCGGGATAAGCTCTCGCGTTCGACGACACTATCGTAATCAGTTAATTTCCGGGCGTTAAGCGGTTTCGTCGGCCGGCGAACTGGAGATATTCGGAACGGCGAGCGCGAGATACACCGTGTATGACAATTCGGCGGCGGCAGGTGCGCGGGATAATCGCCGGCGGTGCTATCGCGATCAATTCCTTCCCGGGGACTGTGGAGGGCTCTTCGCGCCTCTTCGTCGTTCACGGGCAATTACAGGATCGGCTACGACACGCGAGAGAGCGCAGAACGCAAGAAGAGGAATCGAGAGCGATTGCGGATCGATACGGTACGTCTCAGTTTGAGGTATACCTCTGGACTTCGTCACTGTCGCGTGTTAAACGAGATTGGAATTTTTTTTTTCGTTATATCAATCCGATAAGATTAAAAAAGATTTGAAAGAGAGAGAGAGGGAGGGAGAGAGAGGGGAGGGGGAGGGGGAAGATAGAAAACGTCAGTATTAGATCTTTCGGTACTGCCATTACCGTACCTTGAAAAGTTGAAAATTCGATCTTGATAGTTTCAAAAAGAGTAAGGCAACCAAAGTTGGAATTAGATTCCTAGACTTATTATTGCTGTACTTGATATGAACGCGGAAACCGGGTCGACAGTATTTGTGCACGGAATTAGTCATATTGAAAATTCGACGTTGTTACATTTGAAAATATTAAAACTCGATTTTGACGCATATCCAAAGGGTAAAAGGATTAAAACCATAATCAATTTTGTGGTCATTGACACTCACATGCGTGCGGGCGCAAAGCCTCGATATTTGCGTTAATTGTATTATAATTAAACAAATTTCGCATTATTTCACTGGTACTGCGCATTGGCGTCCTACGATGTCGCATGATAGCGCGCAATAACGCGAGAGTTCGATTAATTCTAATGCAATTAACATAAATATCGGGGCGTTGCACCGGCGCGATCGCAAGCGCGAGTATATCTTTCGCCTTGTTTCGCGGATGTTTTATTAAATTTTATAGTTACGACACAATTGCCGTTGCTGATGATCGATAGATACATGTTCCACTGGAAAACCGGATCTGAAAACGGAATAAAAGATAAATATCGCGCCTTAGGTGAGCACTCGCGCGATCAAAGGTGAGGAACGCGCGGCGTATATTGCGAGCGAGCCTATTTTTTAGCAGAGTTAATTAGTCGAGACACACGCGCACACGCTCTCAATTCTATCTGTTTAATCTATCTAATTACTCCATGACGAAACGTAATGAAATTATGAATGGATTAAGCAGCGGTGCGACAGAGCCGTTCCATGTCGCCTTAATTAAGTCGCGTGACGCGGGTCGCCGCGAGTTAAGCCATCCCTTCTCCTGAAGAAAAAAGAAAACTTTCGATTATCAATGGCCATAGTTTTCGCAAACCCTCCCTGAGAAACTCGGAAACGAGCGGGACACGCGGGACGAGGGACGACGGAGAAACTTGTTCTTTAACCGCGACAGTACAGCTTTTGTACTGTATTTAAATTCAATGTCATGCGCGTATTCTTTGAATACACTTGGATTATTTTAATCTCTTCGCCGTTTCCGACGTTGAATTCATTTCGCGAACAAGAGCTCCGACAAGGATTACGCGCGTTTCTCGTCTGTCTTGAAAGCGCAACGTGTGTACACGGCCGCGCGTAATATAGTGTATAACGCCCGGGAGATCGAAGGGCCGAACAATCGCCTCCCGGCGCGATTCGCGGAACGGGTTTTGATACCATTCGACAAGTGTATTACCGCTCGCGATAAGTCGCAGAAATCGAGATTGCCCCGGGCTGTTCGCTCGGGAGACGGTACATGAATGCCCATTGTCCGCGATATCTATCTTACAAACGATCACGTCGACGAGGATCGTTCAACACTGCCCGACTCTTAAACCCTACTCGATCATGGACGTACTTTATCTCTCCATTTACGATAGGTAAACACGTAGCTTCAAAATTATGACATCGGTACTATTTTCTGATTCATATATACATGCATATACATATATGTATATCGGTTCAAAATTAATATATAGTGGGTACAGCCGGGAAGAGGAGGACCCATGAATACGTTATCAGCTTTTCAATTTTCAAGAGTCTCTTTAAAAGTCTTGCACGAAAAAAAAAGTTCCTCCATGCTCTCCCTTTTTCGCGAGAGAGCGTCGCCTTTTGCATTCCTGATTCGGAGACACTCTGTATTTTCTACACAATATAACCCAAATAGATTTTACACATTCGGCTTGAAGTAATTTCTTTTGTAAATAAACATTACGGAGAGACGAAGAGACAGCGTGTAATTGAAGATAAGCAAAGCGGATGAAAGAGCATGAATCGCTTTCGTCCGCGTCGAAAGATTCTCAAGAATGTTCTAAGGTGTCTGTAGCCGTGCGGAAACAATATTCGCAAAGAATGGGAATCTTCCTTTCTATAAATAGAAGAGGGGCACCGAGAAGGGTTAAAGTGAGCGAGCTAAACTAAACGGTGACGCGCATGACTGGTCGGCTCTGAGTATAGCGTCGCCGCGCACACTTGGTCAATTTTTTACTGCTCTCGGACTGCCCTCGAATTTGTTTTTGGGATCAATAGGAGGGAGCGCGTGGCGGGTTTATTCTGTAGAAGTATCCTCCCCCGGACCTACTTCCTACAGAGGGGCGAGGAGAGGGAGAGAGAGAGAGAGAGAGAGAGTGAGTAATTCGGCGCGACGGCGGATTTTCGGAGAAAACAAATTCCAAGGCGATGGACGGGACGATCGTGTGTGAAAAATTGACAAACTACGCGCGACTGTTCGCCTCGCTCCACTATTTTTCAACCCCGGCTCGACAACTAGCGTTTTATTTTTGACAGTTTCGTTATTCGATATTGATCAAGCGGTGCGGAGTGATAGTGCGGCCGTGGCGGCCGGTACGACGGGATTAATTATTTAGAGACAATCGGTTTCGCGGCGATTTATATTTCCCATGGGTCAAAGGGCGTGCAATATGCATGCACTCGCATGTATAAATGTAGCCTACCAAAAACCAATAGCAGCAATATTTCTCCAACTTGCTGGTAGCCAGCCGTAGTATAAGCCATAGGTTTAGTAAAAATTTATGGATTTCGCGCGCCGCGGCTCAGATTTATCAAACTTAATAAGATGCATTGTCTTTGCGAGAAAGCGTTTACAGATTCGCAGTTATATGCGGGTCTTCATCGTTTTGTTTCGTGTATAAAACGCACGCTTAAAATCTCGACATTTCATAGAGTCGGATTTCGTCGATAAAAATACTTTGACCTTTTTTTTGTTAACGATCGCAACGGTGGAATCGTGTTTCATCGAAACACCGCAGTGCTTGAAATTTCTATCGAATATTACACGCAGAAACAGAATGAGAGAGAATGAGAGAATGGGAGAGAAAGAGAAACGTTTCAACGGGCAAGGGGTCGTACGGGCCCGCGTAACTAAACTACGCTCGCGTTCAATATCTCGATAGCGTAATAAACACTGCCGGAGCTAAATTGAGAAAATTATATTCCTCTTCCCGGGGTGAGCGCTTTCATATTATCGAAGCTGAAAAGGCGGCTAAGTGTTTGTGTACCCTGAAGATCCCGGGAGCGCTGACAGTGGCACACGGCACCTCCGCCGGAGGTATTCCCTCGGTTAAAGTGGCTGTGCGCGCGCTGAAGAGGATACCCCGGGATAGTGCCGGAGCGCGGGAAATGGAGGGTTGAACTAACAAACCCTCACCCGTTCCCCCTCGGTAAAAACTTTGAATGCCACGAGGTATCCGGAGCCCCGGAAAAGAGAAAAATTACTCGGTCGCAACAAGAAGTAATCGTCTTCGTCCTCGTCGTTATAGTGCGACGTGAGTTAAAAATAGACACTGACACCTTGGAGAATAGTCATCTCTCGGAAAAGTCTGAATAGCGGGACGCAAAGAGATGTAATACAGGGAGGGAGAGGGGGAGGGGGGAGGGACCGGAAGAAACTCGCGGAAAATTGTTTTCTCCGACACGATTCTTAGTAAGAGTAAGCGCGCCCGCGTTGTTTACCGTTCCAAACGCGGTGGATCCCTCGTGCACCCTTTGTCATCGAGGAAGCCTAAGGGGACTTCGAGAGGGGGATGTTCCGCGACCGGAAATTGAACACGACCGTTTACGACTGTGTAATAACTGGCTTCGTACCGGACCACTTAAACAGCAATTGTAGGTCATCTCGACGAGGCACTTGGCACGACACAATACTGCTCTCTCTCTCTCTCTCTCTCTCTCTCTCTTCCTCCCTCTTTCTCTTCATGTAGAGAGCCGAAGCTACTGGTCGAGATTGTTGACAATGAGACAGGAAAGTGGCTCTCGAACGAACTCATTGAGAACTAAACGCCGACGAATAACGATTCGCCCGTGAAACGGAATCGCCCGATGGCCACAACGATACGAACGTGATTAAAAATGTATCGACGTTACATTTAACCTTTAGAGACCCGGGAGACGTTGTGTAACGTCCGGCTCGCACGCCACCCTTTATTTCCTCATTCGAAATTCTCGCGATCAACAGATTTAGTACGGCTCCGGTATGACCGGCGTAATTAACTCTTGCAAAAACTCTTACAGCCATACGGTTTGCGTAATTACGTTATCACCTTAATAAGTCTTCGTCTGGAAAGGTCCGAGGCAAAAAGCGAATAGGATATTGAATTATTTTAAAGTCCCTTCCATCTCGTTAACGCTGTGAGATGAGCGACGTTTCAATGGCCAGGCGGAGTAATTTATCTTCAGTTCTGTATTAATATTACATTCGAAATAAGATCGCGGATTCCTGATTAGATCCTTGACCCAAACTTTAAATTTCATCGCGCATCATTGTAGAAACTGCGACGAACGTCTCGGACAGAGCTTTAATAAGATCGCGTTCTACGTCGGACTAGAACATTGACGTATATGTACGGTTCTAAAAGGTAGCAAGTCAACTGGGAATGCATCGATCGTCATTTCAAGTACTGCACGAGGTCGTTCTACGAGCCGTTCTTGACGCATCGGCCAATCGCGACGACGATCGAAGCGCGTTTCAAATTTTATAGCTCTAATTTCGCGGAAGGTCTGATTGGCTTGAAATGCTTTTCATGTTCAATCTTTCGGTAGAGAGATTTCTTGACTTTGAATCTAAGAACCTCGAGAAAGAAAGAGAGAGAGAGAGAGAGAGACAGAGACAGAGAGAGAGATTTGATTTATTAAAAAAATTTATTTATTTTATTATTAAATTCTCTCTTTTATATCCTTTATATCTTTAAATAATAATTTTGTTATTAAGAATAAAGATTTTATCGTTAACAATATAAAGAGTCAATTTTAAAAATAAAGTGAAGTAAATTAAATACAATAGCTTATTGCTTGGTACGAGTGGTCGATTATTACTGTAGTTTTCTATCTCTCTCTCTCTCTCTCTCTTTCTCGTAGTTTCGCCAGGATTAAAGTTATTGTCCAACGTAACTTGGAAATCTTGCCAGGACGAAATGGTCGTCCCGCTAATGTCACCACGCGACCCACCCAACTTATCAGGTTCCACATAGTTTCAAAGAAAGTTTGCAACGCATACATTTTTACGATTCTTCGTAATGCATATACACTTTTATGGAAGTTCCGCTCGAATTTAAGGGAAACGCGCGAAACCACGCGGATGTTTATCAAGTGGGAAGTTTGTCTCGCTATAATAAAAGCTGACGGCCAGAAAAAAGAGGAGACCGAAGGTCTCTCCTGAGGGAAACTTGTGGGTGTCCTCCTTCCCGAAGTCGGGACGGTCATGTTAGAGTAAGGAGGTATTCCCTGCAAATTTAATGGCGGATAGAAGTCCGCAGACGTCGACTTTCTTCACCCTTTCCTTTCACATCCCTCCCCCGTTCACCTCTCGCCGTTGCGCATCTTTACTCTTCTCGCGCCGTGCCAATCCCCATAAAAAATGTTTGCGGCACGATCTCGTCAGCCTTTTGAGTTATTAACACCTGCGAGATCGCTCGTCCTGATCCTCGAGCATAATTCATCCTGTGGGCATCGCGCGTTGGCAGATCCGTTTCACACATTCCCGAAATACTGTGAGCGGCTTTTCCTCCTTCCTCTCTTGCCTTGCCTCCGTCTCTCCCTCCTTTCTCTTCCTCTCACGTATATACGCACTCGAACATTATAGTTGCATCAACCTCAAATCCATGTTCATTATGGATAGATTCCTAAGCCATTAACATCCCTATAATCTTACCCGTTCCGAACAACGCCATCAATCCTCTCTGCCCTAAGCCACCCCTTTCCATCTCAATTTTCCCGATCATCCCTCACCGTTCGGTAATCCTGTAAAATGATAATGCGACGGTGTTGCTGGATTCGGTGAAATAATAGTCCGTCAGCGTTATATTAATTAACTCACGTACGGGGCCGGGAAGCTATATTGATATGATAGCCACGAGACAAGTATTTTTCATTTTATGCGCGTGCACATTTTTCCCAAGCGACAATTTCTTTTATCAGACTGAGATGAAGGAGAGAAAGAGAGAGAGAGAGAGAGAGAGAGATGTAGTTCTTGCCTCTGGCTCGGACGTAAATAGATTTATTTGATTCCGTCTGTGATCGGAGATGTTTTCTCGCACGTTTTCCAGGGAGCGGACACTACGGAAGAAGAAGTGAAAAAGTTCACGTGGCGTGCCATCGGCAAACATCCGAGACGACGTCGGGGAAGTGTACGACGCCGGCGACCTGCGATTGCTAAATTCCCGCTAGCCCCGAGGATATGTTATTTCTGAAGGCGCAGGTTCGCGTCGCGCGGATCAAATGCGCCCGCAATGGCGGCGGAAAGTGGGCCAGGTCGGCTGTCGGAGCCGGTAAGTTAACGGCGACAATGTAAAGCGGTTTCATCCCTTTGCCCGGTTCGATATATAGCGCTTCGCGGCTGCGGGATTAAACTTTAGATAGAATCTCGAACTTTATTTATCTACTTTGATAACGCGCGAGAGACGAAGTGATACTATATATACCGAAAATGACACCGAACGAGATAAAGCTTTAATTTCGGATATGAGGTACGATAGCAACCGCCAACGGCGACACGTATAGTGTAATAGATCTCTAAAGAACGAAGAGAACTTGCTTCGTAAGAGAGACTTGACATTTTTTTTTTAAAGTTAAGTTAGAAGAATATTTTTTTAGGAGAATAAATTTTTCGCAGAGGTATGCATGACCCATTTGCCCGCCTGTAAACACGTCACGAACGTATGCGAGGGAAGCGCGTCGCGCGAAAATTAAGGTCAGCGGTTTAAAGGTACCCCCACGTGCTTGGAGGACAAGATCTCTCGTGCTCCGATTGCTTCATTAATCCTCATTATTCTTCGTTAACCTTGCTCGTGTTCCTCATTAATCTCCGTTAATCCTCCGGCGGAGCTATCGCCAACGCCACTCCTCGTCGGGAGCAGGCGAGGCAATGAAACTGATAATATTCTTGATTCACTTCGCGCCCCTTTCCTTCGCGACACTATGGCGCTCTAATCTGGCAAAACAAATAACTAAGTTGACTCGGAGCTTGTTTGTAGATGCAACTGGGAGACGTCAGTTGCGGCAGCGATGAGACACGAGCGACGTTGAGGTGCGATCGTCTGGAATGAGGCACTGAGATAAAGAGCCCAGAGTGCATTACCGATGAGCGCGCGGCGCTTATGACGCGGAGAGATCTCGCGCCGGTTGCAGACCGCGAGCTCGAAAACTCGAATTCACGATAAAGGTAAAACGCAAAGGTACGTGCCCCTCGCGAAATATCGGCAGCTCCCGTTGCTGTCGTCCTCATATCGGATGTCGAGCGCACAAAGCCCCGCGGCTTTCCGCGACGAACCGCGATCTGTCCGTTTAATCGGACTTGGTTGAATTCGCGGAAACGCGAGTCGATCGACTCGTCGCTGTTGCGAACGTATCGAGAATACTCGGACACTTGGCGAAATCTCTTCGATCCCGAGCCGATTCCGCGTCGTGACGTTCAATGCGTAATTATCACGGATTATTCTCGTGAGTGGAGTCGCGCTCCGATCCCGCGGTGGTTGGTCGACGCGGAATGCGACGCGCGTTACCTCGAGAGCGGAAGCGATCGTCGTAACAAAATCGATCGCACCTGATCGCGCCGGCCGGTACGCCGTGTCGAGTGTGCCCTGCACCTTCCAGCGTCGTTTCTTCCGTCATGCGAGCGGAAGTCGGTGGCCGTGCGGCGACGAGCGTCGCGCGGGACTTCTCGTCGGGTGTCCTGTACCCGGTGACCCGGGTGAGCACGAGATGAAAGTGCGCGTCGCGTTCACATCGCGGGATGTCGTCGGGACTGACTGGATGAAAGGGAGAGGACGGGACGGGATGAGGACAGCCGGGGAAATGTCCGCGGCGATCGGCGCCGCGGGCGGTAGGACGAGGAGTCGTTCGGTGATGCTGCTGGTCGCGATCGCGTGCTGCTGCTGGTTGCTGCTGATCGGCGAGTGCGCCAGCCAGAAGCCGATCAACCTCGGCGGCAGCAAGAAACGCGACGTCTACATCGCCGGCTTCTTCCCGTACGGCAATCACGTGCCGGAGGGTCACATCGGCCGCGGAGTCATGCCCGCGGTGAAGCTCGCGGTGGAGCACATCAACGAGCACCCGACGATACTCAGGGACTATCGGCTGCACATGTGGTGGAACGACACGGAGGTGAGTAGTCCCTGTAAAATACGGCAAATTCCCTGAACGCTAGTTAGCGAATCCCTAAATGTGGATTTATCTCTCTTCTACTTTTTCAATAAGAATACCTGTTCTTTTCTGGGACGCGATGGTTATACGCTCTTTCCTTTTTGTCTTTCTTTTTCCTTTTTTTCCAATTATCCTCCTTATACGTTGTTGAAGGCAAATTCTTTTTCATTATTATTTGATTACGGACCCGCCCGAGTCTTTTGCCGTATAGTTACAAGCGTTATCGCACAAAGATCGTTGGAGATTAATAAATTACTACCTCGCTTATAACTTCTTCCATTACTTCAAATATATTTCTGACAATCTTGCTTAGATTAAGATTAATAATTGAGAATTCCCAGTCGTTATAAATAAATAGTGATATTTAATAGCAGTAACGTGGGGGGATATACTTGAGGCCACTAGAGACTTCGCACGCCCGGCTGCGCAACAGAAATAACGTATCCAATCGAAAATTGATAAATTATTCGTAGATTTGGATATTTATATCTTCTTTCGTCATTCTCCAAATATATATTTCTCAATCTCAATTAAATTGAAAACGGTTACTGATCAGAATTTTTGAAGATTTTTCCTCTTAAAATGTCATGACTTTTATTCCTCATTTTTTCTGCTTTCTATTGAAATGCAAAGGATTTAATTTGATACGTAAGGGAAAAAGCAGTACGTATCATGAAATTTTATTTCATTTTTAATAACCTGGAAACTTCCAATTTCGGTAAATGTATTTAATGAAACATCAATTTGTAAGAGATTCAATACTCTATAACGTAGCGAAGTGGAGATAAATGTAGCGAGTTTTTAAATTTCCTCTTAAAAGAAAATCACGCAAAGCACTTTAAAAATAATTTTAATATGAACCATCGCATAAAATTGCAATAAATATTAAAAAAAAATATTTAACAAATAAATACATATAAAATTTATACAAAAAAATTCAAGCCCTAAAACTTTTTATAATTGTAATTATTTACGACATGTAATATTATTACCTAGTTTTTTGCTTAATAACGCCATTGTAAAATTGAATTGAAATATCGCGAAACTATTAAATCTCTTTTCTTGTATAAAAATTTTTATATGTCTACAAAAATTACAGATCTCAGATCTGCGAAAATATACAACTGTCGGAATGGATGGAATTTCTGTATTCTACAAAAGAGTCCTTCAAAAACATGTAACGTAATAAAACTCCCGGATGGGATTTTTGCATGTCCGTAAGAAATTCCTTGGAAATACGTAATATAATAAAACTGGTCAAATGTTGTTCCAAGGGACGGAAGCTATTCTATAATTGGTATACATACGTAAAATCCATGTAATCCGCGTTATATTATTACGGATAGCCATGCCGGGCCGGGAACAAAATGTGACCCACCAGTGGATATGCGGACTTTCATGAGAGGAAAAACATGTCTCATCATTAGATATATAGTATTGAACACGTATAAGAAACCGATAAGGGACGATGGAAGGAGATTCAGAGTTTATGCAACGTCATTGTATACTTATCGTTCACAGTTGTATCCGCTAATGTAAAAAAAGATATCTGTTTTCATCATTCTTTCAATATCTCATTTAAACGACTGCACATGTGAACGTATATGTATACCTTTTTATGCAACTTATCGATCTGTTCAACTCAATTAACAATTCATTATTCGAACTGTTAGTGATAATAATATGAATCTGTGTGTTTAAGTTTTATCCAAAAATATTCTTATACATGTCTGTAGAAACTAAATAATGGAAATAGAATTGGACTACAGCGTGCGAAAATGCAATCTGAAATTTAGGTCAAGGAACGAATCAATTTTTATCGCTGGGAAACTTTTAGAAAATGAAAGAGATGAAAAATACGTATATACATATTTATCGAAAAATATCAAATAAGAAATCTGATACTTGTAGATTGAAGAGCGTGATTCGGATCCCACATTCTTTCTTCTAAATCTATTATCGGATTTTTTTGAAGCAGACTCGTCGCGGCTGTTTTACATAGATTGACGCGCGCGGAAGGGTGGCTCAGTGCTAGCGTTATTACATCCTGAAAAGTTATTTTGCTATGTTATTATTATCACGCGGCAGCGTCTCGACGTCAAGTGCATAAAAATAGCGCCAGGCCGTATGCGACCATGCTCACGCCATTATCTATCGCCGAGCGCGCGCTACACCTCGACTCCTCTTTTCTGGAAATTTCGCACCTCGGATTTTGCTATTAAAATTTTTCAGAGAATAATACTGCACAATGGGAAATCTAATGAAATTCTTCACAATTATTATTATTTTTTTAATAGGTTAGTAGGTCAACAAATGTTATTATCATTTTTTTTAAGCGTGCTGGAAATGGCCTCTATCGGCAGCGCGAACGTGACATCCGTTTATTCTATTATTTTTTTCTAATAATAAACCTAAATCCGTATATTCGTTTTTGCATGCAAAATAATATTAACTACGAAAACGGCTTGACAATCATTGAAATACCGCTAATATTTTTGCAGCAATAATTAATTGAATAATTTTTAATCTTCTTCTGTTTATCTATTTATTTGTAACAATGTTATTTAAAAACAGCTGAAACAATTTTATTTGAAATTTTAACATCAGACGTGATGTTATACCTATACGTAACTCTACAACGATAATAATATTTTCAAAAGGTAACAACGTTTTTAAAAATTAATCGATTAACAAATTTATTAATTATGAAATATTTATTTTCGCGTTTGAAATGGCATCGGTATAAAACGGGTATACGAAGTACGGATAACTCGCTAGCTAGTTATTAATAAAACTTTTATTGATATTGATTTTTTCGTGTGCGCCACCCTGTTACATTATACATTTTAAAACACGCTCCGATTCGCTCGGCGCATCGAGACTGAAACATAAAGTCGTTATTACGAATCACCGTGTTACAGCCGCGCGAAAATGATCTCCGCTCGGGATAATGGTAATGGGAACAGACGCGGAATATGTTTTTTTTTTACATTGCGAATCGAGAATTAAACTCACTGAAATCGTAGCACCGAGCAAAATTCGTCGCGCGAACGTGACGCATTTGGATCTGTCGAGAATATTTGACGGGTGAACGCATTGTCCCGAGAGAGAGAAAGAGAGAGAGAGAGAGAGAGAGAGAGAGAGAGAGAGAGAGAGAGAGAGAAAGAGAGGGTGAGAGAATCGGGACTGGAGAAGGGGAGGGGTGAGGGTTGGGCTTTGCCTTTGCCAGCCATCGCCGATGTTGCGCATCGGTCGATACATCCAGCCAGCAACCGCCACTTGTATCTCAATTTCCGCTGAATTAGGAGCTATCGACGCGGGACGATTTATCGCGTTGTTTACCGCCACGATCGCGACGGCGGCGATCGTCGCGAATTTCGCGGAATCCTCTCCGATCTCGCGATTCGATTCCACCGCAAAGTGAACGATCGTCTGTGCGCGCGCGCGCTAGTCTCTCACAAACGTGGTTTTTACACCTCGCCGTGAGCGCGTACATTTTTCGTACGCGCGGACCTCGGATATCGAAAAACGTTCCCGGTTGCCGTCTGTACGACCGTGCATATACGCAGCTGTCTCTCGAGTCGCCCGCACGAACTGGAAAGGTAGAGAGACGTGGGGAAATTGCGGAGAAAACTTGCCGGAGTAGGAAGCGCGCACCCGAGTCAAGGATACCCGACCGCGACGGCAACTTCGAGGGGGAAAACTTTACGTTTACCTTTCTCTGTAGCGTCTGGAACTATATACGACACCCATACGAACTCGCGCGCGAGAGTCTCGCGGAATTAGGTCCCCTCATATGACGTCTGTATCCGAAGGGGGTGGCGCGGGTTTTCCCCGCGCGGGAAACGCGCGAGCGCGCACGCGGCCGCGCACGCTTTAAATTATGGATGGAAATTTATGCGAGCGCGCTATGGGTCGCGCAATGCCTATGAAAAACAATGCGCGGGCGAGTCGTTGAGCGGAACTGCGGGACGGTGTAAATCACAGCTTTCTCATTTCGAGAAACGAAAGGGATTTGCCGGGGCGCTCGACGTAAGATATTTTCGGTACTTTAGCCTCTTTCTCATTTACAGCATCCGACCGCGTGGGAAGCGAGTGGAATTTTATTCCATACCAAAATGACGAGAGAGAGAGAGAGAGAGAGAGAGAGAGACTCTTATTACGCCTTTAACAAAAGTACGGAGTGTTATTGTTGCTCGCGCGCGATTCAAGTTGCTATTTTGCTCTCTTATCGGCTCTCCCACGAAATATGGACTACTACTCGTATATACTAGAGCGGATGTAGAGACCTGTCGGAAATTTTCTACACGCGTGCTTTACACCTGAAGCGTCCACTGACCGGAACGAAAGAATGCAACGAGATTATCTTGTTAAATATACTCGACGTACATTCGATAAAGCGCGACCCGCTTTATATATATATATATATATATATATATATATATATATATTTAACGTTAGTCTGTGCATAGCCACGTAATATAGCATTATCCTCTTTTCCTTGCAATGGAAGGTAAACAGCCGTGAAACAGCGTTTTTTTCTTCAACATAATTTCTCGTTCGCTGAACCCGGAGAATCGTGTCGCGATTTACGACACGGCGCGGCGCGGCGTGCTCACGCTCGGAAAATCGCTGAGACTTCCAGACATATCGAATTATGAGAGTCTCGAAGTTAGCCCCGGAGGAAGCTGAGCTGACGACAAAAAGTGGAGCAGCTTATACGAAGACAGGAAAGATTAATCGCTTCCGATTACTTGCTGAAAGGATATTGTGAGCCGTGTACGATCGGTGGCGCAAACCGTACCTACCACGTGCTGTTTTCAAGTACGCTATCGTCAGTAGTTACGACAAATACGCGTGCAGACGCGTCTGGCTATTTTCGTGTATTTTTCACTGCGAACAGCTTTTTTTGCTCGCCGATCGATACGCATCGGATTTGATTAATTCAACCGTGTAATCGGGTGATGCAGTTTAAAATTAATTCTTCCTATTCTCTCTCGCGAAGGAAATTGCTGCTTTTCGACGCGACGAATTTTCCGCATGGGCGTTCCATGACACGCAATCGCATAATTAAGGTATCTGCCGCCTCGTTGAATCGATATCGCTTTCGTGATTTAACCCGAGACATCTAAGCGCAAGGAGATGCCATCTTTTCTTTCGTAATGGTGGATTATTCTTTGTCATTTGCCGCGACAATGCGGCAATTCTCGTTGTTCGAGGTCGATGAAACGACGTCTCTCCTCGTTTTCCACGGCTCCTTGTATCTCAAACAGGCTCGCATTCATTCTTCTTGCCAGCTTCTTTTCAGATCTCTCTACGGCATAGCGATCGTTAAACGGCGACTAATGAACTTAGATTTCTTCCTCGAGTTGTACGATTCTCTCCCGTAACGTAATTTCCAAGGGCGGATTTTTATCTCTGCTCCGCGATAACCAATGTATCGGAAATCGATGTAAAATAGAACGAGGAGGACGTGCAATAAACGCGAGACACGGAATCTCTAGGGTAGCGATAAATGTGGATATAATTTTTAAAAAATTTTGAAGGACCATCGCGCTCACCTTTATGAATTTTTAAATAAAGAATTTACTCGAGATAATTAAGTAGCTTGCGCGCGAGAATTATGAGGATGGAAAATGCACGGAGGGAAAGATAATGGCGGAATATCACGGGAGCGATATTCAGAAAATGTTACTGGCGCGAATTGCACCGGTGGGGGACTGTTTTGAAAATAATCTTGATTGATTTTGTGGAAATCTCTCAGACTGCTTATAATAGATTCGGCGGGGAGGGGACTCGTTCCGTTTCTGTCCAGCCAGAACTCCTATTTTCATCTGTACAATTATATCCTTTTACATCTTGTTTTCGGAACGGGGTCATCCACGGTGAGCGCAAAGAGAATGTAGCGATACGTTGGAATCAATTTTCACGTGAAAAAGAACACTCGAAATGGTGCTGATGTCAAAGGGGCATGTAGACATCGTAGACTCAAACGGAATACGCGATGTCATTCCCAATGATCGTCTGTCGTCGCCAAGATAACTCATAGCTCAAAGATCATTCCTGCGTCCGCTTTAACTGTTATTTCAGCTACGACGCACAAAGCGCTCATATCCGTTCGCATTAAATTTATTTCTGCAAAAATTCAACTTTTGAGAACAAAGTTTTTCCTTCGACGGAATATTTAAAATACTTTCCCTGTTTTTACTATAAAAAAAAAACCATTATGGTATGAAAATAGTTCGAGTTCTCTCTGTGCTTCCTCCTCGAGGTAAATAAAATCGAAGAGTGTTACTCGCATTTATTAATATCACAATTTCAATCCCGCGTTTCCGGATTAATTTTTCGTTAATTAGAATGACGTCGGCTGCATTACGATAATATATATTCATCCCTCCCCACCTTCTTTGGCATCTATTCTCCGCTCTTCTCTATTTTCTGGCTGTACACCAACAAACACTTGTTGATTCTGTAAATATCAAAGAGGATTTTCGATATAAGAAATGATCACTTTTCATCTTGACGCAAACACGAATCGTGAAAGTGTGAGAAAAGAGTAATATACGACACGTTTCGCAACATTGCGCCTAATTTTTTTTTTTTTCGCGATATTCAAACTGCTTCTTATTTTGATATTTTCTCGGTATTTTGGATACTTTTCTGATTTCCACCAGACTCTTTTCTAGACACTTGAGTTTGCCTTGAAATATTATCCTATCACAATGCGAAACGAGCGTGTGTATAACAAATCTCGTGTATTGCAGTGTAGTGCCGCCGTCGGGATGAAGGCGTTCTTCGACATGATGCACAACGGGCCGCACAAGGTGATACTCTTCGGCGGTGCTTGCACACAAGTCACGGACCCGATAGCGAAAGCCTCGAAACACTGGCGCCTTACGCAGGTAATGCGACGGTAAAACGTCGTCGTAAATATTCATGACTTGCGGGGAGGCTGTCCTCCTTCTTGCTCCTCTGCTTATTTGCATGCTGACACACACATACACACACACACAGAGATACGTGCACACGCACAGCGGGGGAGGGAGGAACAAAAAAGAAAACAGAAACAAACAACGAGCTTTATAAGAGAGGTGTGGTTCTTTACCAATATTCGCTCTCTACTCTTACTGTTGCAGCTCAGCTACGCGGACACCCATCCTATGTTCACAACCAATAGCTTCCCGAATTTCTTTAGGGTCGTGCCGTCGGAAAACGCCCTCAACGCACCGCGAGTGGCGTTACTTCTGCATTTCAACTGGACCCGGGTTGGCACGATTTATCAGAACGAGCCCAGATACGCATTGGTAAAGCCAATCCTAAGATCAGCGATCGAGGAAGCACTCGGTCAATAAGAAAAGCCGAATGAAAAGAGAAAGAGAAAGAAAATTCATAAATTTTATAAACAATTTTCTGTACCGTGGTCCCTTCAAAGTCGTACTTTTTTTATCATAAACGTAATTAAAATTTAAAATTGATAACTTTAATCTCGTTCCTATACGGCGAATACACTCTTTTTCCTAGATGCTAGAAAAACTCGGTAAATTATAAAAAGAGAATTATAAAAAGAGACGGGGAATCTTTTGAAAATCTCGAGACCTTCTTGTACATTTTCCACGCGTTAGTTACCATTAAGAAAGTGATTCAAACAGCGGTTCTCGACAGTTGGAAGCAATTCGGGGAAATGAAAGGGTTAATTAATCCCGTCGCGAGAGAGCGCGTCGTTTTCCACGCGCGCTCGCGGGCGTGGGTGATGTATATGCAGCAACTGTTCCATTTACATTATAAATGGAGATTTGCCGTCGCTAGCGGCCTGCTTGAACAAGCTAAATGCGCGAATGCGCTCACGTTATGGCACGTGATAAGCATTCGTATTGAAAGCGGCAGGAGTTCTCTCTTTCTCTCTCTTTCTCTTTCTCTCTCTCTCTCTCTCTCTTTCGTCATCCTCCCTGCGAATCGCGTTTCCAGGTGCACAATCGGTTGGTGGCCGATCTGGATGAGAGCAAAATGGAGCTCGTGGAGACGCTAAGCTTTGCCAACGAGGTGACAACGGCGCTCGAAAAGCTCAAGGAGAGGGACGTGAGGATTCTCCTGGGAAATTTCAACGAGGCGTGGGCTAGGCGGATATTCTGCGAGGCTTACAGGTTCGGCTTATACGGCAGAAAGTATCAGTGGGTCATCATCGGGACTTATACCAGGGAGTGGTGGTTGCGCCCGGGCGGCGGATGCGCCCCATCCGAGCTGTCCGAGGCCCTTCACGGTGTCATCCTGACGGATCTGTTACCGCTGACGACCGAGGAGCAGCACACCACGTCCGGAATTGTGAGTGTACCGCATCGAAACTGCGCGCTGTTGGTTTTCGATTAAATCCGCGCGGATCGCTCCGGGAAGTCCGGGAATCCCGTTCAACTTGGAAATTACTTGGCCTTTTTAAATTGGTCGAAATATCGTTTCTCTGTTATAAATGTAATTTAATCACATCCGAGATTTTCTTTTCGCGGTAGAAACGCGACGCTATGTTATTTCTTCCACGTGAGTAGTTGAATTCGATCCTGAAGGGATTACGGCGGAATCGCGGAATCAGATTGACTGAAGAATCCGTATAGATGGAGTACAGCGCTCCGAGTAACGTGTGTATGCGTATCTGCTTGAATGCATTTCTGATCGAATACGGATCCCCCCGAAAATTGCGTTTAATCGCGCCTTGGAGCGATCGACGGCGGTTCAAACGAAAACGACGTACATATATATATATATATATATATGTGTGTATATATATATATACACACACACATGACTCTTTGAGATTCGTCATACACGAGGGCACACGCCTGTTGCGTCTTCATGCATTCGATTTGATGCGTTTCACCCCCAGACCCCGGACCAGTATCAGGTCGAGTACGACTCGAGACGGGGCGCCGAGTACTCTAGGTTCCACGGATATACGTACGATGGTATCTGGACGGTCGCGCTGGCTGTAAAACACGTCGCGCGCAGGATACGACACTTCCATCGTAACCAGACTATATCCGACTTTCGGTACAGGGACGTATTGTGGGAAAAGCTCTTCCTCGATGCCCTCAGGAATACAAGCTTCGACGGTGTCACGGTAAGCTTGGCCCGCCTCGCAATTTCGCGTCGCAACGGCGCCCCTTCACCCTCGTACACCGGCGAACACAACCCGGGATAATGTCATTCGACATAAAACCCCTAGTGCTAAAAACGAACGTCGTTATAGAATGCGCTACGTAGCAAGCGTACAGATCTGCAGTAGTTTTCTCGAGAGATTATCTTGGATATAAGTAAGATTTAGATGACTTTTTCCGTTTCTATTTTATCAGCAATAAACGGTTTTAAGCAGCTTTTAAAAAGATATTGTAACTCTAATCTACGTATTTACTTAACATTCTGTTTCTGTTGTAATTGATAAAGAGAGAATTCTCGGAAAGAAAGCTTTTGTGCTAAGTAATATTCTCTTTTAAAAAATTACTCGTTTTCCACTTTTCGTTAGCGCCATCGGTTGCTAACGAGTTTCTAAGAGATATCTAAAAAGTTAGGTAACAGATTAAGACTTTTTAATGTTTTGTAAGTTTAATTTTTCTAATATCTTTCTTAATATCAAACTTTTGAGTTCAAAAAACACATTCTGAAAATGTACTGCAAATAATAATTTAACTTTTCTAAAGTGTTTCGTTTCGTTTTCGTTTTTTTTCTCAAAGTATTGCTTGTTATATTTAGTTTACGATGAGAATAATGACATTTTTATTTCTTATTATAAAAAGGCAATTGTTTTCGATTAAAATAAAATGTATGATATTTTTTTTTACACTCGTACCAATAAATTCTCGAGACATTTTATATTAATTGCGACCTTACATGTTTATATTTTGTGAAGGATAAAGAATTTCGCTGGGATTATCACCTTTCGCTTTAGCCCTTTTAACGATAATTTCCGTAGCTCAAAGCAAAATATTTCTCTTTCCGCGCGCTCGATTGATTCGCATCACTTAGCTCCAATTCGCCGAGTTGTTATTTGTGTCGAGGGTATTGAGATAACCATTGTTGCCGTGAGACTGCCCCCGGGTATTGCGGAACCGGGGAGAAACTTGCTTAAAAAGACGACAGAGACTAAAGGAGAAGAAGACGTTTGTAAAGAAAAGACGAAGAGAGATTGGAGAGCGTGTCTTTACGCTCTCATTAGACGAGCGACAACCCCTGCTTTCGATCGTCGAGCGCATGGGCTCGGTGACGACGGGCTGGCCGAGCACTTTGTGCCTGTCGTGGACAGAGAGAGAAAGAGAGAGAGAGAGAGAGAAAGAGGAGAGAGATGCGGAGAAGAACACAGAGGCCGCGCGTTCCACAGTAATCAACATTCGTACTATAGGCGCGCATGTTACACTTGACCGTCTTTTTGCCCGAGCCCGAGTGTCTTCAAGCGCAGGCATCACTTTTCTGCACGCGTCCTAACCGCGCGAGCGTTCGCAACGGCGAACTTAATGAGTTGCCTTTTTTATTTTACGCCCTTTCCATTTGTACTTCTCTCTTTACATTCTCTTTTCTTTCATTCGTATATACTCTACCCGTGACGCAGTGCTTTGCAACGCCACAGTTGAGCGCGTTTTAGCAAAAAGGGATACGTATACGTGTATGTATGGTAGCAATAACAGAGCGGGAGAATGGGACCGATCGGCGGTGAACCGAATTGAAATTAAAACGAAATCAAAAACATGACAAACCGCTGGGGCGAGTTAGCGAGGCAAATTGGCATGAGTTGATAGCGAGTTGAATCGGTGAGCGGGCTTTTATTTTAAAATCCGTTTCACCCGACGATCCCGACCGATCGCCTGTGGTAACCGCCCTGTATAACAACGCTATACATGGATGTGAGAAGTATAAAATTTTGCAGGGGCCGGTCCGCTTCTACGACAACGAGAGAAAAGCGTACATTCTTCTAAAACAATTCCTGGGTAAGTTATTTCTTGATATTGGCTGCAGGAGAGAGGGCGGAAGAAGGAAAAAAAGAGAGAATTTTGAACACAGAATTATTCAGATAGATTAAAGTACCTATTACAAAATTAATTTAGAGAGTATATACTGGCTACGGTACAGCAATTAATAAAGGAATTCAAATGAAAAATATGTCATGTGGAAAGCGCGGATCGCACAATTTTAATTTAACAAAAGAATTTTTTAAATTGCACTATAGGATAAAGTATATTTGTAACAGTTTCAATTAGGTATTGTTTTTTTTTACTCGATATTGGCAACCACCATCTATTTCACCATCAGTGGTATAATTTACGGATCAGTGCGTATATTTCTCGTGACCGATTCGACGTTAATAGTAATACAGATACGGATGTTAAAAATTGGTCGCTTCGAAATAAAAATGTTTAACGCGAAATAGAAATATTATCTTATCGCGTCTCTTGAACGTGGATTCATCGTTTTAGACGGTCGCGAGGTAAACGTAGGCGAGTACGATAGCATAACTGGCGTTCTGGATCTGACCAGAAGAGAGGCTCCGCTGTGGAACGGTAAATCACCGCCGAAAGACAGGACGGTTCGCATCATCGAGCACTCGACCGTGGACATCACGCTGTACGCGGTGCTAGCCTCGGCTGCTAGTGTCGGTATCGTCTTGGCATCCATTTTTCTCGCCATCAATATCAGATACAGAAATCAAAGGTGACGGCTCCGCCGTAATATATAACAATTATACAACACGCGCGTAACACGGTTCCTCCATTTCGCGCTCCCAGATTACTTTCCCGGTCCCTCCCCCCAGGGAGCCAACGTGCGCGGTTCACACGCGAAACTCAATATTACAGATACATCAAAATGTCATCGCCCCACCTGAACAACCTCATCATCATCGGTTGTATGCTGACCTACAGCAGCGTTATCTTCCTCGGACTAGACTCGCAATTATCGAGCGTAGCGGCGTTCCCATATATCTGTACGGCCCGAGCGTGGCTGTTAATGGCTGGTTTCTCGTTGGCCTTCGGCTCCATGTTCTCGAAAACGTGGCGTGTACATTCCATATTCACCGACGTGAAGCTCAATAAGAAGGTAACCCGTTAACGAGAGCGCGGCGCGCACTTTCGTGTTCAGCGTTAACGAGCCTGTATCGTGTGATTCAGGTGATAAAAGATTACCAGTTGTTCATGGTCGTCGGGATATTGTTGGCCGTCGATCTCACGATCATGACGACATGGCAAGTGGCCGATCCGTTTTATCGGGCGATAAAACAAATGGAGCCCTATGTGAGTAAAAAAAAAAAATTATGAAAACGTATATATACATATATATGTCAATAAATATACGCTTACAAATTTCGGCTGCATTTCCGTCTCTATCTTCTATCTGCAGCAATGCGCGAAATGAGTTCGCGGTAATGTTCGTTAATACGCGAATTGCCTCTCGATTGCAGCATCACCCTTCCAGCGAGGATATAATAATCATCCCGGAAAACGAGTATTGTCAGAGCGATCAAATGAATATTTATCTGTTTTGCATATATGCATACAAAGGCCTTTTAATGGTAAGTTAAGCTGAATCGCTAAGCGCCTCAGCGCGGATAAAATGGCATACGATAGGCACTCACCCGGCCGGCTTTCAGATATTCGGTGCCTTTCTGGCATGGGAAACGCGGCACGTTAGTATACCGGCATTAAATGACAGTAAATACGTGGGGATGAGCGTGTACAACGTTGTTATAATGTGCGTCACCGGTGCAGCTATAAGCTTCGTGCTGACTGACAAACAAGACGCCATGTTTATAATGTTGGCGGTGTTCATTATATTTTGTAGTACAGCCACTCTTTGTCTGGTTTTTATTCCTAAGGTACGTTTTTATCTCGCCCATTGTTTTGCATTTTAAACTGACCTTCGATCGCGAACGATCGAAGAGATTACTTAATTGAATGCTTTCCGCTTAGCATTTTCCGAACTAAAACTTTGTCAAACGGATTTAATTTTAAATCGCTAAAGTCTTATAAAAGTTCTCGTTCATTTAAGCATGATACTATTGATTTGTCTGATACTACCTATTTATCGCGCGTTTTCACTCTTCAGCAGTCGTCTTATTACAACCTAGAATCTTTGCAGAGTTCTCTTTTGGAATTTGTTCCTTTGGAGTCTAGAATTCTGAGTCGCTATATACTTAGTTAAAAAAAGCATTTTTTAATTACATTTGTAGTGTCAATCCTCCTTTTTAAAATTTATATTTATGTTATTAAAAAAAGAGTATTTATGTAGATGTATGCACATTAATTTATTTAATTTTCTTTTCCTTTGTTATTTTATATTAATTTTATAACCCAATTGCTTCAGTTAATTTTTCAAACACTTTATGTTTTTCCATACGCATGTTTTTAAAGGATCTGCCCTAGAGCGATAATAAACATTTCTGTCCTATTCTCGGGGTGAGAACCGGCGAAGCCAAGTAAGTCTCTTGGGATTTTCAGGTAATAGAGTTACGCAGAAATCCACAAGGGGCGATAAATAAGCGGACCAGGGCGACTCTGAGGCCGATGTTGAAAATACGAAGGGACTCGACTGTCAGCGAGCTCGACGAGCGTTTGAAGGAGGCGAAGCTGACGAATAAAAAATTCCGGAAGCAATTGTTGCAAAAGGATTCCGAGCTTCAGGTAAGCTTTTCCGTTCATTAAACTTCCAAACGGCATTACAGCAAGTATTACTTCGCCGGAGTTACGAACTTGTTACACAAGGAATACGTTACGTAGTCTGTCGCAGAACCACCTTTGTTTCTTCTGCGAGAAATCTGAAATCTGAATTTAATGTTAAAGTTAATTGAAATTAAACTTTATTGAGAGAATTAAGTTTTGAATAAAAATGAAGAAAGATCGGAGATATATATGTATCATGTAATATACTTTATACAATAATTGTTTGCGTCATTCTACATTTATCTCTGTCTAATAACCAATTTCACTAAAATTTCCTTGGCGAAATGCATGCTGTTTAATAAAACACCCCATCCGTGCACTAATTTGAGGGTTGATGGCGGTCTTCGATTAACGGAAAAGCGAACGATCCAGCACCATCTATCCTTAATTTGGTTATATATAAATAATCACGACGTCATTGCTTCGCGTGCAGTTTGCTCTCCCTGAGAGTAACAATCTAAAATTATTCCAACGGGCTCCCAGTACGCTCGCACGTTTAAGCAATGTTATACTTAATCCAGAAATATTTATATCGAGTGCGTGCGTGACTGCAGAGGAAGTTATTTCATTATCTTGCATGTTACTTCAGGGATTTTTAAGGAGAATGGGCGAGGAGATTGAGAGCGAAACGCAAGAGACCGTTGACACGTTGCCGGTCCCGAAGCCCGAAGAGACCGTTAAGAGAGAAGGTAAACAAAGGAAAAATTTTGAGATGAATGAAAGATAAAAGAAAGGCAAAATTTAATTAAAAGAAATTGCAATATTTGTCGAGTAAAATTGAAAATGGAATTGCACAATTTCCAAGTAGAGTTATCATTAATTAAAATAGAGCTAATAGAGTTATTACTAATTAAAACTAAGTTATTATTAATTTATTTTGTGACCTCAATATATTTTTCTCACTTGGAAGACAATTTTTCGCAAACCTCTTTTTTTAGACTACAAATTTCAGACCACAAATTTTATTTACAACAAGAATTAATGAACAAATTGCAAATTCTGCGCCAGTTTAATATACCGAAAGATGGATAATGTTAAATCATCATATTAATAATTTCGGTTTATTTATTTGACAGGACCGTCGATAACCACAGAGACGACCGATGTTTCAATGTCCATGTGCAGCTTGAATTCATCAACCGTTTCGCAGCCAGAGGGTGATTACGTCAACGTGGATCAAGTAGCAAAGTACGTAGTCACGCTTGTTATCAAACTCCTCCTTTAGTTCTAAACCCTTTAACGGAATGTAGTTAAATTGACCATTGCATATAGAAACGAATTATTTGACTAAAATAATTAATTGTTTCGATTGAAAATTCAGTTAATTTTACAAAACAATATATAAAATAATAACTTAACAAAAGTGCAGTTGAGAAATTTCTGTGATCTCCAATAAACTCCATGCCGTTAAGATATTACTTATAATTTATCTGTTTTTTTTATTTTGTTTCAAAAATTAGGTAAAAAGGGTTAAATGTTTAAATATTTCGACTATCTATCTATACCCTGTTGACCACGTCCCGGAAGTCTCCGGTGTACCCGGTTCGCCGTCCATCCTCAAGGTAGTCGCGTGGTGCTTGTTTTAGGAAAAGGTCGTCCCTTTCGAAGGCCACGTCAATCATCATCGACAACGAAAGAGTGGCTATGATGAGCCAGACGATTGAGGAGAGCTCCTCTCCGGGCGGTGAGGTGGCGTTGGACATGACGCCGCCGTCGCTATCGTTAGCAACAACGACGACAACGGCGATAACAACGACGACGACGACGATGACCCACATGAGGCACACGTGCGGCGCGGACGCGTCGCGGCGCAAAAGCATCCCCGACGAGGTGGCCAAGGACGGTGGCGAGACGATGATGAAACGCCACAGGATTCCCGAGCCACTACCGAGTGAAGCCGTGACCACGCGCTACGGTTTCGTGCCGCCGGTCGTCGAGGAGAGCGACGCCGTGATTCTGGAGGAGACCGAGATCGCGAGGCACGTCTGCCGCGTGAGGAGGAGGAGCAAGGAGGACCGCAGGGCGAAGCTGTCGACGCCGCCGCCGACCAAGAACGTCTCCTTCGGCGAGCTGCACGAGCAGAGCTACATCGAGCACGTGATGCCGTTTTCATTGCAATACGTGCCGAATCATCGGCATGGTAAGAATCGATGCTCCCGAGCTTTTTCTCGCGATTTGATATGGCACACGTATATAAGTAAAATTTGTATATTACAAAAGTAGTGTTGTACAAGTGTTTCAAAAAGAATTCAAATTTTACAGAGTAGATGGTATTCACATTAAATTAAGTAAAAATAATGTTTGCGTTAAATATTTAGATCAATTGAAAAATCTTCGTACTGCTGGAATTGGAAGCGATTTTTGGTAAAGCAAGTGATTTGCTCACTTCTTATGTGAAATGAAAAAGGGAAAAAATATTTTAGAGATTGATTTTTCAATTTGCTCTCTATTGAGTCTTTTTTACTTGGCTTAATGAGTACTATTTATTCTACAAGTCATGCAAACAACATACCGGACTGACTATTGTAATTTGAAGCAGCGCGTCTGCGTTTCAACTTTTAAGTGATTGAGGTCACCGGACATCCGCATCCGAGATTTGATTTTGTTGTTTGGCAAGATTTCCCTTAGATATATATCTCTAGACATTGCGAGACGCGAGACGATACGCCGGGCGTATTCTGTTATAGCAGGGAAGTACGACGAGTCGATGTCGACGATCATCCAGCGTTCCATGTCGGAGCGCACGCGGGAGAAGTGCCTGCGGCTGCACATCGGTGGCGGCCACCCCATAGTCGAGTGCTCGCACCGCGTAGCGCGCCGGATGTGCCGGCACGCGGGCTCCAAGTTGCGCCATCAGGCGCGGCTGGAGTACGTGCAGAGCACCCCGAATGTGGCGACGATGCACAACGGCAAGCACGTCGCGGCGAATCAGCGCGACGGAAGCGGCGACGTGAACGGTAGCGTCTCCCGGTCCCGTTGATTAAGCGTACAGCATCGGAAATTTGCGGAATACTAAATTCGGCCGGGGATATACACCGTCCGTGTATCCGAAACGCGTTCACGGAAAGAAGGGAATTCGCTCACAATCAGAAATCCTAATAATTTAGCAAATCAATAGCCGTATAGACAATCAATTCAGCCATAATTAAGTCTTGCACGGAGAGAATTTTTTTTTAATTTACCCTGCAAATCATGTTAATTGTGGGACAATATGGTATTTAGGAAAATTTTACTATGCACTACAATAAATTTGACAGTAGTAAAATACAGTAAAATTTATTGTAGTGCACAGTAAAATTTGCCTAAATACTATATTGTATCCCACAATTAACATGATTTGCAGGGTAAATTAAAAAAAAAATTCTCTTCGTGTGGATTTGCATAAAATTATTGCGACATTTCGACGAGATACCGCAGACTTCTTGCTGTACAAAAATATAGTGTTGCATTTACGCCAAAATCAAGTCCAAAAAATCGGTAGGTTTTCCGATGCGAAGAAGATGAAAATCGTTGAAACATCGAATTAATAATGGAAAATAAGAGAGCCGAAAAGTAATTACATTTGAATAATATAATACGCCTCGTCTTATTAGTTTGTTCGGTATGGATTCCGTGATATTAAACGCTAAATTGAAAAGTATTGATAACAAATAAATCAATAATTGTTGCGTTCGAGTATATCATGCTTAGCAGCTATCTCGCGAGGTAAATTACAAGTACTTATGTTAAGGGAGTAACAAATGTTTAATAACGAAATCGATGTCAGCCAACGAATTAATAAAGTATACGTCCGAATAGCAGTATAATTACGCGGCGCAGTTATTGATATCGGCTAATTGAATGCATCGGATAATTACCTACCCGAGTCTCTCACGAAATATTCATACCTTCATTATTCGAGTACGTTAAGGGAACGATGTAATACACATAAAGTTACGTTGTATACGTGAGACGTCCATTCAAAATATCATGTATTGCCTTCAAGAGTGAAGGATAATAACGTCGAGTGTGCTAGATTTTGGCGCGGATGCAACCAAGTACTTACAATTAGAGAGCCGAACGCGAAGGCGTCGTTGAGACAGTTCTCGACCTTGGTGTTCTCGCTTTGCAGGTGGTTCCGCGGTGAACGTGTCAAAGATGTACAGCGCTGTATCGGACGGTGAACTGCTGGATCTGACGATTCTACCGATCTTTCAGAAGCTCCTCACCGAGCGGCACAAGAGCACTGCCAGGCGGGGCTATCGCTCGAATATAGCTAGTTGCCCGAATATATCCATCAAGTGCGACATCGTCGAGTACCTCTAACGGCCAAGCCGGCGACGCTTTCTCCTCACCGCGCCGCGCCGGCACGCGCACGCGAAATCACGTTTCCCGTCACGGACTCACCGATCGTGTGTAGGGCGTGCAGCTAGATCGATTATCTAACAATAAGTTAATTAGTTAATATCGCGTTGTATAACGCGAGCGTCTTTTAGATTGTTGCGCCCCCCGAGCGTGCGGTCGGCGATACGTTGTTCGCGATTAACGCATTCGTTAAATCGGACATATTTCAGACGGTTTTTACCATTTCGTTGATTTATTTATAAGAATGACGACGGACTTGGAATACCGCTACCGCGCCACCGCGCAGCCGGGTTAATTAATTATTCGTTCCGTCTCTCGTGTCCTCGCTCTACTGCACTCGATATATCACGGTAAAGCGCGGACGAGGACAAAAAAGAAAATTGGATAACGTAATGCTCTAGTAATAATAATGCTCGAATCGTCACAGCTCTCTCATCGAGATACGAGAAAGACAACGGTCGACGAATAAAAGGTAAGACTTTTTCTATAACACACGAGAGATATTTTCTAAAGACGACGATTATTTAAGCGTAAGGAAGCGTGAAGGGCGAAACGGAGGAGAAAATTAAAAGAAAATTAAAAGAATACGAATTCGGAGTTTAACGAAGATCTATCGCGAGCTCGAAGACTCAAAGTCACCGAGAGATCCCAATATCTGCTCGTATCACTCGTCGTTAATTTGGTTCTAGACGTAAACGAAGTAAGTGTATGGATTTTCGCGCGATATTATCGAGCACACTTAGTTACTTGAACGTCAGTCAATAGATCCTGTATCTCATTAGTGACGCAGCATGTTACGCGGCATATAACAAACATTTGCGGTGAAGCGAACGAGGGAAAAACTTCATACGTATCCGTGATATAGCACACGCATTTTCGAGAGGGCGAAGTCGGGGAGGAAGGGAGGGACGGGGGGATTGTCTATGCAATCGATATAGCGTATCGTTTTCGGGGAAGGAGGGGAAAGAGAGTGGGGGGGGGGTGGACCCTAGCAGCGAACAAATATTGTTTAAATATTTCCTAGTACGACCGAAGAATATTTTTGTGACGCGACTTTGAAACATTGAACTAGTTCTAGTTAACGCGGTTAATTAATTAACGAATATATATTATACCTTCGAGATATTTACAAGACAAACTATAGGAAAACCAAAAAAAAAAAAAAAAAGATATTTGTTAGCCAAGGCAGATTGGAAAGTAGATTTAACTGTTGACTGTTATAGTAATTTCCAACTTGTAAAGCATTTTTCGTTCAAGATAATCCTACAGAATAAGGAGGTCGCATTTACAAGCGTCTCCCTCGGCTAACAAGTGTTTTACAAAGAGAGGGAGAGAGAGAAAGAGAGAGAAAGAGAAAGTATGTATGTGTGTATATATAATTATAAGAACTGTTATAAAACAAAGATATCGAGAGCATGTTAATTAGGAGCGTGTCCATTCTCTCCTTCGAGCGCCCGTTTTCACGAGGCTCGCCAAAATCTCAGGCCGGAAGGCGGCAGGAGCGGTATTTTACAAATACTAAAAGTAAGTTTTCCCTCGCGTACATTTCTAAAATAAATAACTATGTGTTTGTAAATACATGTTATAAAGTAATGTATATTCATTAAATATTTCCCACACATACACACACCACACGCACACACGCGCGCGCACGCGCGCGCGTATACACGAACACAAACACAGACACAAGTACACGTCTAACTTGGCGCGTCTAGCCAATCCTAGGGGGTAATTATGTGAACGTTCACCAGGTATATTTCGTTCTCCGCTAGGGTGCTGTGTTCAAAAATACCTCGAGGAGTATGGCGGAACATGTTAATAAAATGCCTTCGGGTATATCCCTAGAACTGATAATTATCGAATCGAATCGAATCAGTGCATGCATTGTCAATTGCCCCCCTATCCTTTCGTTTTCTACGGAGGAGTAGTAAAGAAACACGATTCCACTCTATCGCGAATAACGACGAGGATGAGATTCCGCGATTTGATCTCTCCTGCTTTAAAACGGGGTGACTCTATAATATATCCGGATGCGAATCACGGAGGAAAAATGTGCGGTTGGGAGGTAAAATGGATACACCGTTCCTTTATGCGAGTGAAATTGAGTTTTCGTTATTCCAACTTGCAAGTGAACTCATTAAAAGTAGAGCTCACTGAGTATTTCCGCGAGAGATTCCTAAGTTTCCTAAGTTGCGGAGGTTTCTCAGACGGCGCGGCCTAAGTCGACGTAACTTGTGACGTACATTCACGACCGAAGTTAACGGAGAGTCTAAGAAGAAAAGGATAAAATCTCCTTTCTTTTTCTTCTTCGTTTTTTTTCAGAGCGACGCGGTAGTTAGTCGCTCTCGTGTAACTGTAGTCTGTACCCCCGTTTTATGGCACGAAGACGGAAGTTCATCGTGTAGCTCGTGTTTTAAATATAGAAACACAACGATTTCAAATTCATCAAGGGCGACATCGCGACTCTCTCAATAATTGTCTCGCGTCGTTTGAACTTTTAGCGGGTGGAAACGACGCGCTAAACAACTCGGTGCAATATTCAGATAAGTTAAGGATAAATTTATTTCCGATCGATACCGATCAATATATATGCATGACGAAACACTCGAAGCGTTTGTACTCGTATTCCTACTGTTAGAGCATGATCTTATTAATATCCCGTAATAATTACATAAGCCAGTGGTGTCGCCGATAGGCAAGCCATGCCAAAAGTTTTTTACAAATCATCGCGAGAACAAAAAAAAAGAGAAAACCTGACAGCAAAATATATATGTATATGTATATATATATATATATATATATATATATATATATATATGCATATTTGTAACTAATGTATGCGGCGAAGCCAAAAGTGATTGAAATGAATGTGATAAGAGTGACGAAGCGCTCTTACTTCGAGATACATACATTGCATTGTGACATACGGATATATCTTTGTGAAAAATGGGCGAATTAAAAGTGATCGACTGGAATTTCGTTCTGTAAAATCCGATTGCCGGACTTTGAAACTAGAATATTGGCGCTAAAAAACTTTGTAGTTTCTCTCGACCTCTTCTCGCAAAGAGGGAAGTTTCTTTCATCCGATTCTCTCGATCAAATAATACGAGCAGTTAAATTTTTAATAAGAACGGAAACAGAGTTAACGTAGATTAAGGAAACGATTTCGGAAACTCTATTCCCGCCGATTCCTTTTAATTCCAAGGATTTCTTGTAGAAATATCTCACAAGGTTTCATCGTCAGCAAGCACATTACTATATATCGAGAGGTAAATAACGACTCTTCTAGGAGAGGAGGGGGGGGGAGGGGCGATTAACATTTGTTAACATTGTTATCGACTTTTATATATTATTACTATTTACATCTCTCTACCTGTACATATATTTTCGCAAGAGACAATGCATGTATCGTCAATTATCACGCATTCAAAATATCCATCGTACCTCCATTTCGAAGGAAAAAAAAAAACTCTGCAAAAAATAAGTAAATTCAAAGGGATTGTGGAGAAGAGAGCCCATCTCGTGTGAATGAAATTAAGAACACAGTGTCGCAGGTTCCCGTCCTTTTAGCTCGCCTATTTTTTGCAGTAGAAGAGTAAAATAGTTTACGAGTGCACTTACGAGAACGATCGCGGCTCGTCGTAATGTGAGAGATCGATAGCATGCCGCGGATAAAGATAGGATTCTTACAAGTTACCGGGCACGTGTGATATCTTACTATCTAAAGTCTATCGAGGTAATTGCTGCGCAAGGCGAATCTTAAATGTTCACCGCTGTCTACTCTCAATAAAGTGGCTGTCATTCAATAAATATATTTATCCTTTTAATTTATACAGACCGTGAGGAACACACGCACATATTAGGCAATTATATATATTATATTAATATATATAATTCATTTATATGTATATATATTAATACGTAAATATATATATATGATATTTAAATATGCTGCATATGAATGTATTACTTGAATTTTTCTCGACGCTTCGCGTTAGTAAACAAATCTTTTTTGCATATAAACTAGCAATTAAAAAGTAATTTCGTTTTCAAGTTCGAATACAATAGACGATTGCAATCCATCATGAATAAACCAAACGCGCAATTTAACGCGATTCGTTTTTCCTTGCATATATATAGTTTTACAATATGCATATGGGAAATTGAAATAAAATGAAAGGTACATACATCGGCTCGGAACTTTGATACACGTGTGCAAACACGGATTAAAATATTTTTCTATTGAAATAACGTTTTATTGCAAAAATCGTTTCAACGGGAGACATTCGGCGCTTTTATTGTTTCCCGCGGTGTGTGGCCATTTAATCACCTGCTTTTCGAGGAAGATACACAAAAACGAGATGAATGGTTGTTTTTTTCGCTTCCCACAGTGCAGGTCGTATTTATGTAGTTCTATAGATTTTTTTTTGTAATTAAACTTTCTTTTACGTTCTCATCCTTTCTCTTCCTCCCTACATTTACAATACATTTTATATATATACATATAACTGTCTCATTTTAAGTGCAGAAAGTACAAAACAGTGCATCTACGATGGACAGAAATATATATTTATTTTTTGCAACTGCAATTTTTTTGCTTTTCATATTTTCTCTCTTTCTCTTATCAACCATTCCATTCGTATATCGATCTTATTTTAAGTGTAGTAGGTAGTGGTGCTGTGGTGCAGTTACCTTCTGTGCTCTGGAAGGAATCACATGTGTTGCGCTCCCAAAGAGTTGCCACACGTGTAACGTAACATAACCCCTTTGACGCTCGTAACATTTATGCGGTAAATAAAGGACCGGTGAATATATATTCCTGTGCTCACTACAGTTTATTCTCGGTGTCGCGAGGGCACGAGATTATGGCAAAGGTTTCGCGGAAACGTGCTAAAATAGGAAAGAGCACGAGAGAACAGTTGGAGAGGCTCGATAAATCGGTACATGACGTTTGTAAACACCCTGCGAGATGCTTCGTGTATTTATGTCGGTTTATATGACATCACGCGATTGTTTCTGGCTTGCAGGAACTGATCGATAAGATATTGCGATTGGAGGCTCACAACGAGCAACTGAAACTATCGATTATAAAACGTACGGATACTGCAATGAAGAGGGAAGAGACGCCAGGGAAGGAAAGAAAGTCGTTTGATTTTTCACGGTAAATACACGGTTGCGGCTCTCGAACTTGTCACACGTTCCTCTTTCAGTCGTGTAATATTCTACTAATTTCAATCGCAGATATCACAAAAGGCACATTCTGCTGAAGTTTTATTACCTTGGTTGGGACTATCACGGTTTTGCTGTACAGGAGGACACTGGCGATACCATCGAGCATCATTTGTTCGCAGCTCTGCTGAAGAGCTGCTGCATAGAATCCCGCGAGAGCGCGAATTACCATCGTTGCGGGCGAACCGACAAAGGCGTCAGCTCGTTCTCGCAGGTGATCTCGTTGGACGTACGCAGTAAATTGGCACCAGAGGAGCAAGACAACTTGTCGGACGAGTTGCCCTATTGTAAAATGTTGAACAGATTGCTGCCAGCGAATATAAGGTGTACAGCATGGTGTCCTGTCTCGTCCAGTTTCTCCGCAAGATTTGACTGCAAGTTCAGAAGCTATAGGTATTTCTTTCCAAGGGGCAATTTAGATATAGAGGCTATGGACAGAGCTGTCAAGTATACCATAGGGGATCACGACTTTCGTAACATTTGTAAAATGGACGTAGCCAATGGTGTAGTTAACTTCAAAAGAACTGTAATTGATGCAAGAGTGAGCTTTGTTAATGATCAGAATGTGGAAAAGGCCACAGGTAATCTTCAATTTCTTCAGTTATTTATCATCTACATACTATCGATATACAACATACAGTAAATTTTCATTTTGAAGGCTATGATATGTGTGAATTGGAAATTACAAGTCAAGCCTTTCTGTGGCATCAGATCCGTTGTTTGATGGGCATCTTATTGTTGGTTGGACAGAGGAAAGAGGAGCCTGAAATAATCCTGAAGCTCTTGGATATTGAGACCTGCCCACAAAAGCCGCAGTACAATATGGCTCATCAAGTTCCATTGAATCTCTGGTATTGTGATTATGAAAGCGTAAATTGGTTTATCGACGAAAATGAATTATTAAACACTGTCAAAACGTTACAACAAGATTGGGCTCTCAGTACTATAAAGTACGTTTGATAAAAAAGAAATTTATGTAATTGTACACATGATCGATTTCTAATCAAGTTTCTTTTTTGTTACATATGTATGCAGATCTACAATGATAAAAAATATGTTGATGAAATTGGAAAATTGTGTTAATTGTGTAAATACTGATTTTCAAAGCGATTGCCTGCTTCTCGGAGTACAATCGAAAGTATATCAACCACTGATGAAACGAGAAATGTGTGGTAAGTGTACGATCGATTTTTATCAAAGCTAGTGAATATAAATTCGTCGATAAAGCCGAGATTTGATTTCAAACTTTTTTTAGTATGCTATCTAAAAATGTAAATGCTTTTACTTTATTACTTATCCATAATGTATTCTACGTTTATTAATTTCGAGACACCATGCAAACAAATACGTACACTGTTTTTCGTCTATTAATATGCTTTGTATTCGACTATAATACAGACATTCAAAATATTTTGATGATCATATATATCGTAATTTCACAATGTTCTTCTCTTTTTAATACTATACTAAACACAATGTCGCCGCGCTTGGACGTGTTCTATTACTTCGACACTACAATTTCCTAAATGTACATTCTATCAACAGTACAATTTAATGGATTAAGTTAAGCCTGTCCAAGATGTGATTTACGAGAAAAATGTTTCTCCTTGTCATCTTGATGAATGAGGTATGCGAGATGTGAGCGATGAAAGGGGGTAGATAATCAATATATGTAGACACGTGTTCGTTGTATCCATGCGTTGCAATCAATTAGTTATATGTCATTAAAGAAAAGGATAATTGAGAATGGGGATAAAGAGAGCGATTGCGCGAATTCGGATTGATGAACTTGGACAGGCTTATACTACGTATAATTCACATAGTACAAATTGAGAATTTCACTTATCTACGTGTATTTATAATCTATGCTATATTTTCTTTTACAGAGAGTTTGGAAAATAAAATCAAACATTACGAGAGGAAACGAAAATTTGAAGTCATACATACCGAGGTTACATAGCATATGCTTATGCTAATCACAGAACTTGTGTAATGTATTATACACGTACTAACAGTTTTAAATACACATATGTTTTTTTTACTGTAAATATTACATACAGCGTCTTAAATCTTCCCTATACGTGAGAGGGCTTTGTTCAGCCTTATTGTTCGTCAAATTTTGATAGCAATTAAGAATATTTCAAAAACATCAAATTTTACAGCAACGCTGCGTGAAATAAAGTGTCGATAGGCCTGGAATAATACACCCAAACAAAGCTCTTACAAAGCAGTAATTGGAATTTTTATATAATCTATGAAAATCAAAGTAGATCATTAAACGCGATGGATTTTTCTGTGCACAGCTTATAAGTACTTCTGAATACTTGTAATGTTATCGTAACTTTATCTGATCTTGGAAAATCTAACAGCGGTTATGCTAAACATTCAGGTTCTTAAAATGGTTATTTACAGAGAATGGAGCTAAAGAGCTATAAAGATGGAGCTGAAAAAGAGCTATATACATATAAGTAAAATGCGAAATTTAGTTTGGGCATTTAAATGTAATTGATGTAAACACTTTCTCTGCTGCTTTGATATGACTTTACTCGCGATAGCATTAAACATTGAAGTCGACATTGCCGCGAAAAATTGACTGTGAATGACTGCGATGGACGATTTAAAAAGAAAAATTACTAATCGATGTTTTTCGTTCATTTTTTTTCGGTTCTATCACAGGACGGCATGCATTTGAAACGAGTGTCAAAATTGCTTTCTTCCTCCGACGAATTTTCCTCATTATTTTTAGCCTCGCCATCTTCGTCCTCCTCTTCTAATTCATCCTGCTCTAAAAGTCGTCTCGCCATTTGTACAGCATGCCATTCTCGATAATGGCCCTTTCTTTTCGCCTCGAAGGCTCTCCTCCTTTCTAAAAAACGCGTCGACGGTCAACATTTTTTATTTATTATGGAGCTTATATATGGAGCTGAGATATGTGTGTCTTACCTTTTTCTTCGGGAGTTTCTTCATCTTCCTCCTCTTCACTGGATTCCTCGAAAATTTTGGGCTTGCTACCTCCAGCTAATCTGAATTTTAACAATCAAATAATATCAAATATTTTATATTTTTATTAGCATGCAACTGACATTACGTTTTTATATTAACAATTGAAATTATGAGACATGTAATCATTCTCTACTTACTTTGCTGCAAGAGCGCTAGCATCTAATTGATCAAACTCATGTTCATTTTGGAGGCCTTCGAAATTATATGGGGTTTTTGGTTCTTCGATCTTCATGTGGCCATAGTCCTTATCAGCAGGATGAAGAGTAGCGATAATATTCATCTCGTCCCATGTTGTTTCTTTGCTCGGTCTACAGTTTGATTAAAGTAAGGTAAATAAAAAAATGGTGTTCATCATCAAGTCTAAAAATAGAATCTGTGTCAACTAACACTGGGGTAATGTCAGTCATTTTATGTCTTAAGAATATATTCAGTTTTTTATTCTTGCAAGTTCTTATCTTCGTATTTAACAACTCCAGATAAGGGTATGTGCTTTAATCACGCTTTGATAAAAAAAAAAGAGGATGTTTTTGGAAAATATTTTTCGGAGAAATAGTCGCGAATTCGAGCGAATTACGTTTTTAAGGTGATGCTGAAGCAAGAAGCTGAATATCGAATCGAGCGCATGTGTCCCGAGAGAAAAAACTCGGCGATCATTTTTCTCTCACTCTCTCTCCGTCGCGGTCCGCGTGAAACTCGTGATTTATAAATACCGGATGATCCTGCCGCGCGTGACACGCCGAGTCACGCGAACCGCCTTTTAACGGCGACGAGAGACGCCGACAGGCGGGTTTTTGCACGCGCGTCTCTATTTTTACGCGAGCGTATCGAAATTCAATTAACGCGTCACACTCACCTAGGCGCCTCCGGATTGTCAAAACTGCTGGACGTCTTGAGGATTCCCTTGGAAGGCCGTTTCGACAGGTTCTCTGCCATTATATAGTCGGGCGTAATCACACGACGGTCACTCACGACGATAATGCCGCGGCTGCATGTTTACCAATGGATTTCGCTTCGGCGGAATAACCTGCCTGCGCTGCGCTGGGTGTCACTTGGTGTCACTCACTTATTCACTTGCACTCACTCGCGGCACATCCTCTCGCGCGTCTCTTCAGAAGCGATCTCCGCGTTACGGCAGACAGAGAGAGAAGCGTGAGAGAGGTCACGCCGGCTTTTAGGGTGGACCGACGATTCTCCTCCGTACACTAGCGCCTCACGTCCACGTTTCAAAAAAAGAACTACGTATCACGTACTATTTTATAACATTGTCGATCAAATCATAGCATTAGAACGTGGTTCGTATCCGTGCTAATCGTGTATTATACATATGTATGCCACATTTTCTTTCTTTTTCATCTTTCTTTTTCTTCCTATTTCTCGTAAAACTTCAAATTACATAAATTAATTATATATTTTTTTTAATTAAAGATTTTAATACAAGTATAATGTTAAAGCTGATATCATACAATTAGTATCGTCGTAATAATACATATATATAATATAATATATATAATTAAAAAGAATTGCCAGTGTAAAATTGCATTTTAAAACATTTATGCTTTTATAGGTTTTCATAAGAAATATCTAAGATAACTTTATCATTATTATTACACATCAGTTAGATTTATTACATACATATACATATAGCACGGAATAGAACCAAACAATATACATGACACGGAACAATATCGGAGACTGTGTCACTCGCCGGAAGTATTCGTAATCTGAGAGTGGACATGATTTTCGAATGCGCAATTTTTCGAGAATAAAGCCCCAGTAGTCGATCTCGAAGAATGGATGTAGCACGGGTATGAACCACATTCACGTTCTCGTGCTATGATTTGATCGACAGTGTTATAAAATAGACATGGTACGTAGTTCCTCTTTTGAAAACGTGGACGTGAGGCGTTAGTGTACGGGGGAGATCGCCGATCCTATCCAAAAAGCCGGCGTGGCCGCACTCACGCTTCTCTCTGCGTCAGGAAACGTGGAGAAATAGGAGACTGCGGACAGCGCGCTGTATCTTGTTTTAGAAAAAGATAGGTACCTCTGACGGGACTGTCTTCTCTCCCAAGCGTAAAAGTTAGAGGGAGACAAAGTAACTGACTACACGCGCCATGTGCGGTTAAGTTAGCGAACGCGGAGAGTGGCTTGGCCATATTTAGTTACGACGCCGACAATTCAAACCAACGCGTATAATCGCAAGAATTTGGCAGTAAGGTAATGTAATAAATCAATTTACAGACGTAATTTTTCGATTAAAGATAGATTTTACTCTCTGAGCAGATGTTAGATTGTAGTAATAATTATAGAATATATTGAATATTGTGGGATTTCAGGCTGGTTATGCGTCGTCGCGAGTGCCGTTCGAGAAATAAATGTCGCGCGTCTTTGTGGTACACGCGCGGTTTCGTATTGTAATCAATCGAAAGTGTCAAATTGTATGAAGAATGAAAGTAACTGCGAGGAAAAGTTGGAGGAAAAGGAAAAGGAGGAGAATTGGAAAGTACCGAGTGATAACGAAACGGTGAGTAATTTATCATATTACACACACACACACACACACACACACACACATATATATATATGAATACATATTGTTATTTGCGGAACAAATTATTTATTTCTTATTTCTTTGGATAATTTATCCTCTAATGAAACGAGAATTAGAACAGATTTTTGTCTATGAAACGCCAGAAGAACTTATATATATACTTTTCAGAAACTATAATTATTTCAGTAAATGTCTCTTTCAAATTAAAATATATATAATTAAAATTTAAAAGGTAACTGATTAAAATAAAAAATTGAATAATTTTTCAAAATATTACTTTGGCATTTGACTAATTAAATTAAATTAATTTAATTAAAATTTCAATTTAAGGTAATGAATCCGACTATAACTGTTTCCTCTGGAGTCTTAATGAAAGGATTTTAATAAAAATAAAGTCAGGAGTAATATTTTTTCAGTTTGTATATTAAGTATGAACAAATATGAACAACACTTACAACATAACATTATAGAATTACATTGTTAATTAAAGTTAAGTACAGTTGACGATACGTAGGTAGGCTTCAAGCCTCTCGATCGATTCTTTGGGTGTTGTTGCATGCTTACACGATTTGGAACAAGCATATTGGGTTTAGATGGAAAAACATTCGATATTTCGGGGATATGCTCTACGATTCGAGATTATAATAGCAAATAAGGTGATGCCGTTTTATTATAATGCACAGGATGTTATAATTTCTTGTAGTATCGTGTTAGCGATCGCATTCGCAACTATATTATAAAAATCTAAAAAAATTCGCGACGGTGTTGTCTACCGAGCACTTGGAGAGAGAGAAAGAGAGAGAGAGAGGCTAAACTCTCACGCGTGGAGAATCATCTCTTCAGACTCTTCTCTCCATTCAGATCCATGAGATCCTTTGGTTTGTTTTTCAAGCGGTCACTTCGCTCGCCGCACACTTGTCATACATTGCGTCTAAGACTTGTATAAACTTTAAGTGACGTTCTTCCGGTGCGACAGTGGCACCGCGACTGCCCCACAAGAACTTGATGTGAAATTCGGTGCGGAAGGCGTCCGATAGCAATTCGTCGCTCCTACAACCTTCCAAGACGATTTCCGCGTTCCTGCGAAAGAGCGGTAGACTGTCGGCTAGCTTGCGAGCCGCCTCAAGGTGCGACCAGACTATCGATAGGCCGCAATCAGATGCTGAATTCTCCCATGGTGAAAGAATCGCTGCCGTCAGTCCAAAAGGTGCCACAGTGCCTGTAATAAATTTTGCAAAATAAGGAAATCGTGTATA
>NW_012026802.1:970382-988460 GCF_000956235.1 Wasmannia auropunctata
AATCGTGTATAAGTAAATGAAAAAAGAAAAAGAGTATCAGTAATTCACAATAATAAAAAATATTAACATAGATATATAATTTAGAACAATTAGGTGGATGTGCAAACGAAGAAAGATATTTTCTGTTTATTTACTGATTATTTGATTTGTAAATAATTATTTTTTATATGATTACCTAAAACATCTTCTGGACCGCGTTCGCCAAGTAGCGCGATCGGTAGCAAATGTGGTAACGTTGTATTAGGCGCCTGCGGATTGGTACACTCGTTCATAGCCCGTAGAGTAGGTCTTAATTTCGCTTCGAAGCTAAAAGCTTCGTCCGTGTGTTTTTGTCGTAACAAGTGCCATGTATTGGCTAGTCTCTGAATTTGCGGCAAGCATAGGCCGAGCATAACGCCACAGAAGCCATAAAGATTGCCGAGCGCGGTTTTAGTGTCAATTGCCACTTTGATCCATTTGCTGATGGTAGCCGCTCTTTCTGCGATATTGATAATCGTTATTAAGAAACAATAAGAAAGAAACAATAAAAATTAAGTAATCTTTCTTTCGAGACTTGCGTAAATTTATATATTTTTGTCTCTGACGTTTATAAATATCCATCAAAGTCGAAAATAAATAAAAATCTAATTAATAAAACTTTTAAAACTAATTAATAAAATCTAAAAAAAAATTCTAATTAATAAAACTTACCTATAGCCGTGGCGCCAGCTAGCACAGTGACTGCTACCAACAGTTTCAAGCATTCGGATCTTTCGATCAGGTCCATTCTAGCTTGTCTACCATGAGGAAGAGTCGCCAGCTCGATGCCGCTTAATCCGCTTCTGTTCCCTGGTCCTGGTTGAAGTGCTACTTCGAGATCGAGCCTCGTGAGATGAGAGGCGAGCACTCTTGGCGCCGAGTCCAATAACATTCCTGAGACTCCTCTCAGGGCCGTCGGGTCCAGAGGTCTGTGTTCGCCGGTTGGTAATAGCAATGTCGTAAAACCCTCGATATCGAGCACCGTGGTAATTTCTAGAGATGGTGCAGCTACCACCAACTGTTCTTCTGCCGATAATTCATATTCGCTGTTGTTGTTGCCATTTATACCGTCGTTGCTGGTGTTATAATGGCTTCGTATGACCACGCCCTTGATCGGCGCCGAAGAGGAGGGATTGCTGGCGCCGCCAGAATTATTGGTCTCAAACTCACTGTCTCCTGATCCATTTCCACTATCACTGCCGGAGGCTTGATAGCTTTGATGATGATGATGGTGGTGATGATGATGGTGATGGTGATGATGCTGATGATTCGGCACGTAGGGCACTCTAGGAGGCTTAGGTGGCGCCGTGTTTATGGTATTTTGAAGATTCAGACTCGGTGGCTGTTGCTGTTGCTGCAACGCTGGATCTGATATCACCCGGGTGATCTTCTGACGACCCAGCGACAAAGAACAAGAAGGTGGTTGGTTCTGAATTGGTGGTATTCGTGGTAGAGTACTAGACTGAATAGGTAATTGCAGTCCCGTTTGTTGATTGCTGTCCCGAGCGATGTGTTGGTCTGGAACGTGATGCTGAGCGGTTAGAGAGTGGCTGCGTTGTTGTTTTCTAGGTAGACGAGGTGGTGAACCGGTTGACAGAGAGGTGGAGGAAGGGCTAGAGCAGTGTTGATTACTCGTAGGTCCTGGAACGCATGTCAATGGCACTGATCTGGGCTTCGGAGTGATAATTCGGGCCCCGCTGGCTTGGCTAATCGGTCGACCACTGCCAACGTAGAAGGTTATCAGATCGGCGACCGTATCGAAGGCCTCGTCTTCGAACTGATATTGCGCCCTTTCATAAACCGTGTCAGGCTGAATTACGACCTACCAAGAAAAATTATATAATTTTTAAATCTTTACAAGATTAAATTGATTTTAAAATTTAAATATTTTAATTTTAAACTTTAAATATTGAATAAATTATATGTTCATTTATTAATAGAAAATTGTATTAGAAGAGGAAAATTTCTGACGTATTTTATCAATATACAATCTATTTAACAATGAATATGAGTGGTGATAGAAATTAATTTATTTTTATGTACAAAAAAGTATATTTTGCTTTATAAGCTAAAATAGTTCTTATACGTTTCGGATTTTTAAAACGAACTTCTTCTGATTTGATCATGGCAACTTACTCGATTGATGACAAAATGTAACGGTTGACCCTTCCATCGTACGGTCAGAACGTAGTTGCCGGGTTGGGAGGCGCAATCACGCACCAAAAAATCTCCGTCGTTTGGTACTTCCGCCTCCGCACCTTTTCGACCACCACGCAACGTGCTGCCATGGTACCAGGCGTGTGATCGTAGATCTCGAGGATCAAGAAGCCGCAATTCTCTTTCCAAGAGTTTGCGAGTAGTCTCCTCAGGTGGCTCCTTTGAAATCGATAAAAGTACGGTTTTAATATTATCTGGATTTCGCTTCTATAATTAAATTTCGAAGAATTTATGTTTGTTACATATTTCATGTTAAACATATTAAGAAAGGAATTGAGACGTCAAAGATATGCAGTCTGAATTAAACCGAATAAAAAAGGCTCAATTAACATTGATCAAAAGCTTGACTTTATCAATGAAATTCTCTTTAACATCATCTATAAATGATGAATCATTATTATCATGAACGATTTGAATATATCATGTTGGCACATTCTTGTATTGTTGATTAATTATCTCGGAATGAGAGAGAAGAGACAGCATATAGTATATCGCGCGAACGTTCCGCGTAAGACAATTGTGGTAATCAATGTTAGAAAGAGACTGCGGTCCAGCGAAGATTGGCTTAACAAGAGCAGCCTTGAGCTCCCCGTCACATTGCCGACGATCGTCTGCGACTCGTCACAAACGCGTCAAGTAGCACGGCTATCACGCAACCCATCATTGCTCGTACTTGAGTGTATCGTTCTATTTAATTGCTTCCTATAAATCGCGCGACAAGAAGCTGGCGTTGCCGCTTCAATATACTTAAACCTATAATTATGTGTTTGATCGATTACGCGAATATGTGTGAGAGACGCGACGTAGCATACAAAACATTCCGGATTATAGTACAGCATGTATTTTTTGTAATTTTTTTATCAATTCAACGTTTTTATGTACAAAAATATCGGGAACCGGTTTTTCAATTATAAACAATCGAAAATAGTGAGATTTTCAGAAACTTTAAGCTTCAAAGAAAAATGAAGGAATAAAACTTCATTTCTCATTTAATTTCAACATTTCTTTCAACCTTATAAGATGCATGTAAAAGAGAGATTTCAAAATTAATTGAAAATTTATGTAATTCGCAAATGATAATGTTAACATTTTCGCTAAAGATATGAATCGATGAATCCCGGATTTCAGAGAATCAGTGAACGATAGATATTCTATACGATATTCGAATTAATTAAATCTAGCCAAATCGGTCCTCGTATGAATATTTATCCCCATATAATTATACGAATACGGATCTTAGCAAATTTAATTATAATCCATTATCAATTTCTTGTCGAGCAGTGGACAAACCTTAATTTTCAACGTTAAAGTTCATATACGATCGAATACTCACCATCAGCGGAGACAGGTTGTTGCTGTTTTCGGGTGTTTTCGTCGGGGGTGACTCCCGCTCACTTGGAGGATATACGCGGCGATTCACCCTCGCGTCGCTGTCTTCTTCCGGCGTCCTGCGATCAGAACGAGATCTTCAGTCGTTCACATTTCTGCGCTTGGTCCGACCTCCGGCGAGGTTCTCTCTCATAAATCCCTTCGTCCAGAAGGAGAGCTCCGTGCAGCTCTTCGAACGGGCGGATAGAGTTTGACCGCGACTCTCGAGTTCAGTGAATGCGTTCGCGCGCGCGCGCGTACGTACGCACGCACCCCCCTGACCAGCGATTCGAGCAGGATCGTATTTTCACAGGGTACCGCGGGGGTACCATCGAGTGGTATTAATAGACCGCGGGGAAAAGAGCCGAGAGATAGGAGAGACAGAGGAAAGGATTGGTTGCGCGTGCCAAGGAAAATATTTTCTTCCCGTCGACTTCTTTGTCCGTCCGTACACGCGCTGCCGGCGATTAACCCGTGAGTTAAATCCGACGGAGCCTGGTCTCGCGCGATGAGCGGCCACGCTGTTGCGGACGTAATGAGCGTGTAGAAAGTAACGATGTTGCTCGTTGATGTAGTAGAGTAGCTCAACATACACAGCCTGTTAACTTCATTAAATCGTCATCGTTTGTTGAACGATTTGAACGCGCAATTATTTGGTCCCCGCGAGTAGAATATAATATTTCATAGTAATATTTCATATAGTAATCATTCGGTTTTATATATATTTTTTCATGTGCTCCTTTATTTAATTCGCACATAAAGATAAATAAAAAGAAGTTAAGGTCACATTTTACATTCGTCCGATGACGACGACCGCGATTACTGTGCACCTTTGATTACACCCCGATGGTACACTACTGCGATGTTATCGCCCTCATTCGTTTCCACCCGCTTCAACTCTACACCCGCCCCTTCGTCTCGTCCGTCAAAGCGAGTTGCTTTGACAGACGACGGATATCGAAGTACACGCGTGTCGACGATGGATGCCTTCTCACGTTACTATCTTCTCGTATCGTAGGGCCTAACGCAAGACAGCACAAAAGTGCATTGCCTTTATCGCTTCCAACCGGGTTATTCCGTCGATACGCGGGGGTTATTGATCTCCTCGGACAAGGGGCTGCGTACACGGAGGGGGTCGACGGCCAAGGTGCGCTTGCGTCATCCGGAAACGTTCGATAAGAGGCGTCACCGAGACGTACTGGGCCAAAGTTGTATTCACTCGTATGAGGAATGACTTTAAATGACTTTAAAAGTGTGATTTCTTACTAGGGCTATTTTTATTCCAAATTTTTCCGCTACAATTGAGAATTGGTGTCCAATCTTCGCGATAATATAATTTTATATTGTATAAATGAAACAAATTATAAATAAGACTAATATATAATCTCATAATTAACATAATTTAACATAAAATAAACGTAACTATAATAAGAGAAACAAAGAAATGATGTTTTACGTAAGTTGCGAAAATTGGTTCGAAGAAGAGCGGCTGCAAAATCATTTATCTCCCTGCGGGCTACAATGTCAGCGCCACAGAGTTGCATGTAAATGAAATATTCGCGAGGATTGCTGCCACGCTGCTGCTGACCGCCGCGCGTGCATCTGCATTGGGATTTATTTCTCGAAAGCCACCCGAGAGAAATCTACACATCTGTCTCGCGAACAATATCGTTTTAAGTTTTTACACGGAAACGTGGGGGTTGCACTCCTGTACGGATTGCCAGGATTAATCGCGAGAGAACGTTTTGAGAATGATTGATAGGTTTCTTTGATCCGTCAATCATAGCGTAACGCTTGGAGTGACGCGCGCATTTTTCTCTCCAACGAGTCACGATGATACTCGAGGAGTCGAGACGCATTTCTCGATGACAGGTGGCTCGGTTATATAGTTTCCCGGTTTTATTTTCCTGTTACGGAATTCCCGCATTTGTGTTAGCCGATCGTATATACGGGAACGGGGTGCGTCATTCTGAAGGTAGAGATCGGAGAGAAACCGGTTCGAGAGTCGTCGGGTCCATTATATTCCTGTACTGGTATCTCGATGTACCCTCAAAGGAGGCTAATTCATAAAAGCTATAACTTTGGGCCCTCGACTTTAGCAAAAAAAAACCCGTGTCCCTCGCACGGTTATCCCTAATCCCTTATTCACCTTCATTTATTCTTCATTTCTCGTTCCCGCGGCTTTCGTCTCGCATGCTAACCACGTTTTTAATTCCTTAATCCTTTTATACGACCCACCAAACAGATAAAAAAAAGTAGGCAAAATTTAATAATCCAGAACGTAATTATATGAGCTTTAAAAAAATTAAAATTGGCCATAATTTTTCGGTGTTGGTCACGTCATCCCTTTGATATGTCTGCTATTTTAGATGCTTTCAAAATACCTGAGTCGTACACATATATAATAATGAAATGTTTTACACAAACCTCGAGTTATCTTCGACAAGATCCTCAGGTGACGGCGGAGTCACAATCAAGCACGGTTCCTTCTGAAGGATCACTTCCGGCTGCAGGTGTATCGTGTGTCTCTTCTGCCGAAGATCCTTACACGAATCCGACGAAGCGAGGCCATTCCGTTTGCGCCGTCGGCTGTTGGTACCTAGGTTCTGCAGAGTACCCATAGATGGGAATCGAAAGCTCCATGCTATACCTGAATGTACCGCAAAGAAATTTACGCGTAAAAGTGTTATCGTCCCTCTCGAATTCAATCGACAGACGTATACAACGTAGATGTAGGTGTGAAAAAGTGTGATAAAATTTAGAACTGTCGTAAATTCGAGTGAGTAATAAAACGCGATTCAATCGGACACCAATGGCGCCGATAAATACGCTCTCGACACGCTGATTAGTATCATTAGGAGAAAGCAGTATCAAAGCGATTTAGAACGAGGTGCATATTTGCTCGCGTGTTAATATATATATATATATATATTCTTCAATTTCTCTTATATTAATTAGTATGTCATTTCATTTTGTTACGATCTTCGTCTCGAGATTGATATATTTTGATTTGCGATCGCTGTGTACACAATCTGATATATACAAATCGCGTTCAATGTATAATTTTACGGTAGATAAAACGTTCCGCGGCTGACATTTACATTCGCGCACTGCTATAAATCTTTACTTGGCTGGCGTGACACGTGAAAATGAAGATTACATGTGTTCCGGCGTGCACTCACGTATACTCGCGCCGTCTTCTAGTTTTACGGATTCCATTTCTGGCGATGTCGTGTTCACATTCGCGTTGTACGATTTCGCACGACGGATGGAAGATGATCGCAATTTCATTGAGCTCGTCCGAGCTGCATTATGCGTGCGCACGTAAACTGCTCGCGTCGAACTTGAATGCACTGCGAGTAGTGGCCGGTCTCTCTCGATGCAGCGGCTTGTACACGTTTGAAAAAGCGGAGTAGAGGAATGCAGGTTTGTAAAGTCGTTCGCCTCTCTCTTTCTCCCGTACCCGTTATCCACTTCTCTACCTCTTTCTCACCTTTGCACACGCTGCGTCTACCTGCTTGTTCCGCTCTTTTTGTCTATATATACCTATAGATATATAGTATATATATCTCGTTCTTTCTGCGTATCTCTTGCTCGTATCCCTCGCGAACATAATACCTGACGATGATGATAACGTCCCTGTTTACCGGGGATATCTATGCGATGTTTAAAGAGGCGCCAAAGTGAGGGACAGTTCTAGGCACAATTTTCGTCACCACGAAGTTATTCTCGATTTTTGTTATGGAATTATTATAATAATTGTGACCTTAAAATCGAATGAATTTCGGACTTAATTTTGTAACAAGCTATAGTTTTTAACGCAACAATGCTATACGAAAGAACTAAAAATAAATTAAAAATAGGAATAATGGACAGAATTCATCAGTCGCAAATATAGATATACAGAAAAGATTGTTTCATAATTTAATAAAAAAAAATAAAAATATATAATTTTGCAGACTGTACTACACGTCATCATACACGGTAGCGCAGACGGTTGTAGAGATAAACCAAGTTAAATATTTTACCGCTTGATGCAGAACCCGCTTGATAAGCGGATTCACAATCTGTTCGTCTCTTTACCTCTCACATTTGAATTACTTAGAAATTATTCCACTGAGAGAAACAGATGTTCGTTCTTTTGGAAAATAAAGTTTTGTGATAATAAAGTTTATTTTTCTTAAAACAACTAAATAGACTTTTCAGAATATTATAACAAAATATTTAATAAATCTTTACAAATTTTTTGATTTGCTATTTTTCTTAAAAAAGATATTGAATGTATATTTAAGTTTTTATGTTATAAAAAAATTTTTTCGAAAATAGACCGATACATAAATCTGTTCGTTTAATTTTAACTAGATTATGGTTTAATAGATTGATGACTAATGGTGAAAATATTTATTAAAAACCAGAAAATGGTAGGAAAATAATATTTCTGTTAAAAAGTCGACTTTAAATAAAAAACGCCATCATGAGAATGTGAGTATACCGTACGTATATTTTTAAACGTCAACGTTTACTTTCATCAAACAGTACCTTTACGTGAATGTAACCTGTGCCCAGAAGGTCCCCGTTTCCTTCGTCATGTAATTACGCACGTGTACCGCGCAAGCGGAATTTCAATCGAGTCGCGTTCATACGTAGAGAAAGACAACCGAAACGAGCTGTTTATCGAGACTTTCAACGCTGCGGGAAACGCGACGTTCTTCTCATGCAGGTTTTCAAAATAATGATAGCGATAGAATTGCGATTTATGTAACGGCGTGTAAATTACACGTCGCGTTCGTTCGGACAGAGCGAAAAGTTCTACTTTCACCGCGCGGTCTTGCGACATCACTTGCGAATATGATGCGCGATCAGTTGTAGGTTTATCGTATGTGGATTCCAAGTGCGCAAATTATGAAAACAATTCTGCGTTAATTCTTTTTATCGGTCTCCGCTTTTTTTTCTTTTATCCGTTTGAACTGGAAAACATTTATGACACGATCAATCAATCATCCTGATAGACATCAGATTCTATTCGGATTAGTTTCGATTCCGGATGATAGTCGAAACCACTTCAATTCGGAACGTTATACGCACCGCAAACGAGTCGTAGGCGTCATTCGACCATAATAAACGTATCGAAATTTTCATATTCATCTCTCGTTAAACTCTCGTTCGATGATTAATTGAAGTACAGCTGATTAATCGCCCGTAATTCATTTCCGGCTATTGCGAGAACGACGCAATCGCTTACGCGGTAATCAGCCTGACGGTTGGCTTTTATGCGATCACACGTGTCGAATATCAGCGGCGCTGACCGATATTCCTTCTTTCGAGCGCGTCACCGCCTGTCGGATTTACGTAACGTTTACAAGCGCTTTACGAACGTGGTTTTCCGTTTTCCTCGACAATCGTAACGTCATGCGAGGTTCGGGTAACGGGGGGGATTATAAGCTGAGCTCACACGTGTCCCCGCAACGCGATCCGTGCGTGCCGATAAGTGCACACTATCACCTTTCTCTTGCCAGTGACACATGAAACTCGGTAGCACATACAAACGCGACGTATTAATCATTTTCATATTTATCAAATTCATTATACAATATTTAATAATAATTCAGCGATATAGCATTTATATAACATACATAACATTTGGAAGAGTATTGTTGGAATTCGAATAGTCGCTTTCGCTTCGTCTATTTTGTCGTCTTATCGCAAATACGCACCTCGTTGTGCACAAGCGAGAATCTTTGCGGGATATCACGAATTCACCGCCCGTTGATATGTATTTCTTATATCGAAGGGGCGGGGAATTTGAATTCGAACTCGAAGAAATGAACGACGAATACGAAAAATGGGAAACCAGACATGGTACTATGTGACGAGTAGCGTAGGAAAATTCGCACTGACTTTGACTTCTTCGCGACTTCAGTTTGCTGGCGGTCTTTCCCATTTTCCCGCCAGTCGCATGCCAGCGGCTGCCCGTGCGCGCCGCAGGAATTCCCGCCGGTGAATTCAATCGAGGGTGCACTGCGGGAAGCGAAACAATTTGGACGGCGCGGCACTGACACGACACAGTTGCAGCACCCTGCGACGCGGTCTGACCGTAGCATAATGCGATACTGAGCTAACTGAGCGCAAACATACTAGAAAGAAGGGACCAGACCGACCGACCTACCGATACGCGAGTGCTCGCAGGAGGAGGAGAAGGAGCGACAGCGCGAGGAAAGGCGCAGAGTGCGGGGGAGGCTGATAGAACGAGGGAAAGAGAAAGAGAGAGGTAAAGAAAGAGACAGCTAAACGGAGAGAGATATCATGTAACTGGCTTGAAAGAGAGCTAGTTATATGACAGAGAAGGAAGGAAAGACTAAAGCAAATGGCAGAGGCGACAGCCGTTAACAAACGATACTGTCGCCAGACGTAACGTATGATGGCCTTCGACTGATACTCAAGCCTTTACATTCTTGAACGTTCTGGTCGGAGTCGAATAACGCGAAAGTCCAAAAGATATATTCTTTGGTCTTTTTTTAAATATGGAATATTGCAACATTGCATTCCGAATTTGAAATGATTTTTGAACGAGACGCATTAAATGATTTTGCAAAAGGAATTAAATCTATCCACCACATGTATTTATTCTGTAATTATTTGAACTTAAGCGTGTCGCTTTTTGAATCTCGCTATTGTTAAATTTGATTCGATTATAATGCACATTTGCATTCATCTGTTGATATTCCTATCGATATTCCACATTTTTCTGGAAACGTTGTTTAATGCTTGAATACTATGGGAATAATTTGCTCAGAATCTTAAGTGTAGAGATACATAACAAGAGATGTAAAATAAAGATAAGAAAAGAACATTTCTAAAGGACGTTTTCAATAGAAAATTCTCAGTGGACAAAATGAACCTAAAGATTTGCGAGAAAGCGAGAATGAAGAATTCCGATGACTGTAGAGGAAAAGAAGGGGAAAGAGAAAGAGAGACAGATAAAAATACGTGCACAAGTGTCCGTCACGGATGCAAGGCAACGTAATTCTTCCCGAGGAGTCAACTGGCCGTGATGTCATCGGAAACCCGGACTCGTTCCAGCTAAATGCGACTCTTCGCATTAATCCGCGGTTTCCTTTTTTTGCGCCGAGTCAGTAGATTTCGCAAGGAAATGCAATAAGCAAAGAGTTATGGTCTGCGAACCACCTGTTGGACATTTTGGCTCCCGGACATGCGTGTGGATCCCTCGCCGAATTCACATCACTTTACTCGCTGTCACGTTCCTTACTTGTGAAGTTTATAAATAGAGAATGATAGAGTCAATTAAACATAAGGTCGCAGAATGGAAAGATCAACGACGCGCGAATTATCGCGTTTCTTTTGATATCAGAGATTAATATTTTGTTATATTTACTGCGAGCAACGATTGTGTTTAAATTAAAAAAATTAATTTGTTTAAAATGGAAAATATTCTCGAACTCCTGTATTTTGATTGCCGAACGTACACGGTGTCGAGGAATTGCGCATCGACAGGCGATGTGGCTTTCGATGAGTCTTGCGACTCATCGAAATTAATCCCCTGGAAATAACGCAACACAAGACACCGCGTACCGCTTAGGCCTTGTTTTATTAGTGCTGTTTGTTAGAATACATCGAGTTTTACAGTCAATATTTTCTATACAACAATTTCTGCCGTATTACACATGTTTCTCTATACCATACATACACAGAATAGTTATTTTGTATACACACGTCGACTAGATCTTACAATGTCGTTTTTTTTTTATTTAGGCTGCGAAGCACCGATTTAATGCGAGAAACGGTTCCCCAATTCGTGACGTATTCCCCTGAATGAGAAATGCGTTTGCTGAAAAAATTGCACGATCCGCTACAAACAAATTGACATTTTAGTCGACTCTTGCCGCTTCCCCTTTCTTTGCTCATTCTCTCCGACTGTTTCTGGAGATCTGTTTGAAAAATATAGCTAATTGACGGATCTATTCTAACATACGATGTCGATCGTTGACATATTTTCCTGTAGGCTAATGGTATACCGGTTTATCGTAACTGAATTCAATTGTCAGTACGAATTTATAGAGTTTATGGTCCGATACGCAAAGGATGCGCTTCCTCCAACTAGACTCATTTACGATTTACGAGCGATGCCTATCGCGTGGTTGAATATCAGCGATTACATAAACATTTATCTCAGGCTGATTCGCTGTCTGACACTTCGAGATATTTACAGGCAGATGAAATACTGAGAATGAAACAAGGATATAAGTGACACTTATAAATCAACATGCGACTTAGCATTGCCAAATCGTTTATGCTGGAAATTAAATGGGAGATCGATATAATCTATTCGCAAAAGTTCTTGCTAAATAAAAATAAATTCCGAAGTGGTCCGACTAATAGTTTCGTAAATAAAATTTTAAAAAAATTTATTTACACTTTCTCGTAGTTCGTCATTCTTAGTGCTTCAAATTATCGTGCCGCTTCTTCATTTATTATACCTTCAGAATACATGTATAAGATAAACGATAACATGTTAAAATTAAAGGAGTAATTAGCGACTCGATAAAACTACAACGTATTTCGCACGACAATGCGAGTAATTTTGTTCGATAATAAGGCTAATCGGAAGCACCGATCGTAACGCTAACCAGTCACTTCGCCGTCCTTCCTCGCGATCTAATCGATCCGTTAATATTCTCTTTGCGTTCCAGAGATCGCACAGATATTCTTCAGTTATTATTTTCTAATTTGTCTCTGTCTCATACAGACACCACAGACATACAAGAGATACGTATACTATACTACAAACGAGCAGACGCACAATGTGCGAATATGTACGAATGTCCGGTGACGCTCGCGTTTCAATTTCCTAAATGAAGAAATGGCTCATCAGAAAAACATCCGCGTCTGTACTAGAAAAATAATTCACGCAAACATAATTCGCGTAAAAATTTTTGTTCCTAGGACGAGCATATTCTCGTAAAAGTATGTACAACGGATCATACTGACGAGGAAAAAACTAATTCAGGCGTAAATAAAGGGATGATTTATATCAGAAGAGCCGAAATTCACATTTCAGCTGTGAAATGTGCGATTATTTGGCATTAAGAGAAAAGATGACCCGCAAAGCCCGATCATACAAAATCATATAGATTCGAGCAATTAGGATTCAAAGCCATATACGGGGCGAGCAACATCTCAAACAGGATAATGGTATTTATTTTCTGAGACAAAGGAGATAAATAAGAAAAGAAATTCAAGTAGATTGAACAAAAAAGTCAAAGACGACGAGTTAGAATATAATTTAAATAGAGCGGGGTACTGCATTTTGTTAGGGAACATCTTACAAAAAAGAATAAAAATAAAAAATTGAAATTCAATAAAAAATATTAAAAATTAAAAAGAAATGGGATAACATATTATTAATTTTTTAAATACTTTTGTGGGGTCTTTTTAGATATCCCAACATTTCGTAATTTCCTTCACAACTAATTAATTTTTTTTCAAATCAACTGTAAAGAATAAACAATCACAATATGTACAACATTGCTAGATAATAGAACTAAAAATTTAAATACAAGCGATTTATTTATTTATTTTTTTAATCTCGAAAAGATAACGGGATCTCCTTAGAAGACTTCTCATGATTTTACGCTTGAATATCTTAGAGGAAATTGCGGTCGAAGTATAAGTATTTTCGGGGACATTCTGTATAAAAGGAAGTACGGCAATACATCGTGTAGTCTGCTTACAGTTGTCTCCTTTCCGCGCTGCGAGATATAAAAGAAATGATTCTCGTAAAAACAAGTGTAGGCAGGTACTGTATTATGTTTCGCTGGAATTCTTCTCTCTGGTTCGCTGTTTTCACTACCAAAGCCCTCCAAGGGCCCGTGATTAGAACGTCGCCGTGTTGGCGGGTTTCGACGATCTCATCTAAAATACTTTCATGTGTTTCATGAGTTTCGATTTCTTCGAACGTATCTTCACGGAAAATCACTACTCTTAACATCGTTAGTTATTTATATCTACTCTTCTCCCCGATAGAAAACTGGGGGACCTTTGCGCTTCTCGACACTCGTTCCTTTTAGAAGAACTTTACGAAGGATTGGAGTCCTTTTTGCGCGCGAGTACTTATTCATTATTTTCTTTTTACACGCGTAAATAATACGAAAAAGAGTCTTGTTCTATCTGATAATGATCTAAATTTGACGACTAGTCGGCGCATTCGCATAGTACAAGTTAGAATCTTGATATGTACGACGCACTAGTACATAATACCAAAAATACCTTGCAATGAAATTACAAAGTTCAAAATGTATAAGCTCGAAAGATCCATCGCTGCAATGGACAAGTAATTTCACGTTGGAAAACGGCTGATTGGAAATAGGCCGATTGTTACAAATTGTATACGGTTTCGGTTTTCCTGTCATCTTCGATGCAAGTTTAACGTTCACATGAAATAATTCATACTCATTCACAATTGTAAATGTAATTACTGTTATGTTGGACGCAACGAGGATAATGGATTCTCGCAAATACGGATGTATTTTGAATACGTGGATCGGCTTTCAAGGATTTCAAGACGATCTTTGTTGTTCGAATTTTTACGGAAGAGTATGTAAAGCCCGCGTCCCATCCAATAATGTGAATAATGGAATAACACTGATTCTCTGCGCGCATATACGCGGATTTTATTAGATTTTTCATACTCTGGTATGGATTTTCTCTTTCTTCATATAATATGTTAAAGCAAATGCCAGTAGATAAATGAAGCTAAGAATTTAAATATCATTCTATTTCTTCATATTTTAAATTCAAAAGAGAAATATTAATATATTGTAAAAATTAATGAGAAAATCTTGTAATCAATTTGTGTTTCGAATAAATGAGGTTGAAAATGAAAGTTGAATAATCAAAATCAGGCATTTTATCCGTTTCTTCATGTAACTCTGTCACTCTATCGTAAAATTCCAATTGGAACGAGTGCAATGCAATTGACAGTAATAAAGCGCACGTTCAACGATTCTCTACGTTATTTAGTCTTTTAAGCGCCGGTCACGATAAGGATAATCGACTCGCGTCGCAAAGTTGTTGCAAAATGACTTTGCAAATATTGCGCCAGTCAACACGGCTCTTTGCAATGTAGTACGACACATATTACATCGAATGCTGAGAAAATAAGTCTGTAAGAGAAACGAGGATACATTTGAATGTTAGGCCATATTTATACAATTTGAATATACGGAAAATTTTCAGTGTTCTTTAGGTTCTTAAAAGAGTTTATTCAAAAGCGTAAAAAGATGCTGAAAATCTTTTATTGGAGTTACACGTGATATTCAAATTGTTCTAAATTGTTGTATCGTTCAAATGTATCTCTTTCTACCTTACTTTATGTCCGATAAATGGACAACTCCTATACAAAGAAAAATCAAGAATCTGTCTCTTGTATTTCCTCTTCGCATAAGAGCAGCGCAATTATATTCTGGTTGTCTTTAGATGTGCTCTCTCTCTCTCTCTCTCTCCCTCTCCCTCTGCGGTGTGCACAGTTTTAGTAGTCTAATCTCAAAATAATTTATTTCGCACCTTTGTACGCCGAAAACGTATGAGGCCCTTATATTTCATCGCGCGCGTGAGTAGTAGCTTCATTCTTTCTCTTACGTTGAGATATGCGCAGATGCCTCTCTCACCGACATTGCGTATTCTTGTACAGAATATAAATGCGTGAAGCTCCCCCCCCCCCCCGTCGTTCTTTAGGCGCCGATTCCCGTTTTGTGCGTGTGGTAATCAGGTAGACATCTTTTCCCCCGTCGAGGGAAGAAGCGAAACCGGAAGAACGCGGCGGTTTACAGGAGGGCGCAGGCGGTGCCGTGCATCACCTCGGAGATGAACATCGGCGTGCCGGCGCTGAGGCCACCGTCGCTCCCTTCACAGGCGCCCTTCTCTTGCTCGTCCTCGCAGTCGAAATAATGGCTCTGTGACAGAACGCGTTTTTACGATGATGTGATGCAGCTTGCACTGTTCGAAATTTCAAACATAAAATCGCGAGTCGAGTCGAAAAAAAACAAAGTATAAAATTCTTTTATTTCAATCAATCATTGCAATTTCAATTTTTCTCTTTTTGTCAGTTTCGTTTTAAAACAAAAAAAATTTTGATGTTTGTACCTATGTTTTATTATCGGTACAATTCAAATTTTTGAGATTTGAATCTATCTGAAATCTAATCTCGAATATAGCGAGAGGACGTGTTTTTTTACAAACGTACCTGGCAATCCAAACATCTACAGTGATCGCTCATTTTGCAAGTTATGCCCCACTGCTTCGCCATCGCCTTGTAAAACTCTTTGCTCGATTTATGAAGTATCTTCGGTCCCTTGGCTGCTTTCCTGTCCCCACCCCCGGGACCACCACTGCCGTCGTCACCCCCATCACCGGCTTCGGCGACCGCCGTGTTCTTTTCGTTACTGGAAACCTGCTTCTCCTTGTCTCCCTCCTTTGCTTCTCGTAGTGCGATGGCCGATGACTCCATTCGTGTCTAGATTACAACATTTTTGTGATTGAGAACAATTACAAATTAAAATAAGGATAGAGAATATTGAACTTCGGAATGCCGAATTTCATTGTTAAGAAATTACGAAGTGACACTTCGCACGTGGAGTGTTTTGATAACGCGCACAACCTATGGCGAGTGATATCGCTACATTGTGACGCGACTGTTTGATACGTTGCGATGTATGGACAACGTGGCGCGAATTATCACACGACGGATCACAGACAACTACACGGTCCACGTGTGCACCATTAATCCCGCGCGTTGCATTTTCCATCAGCGAGCTGTCGTAGATATCGTCCTCAGAACGATTGGGCTTCGGGCCGCATATTTCGCGTTCCACGATAACCAGCTCTCGGTGTAGAATTAATCGAGTGCCCTGTTACGCGTAATTCTTGGAATTGAATACGCGAGCTGCGCAAACAGTTCTCGGTTGACGCGATTCAGAACGTCGATCATATTTTTGCGTCACCCATACGACACATAATTCATAATTCGAAAATGTATCAATTATGTATGTATCTTCATCCGAGGTATGGCGCACTCACCTCTTCGAGAACGTGCTCGTACGAGGGCGGAGGCGAGCTGGGGATCGCCTGCTCATTTTTAACCGACAAACAATTCTTGTCCGTTTCCACCTGGGGTGCATCCGCAAACTCGTCTGTACCCGACGGCAACGACTGATTAATTTGCCGTTGCTGTTCCTCGGATTCCACGCTGTTGCTGCGACTATCGCCGGAACTGCGCGATTTCAGCATCTTCGAAAAACGGAGCTTGAACGGCGCCAGCTTGACGAATTTCTTCGTTCTCGTGGCCTACGGAAAGGACGGAGATCGTGTTTTCATTTGCGAATCAATCGCGAGATGAGTTTTTATATCGAGAAGCCACTTTGCTAGTAATGGGCGTATCCGAGGATTCGCGCGGATATAAAGTGAAATATTCGTCCTACATTTCGAGCGAGCCAACTTTTGAAATAACAGCTGCGCAATTCTGAGTATTTAATATGAGAATTTAAGTAAAAAATACATTCTTTAGAAAGAAGGAGGTGAAAAATGTATGGACTTTTACGAGGAAAAAAGGATTTAATAATAATTCAAGCAGGGACGTGAGATCCGATAAGAAGCGAAAATTTAAAAACTGGAGATGAATGTGGACCGGATGTAAGACGGACGAAAATAAAAATTTCTTCTTTTTACGTCAAACTTGAAATTTTTTGGTTCGAAATAGGTGACTCGGCTCAGAACGAGAACTTTACTCTATACCCGCGAGATCACGCAACTGCGCCGGATGCATCTGTCGTTGACCTACTGACCGAGTTTGCGGATATTGGCGGTCGACGTACCGCCGCCACTCGACTTGGTGCATTTGCGGCCGACTTTACAGACGCGAAGCTTACCCCGCCCTTAAGCTCCTTCCGGAAAGGAGAGGTCGGTGGAATCGAGGACGAGCCCGAACGATGATTCTGGCACGTTGTGCCGCTTGATATTATCATTTTCGATTCGATGCGGCGCGCGAAAATAATATTTGCCGTCGCCGTTAGGTCTCTGTCTCAAATAAAATATATATATAAGATCAGCTTTCTAAATTATTATTAAAACATTGGTATTAATATGGTTCGCATGCGCACGTTAGCACTTTATCAGTCTATACCCGAGTAGAAATTTGGTCTGGTAGAAATCAGGGCCAAATCAGGTATGCCGTATTTAACGTTCGGCCCTGATTCGGCTATCCAAATCCGGCACTGATAAGGGATGTAACGCGTTTCGAAGATTTGGGCCTGATCATGTATGCCACATCAGTACCAGATATGGCATACATAATCAGGCCCAAATCTTCGAAACGCGTTAGATTTTATTTTATATTTTTTATTTTAAATAAGTCATGTTTTTGGAATCTATTTCATATTTGTTATTTTAAATAAGTTATATCAG
>NW_012026802.1:988510-989050 GCF_000956235.1 Wasmannia auropunctata
TCAAATATAAAAAATTTTCAAAAAAAAATTTTTTACTTTAAAAATCACATGATATAAAAAATGGTTATGAAGAGTAGGTGTGGTGGGTAGTGGTAGTGGTGGCGGTGGGTGGTGGTGGAGAGTGGTGATGATGGGTAGTGGTGGTGGGTGGTGGTGGTGGGAGGTGGTGGTGGGTGATGGTGGGAGGTGGTGGTGGGTGGTAGTACTGGGTGGTGGTGGTGGTGGTGGATGATGGTAAGTAAAAAAAAAATTTTTAGTTTAAAAATCAACTGATATAAAAAATTTTCAAAAACAAATTTTTATCTTAAAAATCAAATGCCATGTTATTTGTATTGAAGCTTCTTTTCCCCAATGTTTAAAAATTCATATCTTCCAGAAAAATAAAATTATCGATTTCTTTCTGGGCTTATCTTAAAGATGAATTATGTGGTTATTTTCTAAAAAATCGTGATTTTATTTAAAAATGGCCGATTCAATATGGCCGATTAAAACATCATTTTATTGAATATTGTTAAAATTTGTTTAATTAAAATGTAATTT
>NW_012026802.1:989100-1281868 GCF_000956235.1 Wasmannia auropunctata
CGGTGGAATCGAGGACGAGCCCGAACGATGATTCTGGCACGTTGTGCCGCTTGATATTATCATTTTCGATTCGATGCGGCGCGCGAAAATAATATTTGCCGTCGCCGTTAGGTCTCTGTCTCAAATAAAATATATATATAAGATCAGCTTTCTAAATTATTATTAAAACATTGGTATTAATATGGTTCGCATGCGCACGTTAGCACTTTATCAGTCTATATCGGCTGAATTTGATGGAGATAGTTATTAATTAACTGAATTTCGTTATTGAGCGTGATGGATAAGGATAACAAGATTCCGAATTTTATGTTGCGAGCTTCCAAGGTAAACACAGAAGATTAAAGTGCCGGGATAAAACTGTCACATAAATCGATAAGCTAATAAATACCGAGCTAGGGATCACCTCTTCCCCCCGCATCTCTCTCGCAAATGGAGTAAGTCCTACTTAAGGTCAGACTTCCTAGCAACGTTCAAATTGTGTCACCGGATACTTGCGGTTGACAAAGTCAGGGACAATAGTGCGGGTGGTTTTCCGATATATTCGCAAATGGAACAAACTTATTTGCGGCCGTACGTGTCGCGATGCCATAAACGACAGCTGTTGTTGAGATTGGCGAGTGATGAAGATTATTCAGCATTTTGGACAATGCCGTACCTCGCCGGACGGAATTGCATCTTTCGAGAAAGAATCTTTTCCTCCCGCTCTCTCGCACGTGGGCACACAAGGCCAAAGGCAATTCTTAGCGTGTGATTGCGGCGAAGAAAATACGAAGACCATCGCGCTCGAACAAAAAATAACGAGAATTTTAAAAGTATTCGAGAACTTCGAGGGAGCTGCGCTTTTAACTTAACTTTAACAGAGGATTAAGAAAATTTAACGGAAGTTTTATATCAATTGCAGCGGGGCTGGAGAAACTTGCTTATTAAGCATATTCCATTATGTATAATCAATTTCGGAGGACGTTTGATTATCAAATTATTCAGTTTAATATGCAAAACTCCGTCGCACGCGCGTATAAAATAGCCAAGTTTTAATCGGAATGCGAAATGTAACTCGCGCGAAACAAACGGGCGAGCGTAAAACTCTGATGAAAAATTCCATCTGGACGGAAATCACCGCTCAACGAATAAGATAGACGGATAGGGACGACGTTTTATCGTACAAATGAAACAGGCGACAAAGTAGGTTGCATCGTTCGGCGGGGCGAGGAATCCACGCGTTTCCATCCACCCTCTCGCTCTCTTCTTTCCCTTCTCCCTCCCCCGCCCCAACCCCTTCTCTTGCGCAGGACTGTGGACGGCGTGTCAGTGGCCCGAGCTGGTACCAACGCACTCCCATCCTGGGCCAACACCTCTCGTCCTAGTTTCCTTCTCGCTTGGCTTCATCCACCCCTTGGTACTTTCATCCCTGTCCAGGGGTACCTATCAACCGACCCCTCTCCTCTCTCTCTTTACTTGGCAATCTCCCTGTATGTGTATATCTATACGCGAATCGCGTCCATCTTCCGCTCGGTGCATTTTCACTCGCTTCTCCTGTTTTCTCGTTCCATTACGGTACCTCCACGTGTTTACATCTCAGTTCTACCGGGACGCGTTTCGGCGTTTGTAGGTGCACAATATTCCCGGCTCGTATTCTTTTCCCTTTTTCTTTTTCACGCAGCTCGCTTGTCGGTTCTGACGAAAATTGCGAGAAGAATATCTCTTATCGCAATGATTTACACTCAATCTTCTGTACGCCTATAGCAATTTGAATTATTAAGCTAAGGAATTTGAGCTAATCATTGCTAAATGGTTCACTGCGAGATTATATTGTATTAATTGAAGAGCTATATTACAATTAATTAACCTTCTCACTAATATGCTTCTCAAGGGTAGTTATAATATTTAGCGCTATTGCGAAGCGTAAATACAGGATTGGTAGATTTTACGGAGAAGGCGTGAGCTATTTGAAAAATCGCGGTGGGCGAAGATCGGTATTGTGCAATCTTATTAAAACTTTTCGAAGTGGCAGTGAATGTCAGAATCTTATGAATATTCCATCGAGCGCAAATCGAAGAATAATTTACGAAGGCGATCATTGTTCATCTGTCGTAATGATTAATCGACATCACGTTCCGGTTATATTATAATGTATCAAATAGGGAGATGAAAAAAGGACTTATCTGTCAGTTTCTTCGAATCCTACGCGCGCGTCCCTGTCAAACCTCTCTTGTAAACGAGGTGATTTTAAAAGCCCTGGGGGAACGTTCACGAGAATCCTCATCGAAATGGAAAGCAGGATTTTCAGGGCCGAGAAACGAAGTGGCGCGACTCGTTAATGCAATGGAAAAGTCATTATTCCATCGGTTTATCGTCAAATACATAAACGTTAAATATAAATTGTTCCGTTCCGTTATTATTATTTCGCGGCATGCCAGAAGCAATGCAGTTAACGCTTTGACGTGGCATAAAAGTCGTTTGGAAACGAGTGCGCAATTTGAATGCCCATGGGAAGTCCCGCGCGCGATCGAATTGGGGAGTTTTCAGCGCGGATCATATTTTGTAAGAGATAATTGTGTCGCCGGCGGCGATGGAATGCCAGTGACACCCAATTGCAAAATTTCCAGTGGATTTGGGTCATTCGGTGTCCTAGGTTCGACGGTGCATTAATGACAGCTGTGCAGTGCAAGTGAAATATCGCGCTCAGGGTATTCTAAAACTTCCAGCTGACAGTGCCAATAATTCATTCCTTATTCAACCGTCATAATTTATATTACAAATCCGATATACAAATGGTAATTTTCTTTCTTTTTTTTTTGTCAAAATACGAGGGATACACGGAAAGTAAGAATCGAACGCACACGACGCATGTTTCTCATCGTTAAATGTATTTGTACGTATATAATGGAGAATTCATATTGTGTGTGCAGATGACAGATATTTGACATTCCGATATCCGATGGAGGATGCTTTGCTTTTTCTACAGAGTAAATTTTTCTATCTAGCGAGAGTTTTCTCTGTGAAAAACGAATGTTTCGATTGAATATCAGATATCGAACACCGGACGTAGCCGTAAATCTTCTGTGATAATCTCCCTATTAATAGTCCCCTCAGTGAATGGTCCTCTAAAATATCAACGTCTCGTAATGCGCTTTCAACAAGCAGCAAATATCGCGAACTGTTCCGAAACAATCGAACGATGCTTGACATTGTTGGATATTACGCCATTGCTCGCCACATCATTTACCTATGTCTCGCGCCATCGACATGAAACACACACTCTCTATTGAAACTTTTCGCGTCTCCGGACTGTAGGGTGTCGAGAACACGCTGACACAATACGTTAACGAATGGAAACAATCGTAACTGCATAAGTTGCATGGTCGATCGCGCGTGCAAGTGAATATTGTGTTTCGAAATGACTCTATTATAATTTAGTTATATTATTATGAAATATACAAAATTAATGCTTTATTTCTGATTAGATTAAAAATTGAAAATAATTTTATTTTTAAAATATGAATTTCGCTGTAAACAAAAGCACTTTAGCGATAAATGAGGAGGGTGAAGAAAAATTAAATAATAACAATAAATATATTTTATTCTCTGCAGCATACAATAAAATACAAAATAAATACCAGTAAAAAATGATACAATAGACAAAATAAATCTATTTTTGTTTAAAAGTGTAATATTGTGTGTCAATATCCACATAAAATGATAATTATACAAAATAAAATTTAAAACTTTCAATATGAGATAATAATGGCCAAAAAATCACCAAAAATTTTTTTGTTTGTAAATAAAATATGTAAGGAAAGGGAGGGAAAATATCTGAAGGGAGTTTATAAATTTTCTTTTTTGTCCAATGCAAATTTGAAGGTACTATTGGCGTTCATTATGCTTTGTAATTTAATAAAATTTAAAACTTTCAATATGAGATAATAATAACGTCTAAAAATCATCAAAAATCCTATTTGTAAATAAAATATGTATGGAAAGGGAGGGCAAATATCTGAAGGAAGTTTATAAATTTTCTTTTTCGTCCAATGCAAATTTGAAGATACCATTGGCGTTTATTATGCTTTGTAATTATGCGCGCGCACATCGACATCAATTATAGGTTCGTTTAACTATAAATTTCTTAAGAGTACGGCGCGTTTGAATTGAAGCAGATAGTGAACGTATGAATAATAAATGTGACGGAGCGAGCAGTAAAAAAGGAAGACGTAGAAGAAGATGTCTAAGAAGAAAGAGTGATAAAAGCGACCATTAAATTATAGGAAACTTTTACGGCGTTTTATCGGTCAGACGAGTAAATTTACGAGACTGTATTATTTGCGCAACGTGAACAGAGACGCCGATCACATATATATTAATTATAAAATATCGGCAGAATTGCGAACATTGTAACTGATATGTCGTCGAAACGTGTGGTTTTCTGAAGAAACTTGATGGTCGACTCTCCGATCAACTTCGTCGCAATTTTGATCACTGTGTATCGAAAGAGTATAAAACAGGATATCTCTTCTGGTAAAATCGAATATACATCGTCATCAAAGGGCTTTAGAAAGAAAAATCTATGAGATCCCGTATTGACTTTGTCAAGCAAGATGGCGTCCGATGGCATTCCTTCAATACGATTTGCTTCTTTCTCGACGTTACTTGGAAAAATTCTGGGATATCTACAATCCCAAGACTGTGCTTTAATTATTTCGACCAAAATTTAAACTGGAATTAATAATTTTGAAAATTAAAAATATTTACATGAATCACTCATTTTTTTATGAAATAAGTTTTTTGCCCTATATTTTATATGTATTCTTCTTTTATATGCGGAAAAGCACGAAAAAAGAAACAAGAAGCTTTAAGGAAAGTAACTTGCTATATAAAAATAAATACAAAAAATTCTTTTACGTATGTTAAGTTTTGAGAAAAGCAATTTGAAAGCTTAATAATATTACTTGAAAAATATTAATAATTTGTAATATCAATTAGTAAATTAATTAGTAAATTAATATTACAAATTATTAATATTTTTCAAGTAATATTATTATACTTTAAGTATTAACCATTGAAATTATATTTAATTGAAATCTGAATTATCTTTAAAAGCCTAATATTCGTATATCTTGTCATAACGTGACAGTCAAAAAATGTGTCATAAATTCGATAAATCAACAGTGAAAGAATTTAATGTATGGTTTATTCGGACTATTCCGTATATTTTTTGTGCATCGTATTTTTTCACCAAATCAATAATTCGACTACGAACAAGGAGGTAGAAATTAGGCTTTATTAATTATTACGTTGAGATATTCGTATTGCATGCAGAATCTTTAATGCACTACCTGTATTGCACTATTCTACCTACATCGTACATGTCGGGAATACATATCGAGGATGCATTATCGCTTGCAACTGGATATCTCGGTGAAAAGCACGTCAAGGTTTCTCGCGAGATGCCTTCGATCGCCTCGAACTGAAAAGTTTGCGGGTCATTCGTCGAATTTCTGGCTGCACTTTCGTCGATGTCAGAACATGTTACCGTCAACGACACGCTTCGACGATCCTAGAGAAAGCCTCTATGTCACGATGACGTATTATACAAGGCGTAACGCCTTAGTTCCACGATCGCTATTAATCTTAACTTACGAAATAAAATCTTTTCAATATTATTAATAATCCCCTTTTGTAAAGCCCGTGTATTCTTGCGACACATTAATACAAAGCAGATTTTGTAATCGTAAAAACGCAAATGTCCACGTCAAAAACAATTTATTTACTTGCACAGCTTTGTAAAGCAAATGAAATACGCGGACCGATTAATTTTAATTTATCCCAGACATGTGACCCACTTTAATGTTTGAGACGGGCGCAATCCCTCTTAATACTCAATTCTGCATAAGCTTGCAATCGCGTTCGCCGGTAAATCTTCATTGGCAATAGGTCGACTTCGGATTAGCCCGAACGAATCTGCAACTAAAGAAAAAGCGTGGCGTTTCTGGCACACCCTGTATAGTTCCACGCGAGAGTGTATTTGCCGTTGTAAGTCGATATCACGAGGGTCGAGGGAGACGGAATTCGTGTCCCTTATCGATGGTTAGATGAGTAAGATGTCTGCCTTTATTTAGGTCAGATTTGTGCGTGCTTCAGTCCTAACGAAATGAAATGAACAAACAATTTTAACTCTAAACCCTGCTATCTTTCACAAGGCATGAAACTCTCGTTTCATGAAAAATGTTGAAAATGCAAACGTTATGGGCTAAGCTGACATCGATAGTTAAGATAAATTTGCTTTCTGCCACACGTATTCTCATTGATGCCATAGCTTATGTTCGTGATATTATTTTTTTGTTATATACATTTTATAAACGGTGAAGTATTTAATATATGTAATATTAAATATTTAGGATCCCTAATTTTTACATAAGAAAACGTTGCTGTTCGAATCTTCACCACTCATCGTCCGACGTGGACGATAACGGAGAAACGTCCACGACGTTATCAACCCCCCTCGACGCGACATCTCGTGGGATATCGTGGGTGAAACGGATAACGCTAGGATAGAACGATCACTTCCGGGAAGGGACAGCGCGTGGGAAGTGATAGCACACGGATGCAGGGTAGGGTGCAAATAGGGTGCGAACATATACCGAACATGACGGCACGTAGACGACAAGGCACCGGGGTTGTCTTTAGTTGACGCGAGAATGCACGCACACCGTGTCAAAATATTCCGTTCTCCGCTATCGTTTTATTGATCGCCGATGTAGACACGCGTCTCGAAACACCGACGCAATTGTACATACAAGGATACGAGAATACACATGAACAAACACGTATGTACACACGTACACACACGCATGTACACACACGCATGTATACACGTACACACACACACACACATACACACTCACACATATGTATCTATGAAACTCGCACACAGGACGGCCGTACTTTGTCGGATAACACTCCCGTTTCCGTTCAATGCGAATATCTCGTTTTGGTGACATTATGGGCGGTGGATTTTTGCATCCGAAAATAATACATCGACGATGAAATTCTTGCCGCTATCTGCTTTACTCACGTGATTTTTCCGCTCGCGCGAAACGCTGCTTTTTCTTGGCAACAGATGTGGCACAGGCGCCCGGATGCGTGGTGACTCGTGCGGAGTATCAGACCGCGACAGCCATGTTGGCAAGGGTGTAGCGCCCCTAACCGACCTGCCTCGAAGTACAAGTTCTCTCTTCTCACCCCCTTCGCTCGTGGCCGTCGTCTCCTCCCCGTCCACCCACCCACCCTGTTAGGTTGAATGAAATTTTCGATGCGCTAGTCATTAATCAATCGAGAAACTGAGTTCAGTAAACACGTCATAAAATAGAATAATAATACAGGTCGTCTCGGAAACACCGAATGTTTCTTCAATCGTAGCTTTACAGCCGATTGAAGGATATAATTGTTTTTTTTTTTTAGCAAGAAATGTTAAAAGAGATAATTTACAATAATTTTCTAATTTTTAATATCGCTCATTTTTATAAATCTCAAATTGAGATTAGAACTCTCTAGTGAATCAGTGAAGTCACTCACTGTTTATCATAGTTGTAAGTACACTAAAAATCAGTGATAATTCCATTTTTAGAGAGAATATATTCTATGTCAAATTAAAGATTTTAATTTTTTTAAATTATAATTTATCATTTATTTGCTCTTTCTTGAAAGTTAACCAGATGCATCTTATTTATTATATTTCACATGTCTCCAGTTTGCTGAAAAGAAACCGTTTATCTTAAATATACGGTTTATATATGTATATATATATATATGTATACAAATGAAAGAAAACTCGTGCTCTTTCTTTATACATCTTCTTTACGATCGGAACTATAAAAACAGTTGTTTTCACGATTGAAAGACGCTTCTTACAAAACCCTCTTTCTTGACAAATGCGATCGAACATCCTGCAGAGGTAGGTAAACCCCTAAATCTCCCCTTAGATGTGCAGTTACGCGTAGCCGTGGAGAGGTGCGCGCCGCGGGAGACGTCAGGATTCGGCCTTTCTTCGCCTTTCCGCAGAAACGATGAGATATCGGCTATGGAAGATGGATAAGGAAACCGTCTCGATTTATATCGGACTCCTCCACCGTCGCCAACGCCTCGTTCTCGCTACTTTTATCGGTCGCCGTGCCGCCGTCAGTTTACCCCGCTCAATGCCTCTCGCAAGAATTTTGCTTCTTATCAATATATAATAATCAGACTTGAGATTTATCAAATGGACCCCACGACCTGTCGCGTCAAGGCCCCCAATATCTTGTCGTTTAAGATTCCAGAGGATCCTCGAGAGTTCTGCATATTTTAATTAAATATTTACAACAGGCAGGTGCGCGTTTCGCCGATAATGGCAGGATTCGAGATGTCGGATTGTTTCGTTGAGAGCAGTAACCGTGAATGAAAGATTAATTGCTTCTGTCATTTGTAAGCTGATATCTGCGACGCGCTTAAGTACAGGGTATTAGAAGCATTTATGCGATCAATTTGCGTACCATCTTTCATTAATAACAATAATTGTCATGTATTGAAAACATTTTTTCGCTCCTTATTTACATATCTTTAAACTGAAAAGTTTCTAAATAAAAGTAAAATTTAACTAAAATCTATAACTGCGAATTAGTTGCGCTTGATGAAACACGAAATTTACTTTAGGAATAGCAGAGATACAAGATGGTATATGTACGGATAGAAGATATGTACAATAGAAATAACTGTGTGAGAAAAAGACGCATGGTCCATTCGTCACGTTGTCACCGTGAAGCATTAATATTTCATGGGGACGCCAAAGGCTATCTTTTTCTCCATCGCTTCATCGTTTATTCATTCGTTTGATTATACAATATCGAGAATAAACTGATCACTGATTGTAGTTAATATTTCTAAACTATTGGTTCGTCGATTAAAGCATGAAATCTTGTAAATTTTTAGTCTTACTCTAGCACGAGAAAGATATAAATATACTAAAGTAACATCCTTTTTCGTGTAAAATAGCTACAAATTTTCTCGACAAGCGCGCACAGCCGGCTCTCTCTTTTTTTCTTCTTTTTTTCATTAGAACACGCACAACACCGAGAGCAAACTGCTGCGAAACATCACTGCTCTGGAAAATCGTTAAAATCCAAATCCCCGATATATTGTCCTCATTGCGCTCAGGGAAAAAAAGGAAGAAGCGACAGCAGAAACCCGAACGGTTTTCGCGCCGCTCGTTTCCGCGCGAGTTTTTATCGTTACCAACGCCGCTTTTTCGTGTTCGTTATACGAACACGAAATTTTTTTTTCCTTTTCTCAGTCGCACCACCACATCGTGCGATAACGCAATCGCTCGCGCGTCACGCATAAAAGGACGAATAAAAGGTCGCCAAGACGAGGCATGCAAAATCGATGTTGCCTCTCCCTCGTGAATTCTCGTTTTTGCTCTTTCGCCGAATTATTAATGATGCGCTCGAAAACGGCCCGGTTGCATCTAACGAAGTTGGAAACTCGAATTGTTAATCACGTACGGTAGGGTAACCCTGGCATGCACGGTTCCTCACTGCCTCACTGTCTCAATAATGAGCATAATCAAGCGAACGATAATCAACTCACTTTTGTGTACTGCATTAAGTTGGCGCACTAATAGTATATAACTTTCGGTATAAGTACAACTTGAAGGTATATTAATGAGATAAGTTGAGTTGAAGTACGCCGCTTTGTTCCAGAAATCCGATCGTAATAGTTTAATATGCAACGAAAATACATCTCTAGAAAAAATAGTGTATTGATTTCTCGAAAATTTGAACTTTTCGACGCCGTATATAACTTTTACTCGAGATATTGCAATTTTGATACGTTGCTTAGCCGAAGCATAATTGTAACAACACAGCCTTCAGCTATCAGGAATATCGCAGCCGAAACGCGAGTAATCGCGCCACGAGCTTCAAATGCTAATTAGTACGGGGAATTTCAGTTAGGAGCATGAGTGCGCCGAAATAACGACCATACCAATTCTGAGCGAACGTTGGTTATATGGAAGCATATCAGCGCCGGACATGTGTTCGAACATCCTGAGATTGCGTTTCGGAAAACGCTGATTTTGGGAAAGACGAATCGATTGCGCGAGTGTATCGCTCCGCGGGGACCTTTTCCTGCTTACGTGGCGAATTTTACTGGCACTGGTTAGCCATCGAGAAAAGTACCATCGGGAAGTTCAAGAAGTCTTACAAGCTTCGAATATACTTCGCAGTTGCTTTGAGTAAAATGTCGAGCCATTGTAAAAGTTCGAAACAAATCTTCGATAATTTTATTCGATAGCGATTTTTCGATAGATCGTTTAATTTCTCAACAAGATAATGATTTTTCATAAAATTTTAATCTCATGTGTTTAAAAACATATCTTTTTGTTATTTCGAAAAATATCATATTTTTCTATGTGAACAAATAACTGCAAATACAAAGAATAAGAAAAAACTAATTTTTTAATTTTAGATTACTCTAGTTGCTACCTAGTCTAAATTTTTTATAAACATCATTTTCAAGAGAGTCAGTAACTTTAATATTTTTCAATATTTTTGCACGGGGAATATTATATAAAAGTAATTAGTATACGTTTTAATAAACATTTAATTAAAACACGGAAATTCCATTATTTTAATTTTCAAAAAAATTTTAAAGTTGACCTACTTTTTTAAATTCAGTTACCTTATCTTTTAATGAGATATATCGTCGATAGTGTCGACATTTTTTGTCGACATAATAAAGTCACTTGGAAACCAAATCGTTCTGTCAGATTTTTTATCAATTATATTACGAATGCTTGCGTTGAAATTTACTCGACCCTTGTTCTCGTATTCGTCGATTTACATTTCTCAAGTTTAATTTCATTGTAAGACTTTCATTGTGTATGATGTAACTGTACTGTAGTTGGAGAGTTTTGCACCGCTAGTACTTTCTAAAGGATAGTATTCATTTCGAACAAAACAGCTCGAGCATCCTTTATCCCTCTTGTCCTCCCTTCTGCCACGAGGCTTTTGGCTGCACTTGAGAGGTGGTACTGTCTTGAGAACCGATCGCAGTATGCACGAGGCTCCTTTGGTTTTCATTAAAAGTGCACGGAACAAACGAGATCGATACTTCCGAGACTTTATATATAATTCGATACTGATTTACAATTGCTTGTCGATTCTGAGTTAAATATTTGACTGAAAGTTTCAAATTTTTTAATATGAAGGAACTATTTGAAAATAATTTACTCAGAATAATTAAGATATATCTTGTTCAATGCATTCAAACTTTTACATATGTTTTTTTTCTATAAAACAAAATGATATAAACAATATATTATAACAATAATTATTTAAATATTGAACAGCTTATAGAATCGAATAGAATTTGTTGCCAATTTTTCTTCAGTGTCATTTGTCTAGAAAATAATATTTTTTTCTTCTTTTAAATCACGCATTACATTTCCCGATGCGCGCGAGCGTTTTCAACCGCTGTTGTGGCCAAATAATTATGACCCTAAAAGCGGTTTCTCGAAAATTGGCGGTCTCGATATGTCCAAGGGCGGAGTGTCCTGAAAACCGCTCGCCGGAGAGCCTCGGCTCTCTAAAAACGGGACTCGGGACATAAACCTACGATGATATTTTCCCATGCGATTTGAGCGTTCTCAAAAAAATTCTTCGAAGCAAGCTCCTTTCGCGAGATAGCTCGCGGACGTTTTCGCGCTTTTGCTGGAGTGCGCGAGCCTCTCGCGTACGCTCGCGAACGAGTCGCGAGGAGCGAAGCGCGCGCCACTGTCAGTAAATCGATGCGAGGGAGACGACGCGATCCTCACCCTCTGTTCCGCCACCACCACCGCCACCGTCGCTACCACCCTCGCTGCCTTCTCTCTCTCTTCGGTAATTTAAGCTCCGACTCGGTTCAGCTGAGTTCAGTTGCGCCACTTGGCCGTTGCGGTTCGCGTGCCGTCGCAAGTTAGCGCTAGCAAAAGCTTTCTCGTGCGCGCGCGATCTCTTGACAGACTGTCACGTCTTTTTTTTTCTAAAATTTGCGGTTCAATTGTCACTTTTGCTTTCTCTCTCATATATTCTTGTCTAGAGAAGTGCGTGAGGTGCGCGTAGGAAAAGAGAAGACAGAAGAGTGCTGCAAGCCTTCGATGTTTCTTCTCACGAAGGTCTACGATTGCCACAAGGTAAATAAATATAATAAACGTGTCGCGTGGATACGAGAATACAGGTAAGGAAAGATTCATTTGATGGATTTCTAGATTGCAAAAGGTTCAATCAATAGTCTGACATTTTAAATGAGATCTTTTTTAGCTAATGGTTTATTCTGATAATACTCAATGCGAGCGCGTCGCTTCATTCACGAGCGCGACCCGCGCTGAGCACGCGGCCACGTTTTTCCGTATTCTAGAGGCATCTTGTATCATATTTATCGTATTTATCAATAGCTTTATTCTTGGAATTTGATTGTTTAATGTAAATTGAAAATAGCTGGGAAACATGGAAATTTAGAGCGCTCAAAATTTATATCACAGAATACCCCTTTAATTCTTTCGATCATCGTTTTATTAAACGTTATTAGACACAAATTGAGATAATAAAAAAAAATGGTAATATTAAAAATATATATTGAAGCTATTAAATGTCCTCTTCGAATCCATATAATTTTTATATACGTAATATTTTAAACATTTTTAAAAATTACTTTTTCTTTTTCTAAAAATATTAGAATCCATTTCCTTTTAAAATATCTCTATTTTCCGCTTTAAATTATCCAATACGTTATATACGAAAATACACACGAGAGACGGTAGTTATTCGAGATGATGGTCGTTAAGCTAAAAGGTAAAATTGGTATAATAACAGAATAATCAAATTATCGACTGAAGGGTCGTCTTCGTTAGGAGCAGTGGAATTTACGAAGACCATCAGATATGGTTGGTCCCTTTTGGAACACCTATCTCGTTTCATGAGGAAAGAGCGCGAAACTTTCATATCGACGGTAACATCGTCGGCACTCACGCCAATAAACCGAGAATCAACGATGCTCTCTTAGCTCCTGATTGGAGCGTCGATCGCGATCACGTAGGAAGGCAGCGTGTTCAAAGTTCTCGTCCATTGTACGTGCCACCACGCACGCATTGAACGAATCCGTTGGCGTTTGTAGCTGTACCCTGTTCGCTATTCGTACGTGAGCACGGCAAATTATTAATAACGCCGAAAAATTCAGAAGTACAAGTAGTGAATGGACCATCAGTATAAAGGAAAAAAAATCTTTGATTGGGTCGAGATATACAAGAGAAATTGCTGAAGCACACATTATAACGATCACATATTATACCGTTCGTTACATTCAACCATTACCACGTGCAAGACGCTGGTTCCTTCGCACATCATTATTTCCAAGCGTGATTAAGCGGCGACTCGGAATAATTACTGATGTAACAATCAGAATTAGAGCGGCACTCTAATTAAAATTGCAGTCATACGATATTAAACATCTCCCGCGCGCGGTATTACGAAATTTAATACGCGGTAAAAGAGTTATATTCTCTTCGGGTGGGAGGGGGGGGGAGGAGACGCGAAAAGGGACTTTATAATTAATCACACCAGTATACCGTTATTGCAATTGTGATTACGTCTGTACGATATTAAACATTGTTCACGTCGTTTGTCGCCCTTATAGAGCATATATTATCAATAATGAGGCAAAGAGGTGTATGGCGCGATCAAAGAGTGCGCGCCGTTCCAGCTAGGTATCCTTTTAAGGGCGTGCGTCAGCTGCGGAGGGAATCAACTCAACGACCCGAGTGCGAGCGACAAAAAAAAGCGATCTCGTAATTAATCACGCTGATTCCTCGCGCAACGGGCAGAGGAAGGGGGGAAGGGGTAGGGCGCGGCAATTTTTCTTCTCCGATTGTCACAGTTTGTCCGGCCGGCCCGGACAAAGTTTTGGCGGTCTTCCGCGTTTCCATTCCAAGTTTGTTAAGGCTTGATTCCGAAGCCCGAGAACACACCCCGAGAATTTCATCCGCGAACAATTTCAATCCAGTTCGGGATTCCACTGCGAGCCCTCCGAACCGAGGGAGGATCGCATCGGGAGGAGGGCTCGGCTTCGTCCGATAACACGTTCGTATAAATTAATTCCTCGCGAGATGAAAGGTTTCCGCGAGTTGCGGAATTATACGGCATTTCGAGCCTCGATTTACCACCGCCTCGGAACTTCGCCGTTTGCCGAACTCGTGGCGAGCAAGTTCGTTCGGATGAACATTTTACTTACCGTCAGTGCGCAATACGTTAACCCTTTCGTAATTCGCATTATATTTCGCTTTGCTGCTTCTGATACACATATGTATACATATGTATGTATGCATGGATGTATATATGTATAATATATGTATGTGTGTCTAATTATCATTTTCATAAATAAAAAATTATTTAAAATCACTTATTTATATATAGAGTTTATTTATATTTAAACAAATTAATAGCATATTTTCCAAGGTATAAAGGCATTTTATGCAGATACGTATTTATCCTGGTAATATTTTTATCGACCTTAAAATTACTCGGTTGAAGTATTAATCAAAAAGTCAATAGAAAGTTATTTTCAATTCCTCCAGTGCTCTTTCACGTTAATAATATGCGTCTTTGTATGATATTTTTAATTAGAAAAAGAGAAAGAACAGAAGAGAAAAAGCAACGCGTATGATGAAAAAGTATCGAATAACAAAAGAGAATGTATTATCTTGTTGGGGGATCCAATTTTGCTTTCTCCATAAATCGGGATGAAAATATATCGACGTATACCTTACGACATTTTATAATTTCTTTTGAAGTTTAACAAAAAAAAATTGCTTCTCTACTTTTACAAAAAATATTACACTTGACATTTTCAACGTATTGAAGGTTCATCTTATTAAGTAAACAGTTATCGAGTTATCGGAACGAAACTTACGGAATGTAATAGAAATGTATTAAAAAGTTAACTGCGTATTTCATCCGTATTTTCAGGAAAAGAGAAACAAAGATGAAAAAAACGTAAACTATCAATAAACTTAATGTTGTTGGCTCAGTTGAAACTATAGTAATATATAATAATAGCTGCAATATTTTCCATATAATTTGAATGATTCCTAGCAATGTATTCGTTATAGGAAAGATCTCAGCACACACCTACTGCGGGCGCGGCAAGAATTTAAATGAACGCCCATGAGACGTGCATCCGTCGGTACTCCAAGGGTTAAGTCCCTTCGACTTTCGTATTAAATCTTGCGCGGTGGGCGAACATACATCAAAAAACGAGCGTGAATAAATTTTACAACCCGAGGGATCTACCTTTCCACTTGAAACATATTCTTCGTGAATACTTATCAAATATGAAAAATAGAAGTTTTAGTTTCTATAATTTTTAACAAAAGTACAGTTTATATAGAATTATCTATTATTGATGATATACAATCAGGAAGGTGATTGTATATTAAAATAATGCTTTTATATGAAAAAAATAAAAATTTTAGGATAAAATTTTATTTAATTTCTTAAGATAAAAACAATTTTGAAAGTCAGAAAATTAATGTCCGCCGTATTGAAAGTATATATACTTTATGTTAACATAAATTTCTCAATGCTGCTAAAACACAGCGTAAAATTTCATTTTTCTATTTTATAAGATTATTCTTTTGTAAAATAATAAATAATATTTGTGTCGCTACAAGTTATTTTTCATATCGAGATTATTTCCATATGTAAAATATTAAACGAAATATTAAATGAAACATTTTACGCTACGTTACAATTTTATATTTCCAATTTATTTTTTTATGTAAAATTATTCGTTTTCTGGTTGCATAATTCTGGGAAAGATTCTGCCACCATCGTTGTACCTATCGGAGATTTCTTCGCTTCACTCACTCATACACTCCGCGAGCTTCGCAAATGTCATAAAGCAGTTCGATAAAATCACGAAGGAGAAGACGGCGCGGAAAAGAATCGGACGGATGCATCGGGAAAAAGAGACCGCGGGCGTCCTGAAATTTATTCCGGTTACCGCCGTTCCCATGCCATTCCCATCGTTCGCGCTCCATTCTGAAAGTCTCGAAGGGCTTTTACCGGGGTGTCGGCTGAAATTTCGCGGGACGCGGATTCGGTTTAAGTGCCAAGTGCCAGACGCGCGAATATGGCGACGTATCTTCATTCGACACGAAACAGATGTGTGTGTTGCGCGTCGAACTGTGTCAGAGCGATATGTAGATATGCGCGCAGGAAAGTTTTCTTCTCTTTCTCGTTCCGATCGATGAAAATTTGAGAATCGAACATGTTTTAACGACAACGTTCGATTTAGATGTTCTAACATTCAAATGTTACATCTTTCAATTTCGAAAGAATTTACTCTGCGTTTCTGAATCAACATTTCTTCGCTGGTTATATCGCGATTTACTGGACGCTATATATGTATATTATATATTCTCGGAATATACATATATTTCCTGCAACTTTCTGAAAATCTCGCAGTACAACGCATATAAATTGCATGTTTCTCATTTCCCATGCTTGATATCTCAACGATACGTCCAGACAGTGACGTCGTATCGGCTCCCGCGCGTCGTTGTTTTAATTCAAAATCACCAGCGGCAGATATTTCTATGGAATCCTTTAAAGGTTCATCAGTTATGCATAGAAATAACGGCGGAAAAAAAATTGATAATCCGAGCTCTTCGCAAATTGAATTCCGTTGCGGCGATATATCCGGATGCCCAATCTCGACGCGATCGTGACATCACACACCCACATACGATGATCCCGAGATCCTCGCGAGGCAACCGCGTGCAACGCGCGGTAATGTATGTACTGACGCGTCCCGTATTGGAATCGACATCGATTTATCCTGACTTCTGTTTAATTGATGCAGTTTAGCCCGATAGATTTAATTGCGCGTGTCGTTCGCTCTCGCGCAAGTAATTCTCCCGGCTACGCAGAACTCCGTGTAGCGTATCTCGCGCTCTTAAATCTCCATCTCCGAGAATTAGCCGCTATTTAACCGAGAGAATTACGTTTATTGCTTTTTATTCCTTTCTCCCTTTCTCTCAAATCTCTTGAACCCCTATAGAAAACAGACAAGGACAAGGCGCGACGTTATTACCGAAAACGTCTAGAAATTATGGGAACGACGAATTAAGCCTGCGAGAGAAGACTTTGAGCTTCGCATTTCGCATTTTAGGAGAGATCGTATAAATTCAACAGAAATCGCGATAATAATTGTTGCACATCTTCGAATTCCATAAACACGCTAGAAGTGATATTAACGTTGGCATTCTCATGACTTGGTTTGACATACGTGCTAAAGTAGCTCTCAGGCAAGCTCTCTAATTAGGCGGGCTCTTTAATCAGTACTTGATTAACTTCTACTGTACAGAAATGCACAGCCGTCGCGCATAAAGTGAAATGACAGGCACGAAGACACTCTGCGCGCAGAGTGGATATTCGCGAATGGAAACGGATTCGTAAACTCCGCTCTGCGAATTTCCCGTTTATTCTGCAGGCTGATGAAACAAGAGTTTCGTCATACCGCGTATAAAAAGAATGGAAGATGCGTCGCTATTTTTTGCTAATTGAAACATTCCATTTTGCATACTAGAAATGCAGTGTTTCTTTTTAAGCTGATAGTTTTTCAAATTGATAAAACTTTTAATTAATTAATTTATCACGAGACATTTTTTTTATTAAAGCGACAATTCACGTATTCCTTACGACATATACCCTCTGGCACTCTCTTGCGAATGACACAATTATTATGCAATTCTTTGCGATATTATAAAGCGCGCAAAGAATATTCTTATATACTTTGATGCTCTTTGTATGCGCTTTCCTTTGCCCACGCTTAGCTATCGAACGGTGAATCTCTTTTGCATCGGAATATTGAAATCATCTTGCACGTAATTCAGTCGATGCGACTCATTATTAACTCCCGTACGAGAGAGTACGCTTTTCCATTTTATTGCTTCGCCAAAGAGCCCGGCGCTTTTGCATTTGACTCTTTTAGCCATTGCACGTGGCGAAAGGACCACTGTAATTACTCAAAACGCAATGCGCACACTGCAGAAGGAGCAAACGGGAAGGGTCTTGCAGATTCTTACATTATGCAACACATGCCACGTATATAAAACTTATATCAGCTTGAAATTCTTTCATTTCTCATATTGCGCAGAAGACCCTTCCGCGATCTCTCTGCTATCTTCTGGAAATTTTCCTGAATTGATAACGCACTTCCAAGAGAGGAAATTTTACGAAAAATAAAGATTATGGCTTTCACGTGGTAATATGGCGGTATGCTAGTGTAGTGTAGTGGCTGTAAGAGGAACGCCAGTGAAGCGACGGCATTGAAATCGCGCCACCGCACGGCGATTTGAGACCGCGCGGCGGCTGCTATTCCCGAACGAAGTGCGCATTTTTCTCAGCCTGAGAGTCTCCATCGACTTGTTATACTATCGCGGATTTCCAGTTAAGTGGCGAAAAGACACTTACCGTTTGCCCTTTCGTTCCCAATCATCACTCTCCCTGTCTTCTCTTCCAGTCGACCGAATTCCCTACAATTCTCCTGCCACAATTCGTGAACGGGGTGAGAAGGGGGAGGAAGGATGGAAAACTGATTCTTTTCTAAAGTGTAAAATATATAATATCTTTGAATAAAAATATTGCAATAATGCATTTTATAATGCAATTTTATAAATATATTTAAAAAAAATTTGTTATAATTTTTATTACAATATTTTCTCCACGTTTCACTTTAATTTTTGAAGACAATATCCAGTTTCTTCTCCCGAAAATTCCGTGCGATATCTGAAGCGACTACCGAATGCTAAATAATTCGGACGCGCTTGGAATAATCTTTATATCCTCTGTGATTTTCTCGAACAATAACATAAAAATTTAAATCCTATGAATGGTCTAAATGTGATCACTTGAGATCTGCAGTGCGCTCTTTGAAATTCTCTTTCTTTCATTTGTTCTATGTCCGCATTTGTGATAATTTCTTTACACTCGATCGAATTTGTTCTTTTGTTCATCATTTCTTAGAAATCGAAATGAAATTTTAATTAGTTGATTTATCATATTAAAAAAAAAACCGTAAAAACACCGTGAACAGTAACATTTATACGAAGTTACCTAACACAATTTATTTTGACTCGTGCGGCTTACAATTAGATAAGTAATCGTATACAAACCTTCTGCAAATTTGTTGAATAATCAAAGTAATTTCTCTCTGTGCATCTCCTGTAATTCTCTCTATTGTGTTATTTGATTTTGCGCAGGCATAACATTACTCTCGCGCGTTTGATCGAATATCTCCGTAAGGAATTCGCCTGCGCTTTATTCGCACTCAGCCAAGCGAGACTGCGACGAATGCCAATTTTGACGAGTGGCCTTTGACCCCGTTTTCACGGCTGTGTGGCCCGCTTTCTTTTCCTTCGTCGCTTTTGTTTACATCCACGATGCGATCTCGGGGCACGGCGAATCTCGGCCGAACGTAAGCGCGTCCCCCGAGAGAAACGAGGGAAAATAAACCACGGGAGAAGCGAAACGAAGTGCAAGTGGAAGTGCGATTTTGGGATTCGCCCGTTGAACCGTGAATTTCCGCATCGCGGAGACTTTGCGGCACGATGGATGATGGCTCGGCGCATTACAAGACCCCGAGATGTTGGTGATGGAGAACGAGGTTGCATTGATGGATGAATCTCCGAAGAGCAAAAATTCAAGATTATCCTCATCCCTATAGTTTATTTATTTAAAATGCAAGTGTTGATATCTCGATTCTTTCTCCCCCCCCCTTTCTCCCTCCTCGGACTTATATTTCATATCAGCACGTGTTTTTCTGTCTTATCTTTACGTGATTGGATCACGTAAATCAAGATGTAGATTCGCCGAAAGGAAAAGTCGCACGACACGGACTCGCTGTGGTCGCTCGACGACACGTGGGAAATCATGAGTATTGTTTCGATGCAATGACATTGAGAGAGAGACAGATCGCGTCTGAGAATGACGCTCAGGGAGACGTCCTCCTGTCGTTTCGCATGTCAGAGGACCGTGGCATCCGGAATCGGAGTGATGGATCATGATGAACGGTGACGAACGCGTCTCGCGTTCGACTGTCGAAAGGCGCGGCGCCGCGGCGCGATGATTATCGTCGACAAACGTTTGTACACCTGTATTCTGCGCCATGCACGCGAGGGAGAAAAAAAACTCTGCGACGCGCCGTAATAATGACGCTTCCGTGAAATCGTTGGAAAACTACTCGATCGATCGATTTCCACGGACGTGCACGTGCGAGCGTTTCACAATCTGGCAAGCGTGGGACGGTTGCGGATGTCGATGAGGGAACGAACGTTACGGTTAATGCGACTTCTAATTAGCCTCGTTAAACTGCGGGACATTACGTACGGAACTTCACGCCCTGACACGCGATTAAGGAAGGCTTCGATCGACGATTACGACGGCCGATTGCTCGCGTCATAGCAATTTATCCTTGTCGAGTCTCTGAATAAATTGACAGGCGGCACGTTATCGTATTCACCGTTGGACAAATGGACAGACCTATTAGGGAATATTAGATAGGTTTAGATTAGTGAAAACAAACTTCATTAAATTCACATTTGTAATTCCTTTTGTGTCAATCTTGGTGGTTTCTGTACAAAAGCGGCGGATTTAGCTGCAAATCACAGCGGCGAAGCGCCGAAGATAACGGAACGGAATAAATTATGAGCTTCACTTGCGAGCAGTTCGGTCGGTTGGTTTTTTTTTCTCAAAAATGCATCAGAGAATTTCAAAGGATACGCGAGAGGGATTTAATAATGCGAATATCGCAGCCGGGTTGGGCCAACGAGTGCCAGCTGCGCACTCGTTGCGTAAAACAAAAGGTACACACGCGTTACTGGAACAATGTTAACGTCGGATATGAGAGCACGTGCGACCGACAGAAGAAAAGTGCATCGCTATCGTAGCGAAGTGTGCGGCCGAGAGAGACGCGTAGGTGATGGCGCGAGCGGGTAAGAGTGTTAATTTCGTGTTTACCACACTTGCACGCCCGCGCCGCGTGTGAGCCGCGCCGGGTTACTTCGACTTTATCGCTGTCTCGCAGAAGACGACAGCAGAAAAACGATAATGCATTTATCGGGCCCGGCTGGGAAAGAGCGGCGCCGTTTCTCCCGCGGGTAAATGGATTTCCGAAGGAGCAATTTATCGTAAAAGTGGAGTAAACGCCCTTTGTCCCGGCCGTCCGTCAGCGCGAGCGATAGTCTAATATTACTTCGCTCGTCGTATTAAAAATTCTTTGTAATAACCCACGCCCTTACGCCCTTCCTTTTTTAAATCCTCGATAAGGATCTCGTTTCTTAATGTATCTCTCGGAGTAGTTTCTATAGATATAATTAATTTCCAGGTAAATGAGACCGAACTTCAGTAATTACTACGAAGAATTTATTTTAAGCACGTATTTTAGTATCCGTAAGAGGGGAGAGGAAAGAGAATAGTTAATTCCACGAAAAAAAGTGACTTTTTTCGCGAGCTTTCGTGCGTAATAGTTTTTTCGCGGCTTACGATTTTTCCTCACAATTTTTCCCCTTTCAAAACTCAGTGCCGTGCCGCTACACATATAATTGTCATTTAAACCGAATCGATATTTCATGCTCTCGTTGAATTACCGTCCACGCTATCTCGGCGCGCGTTCGATAATCCGCGTAATATCGACATTGTAAGGTGCATCGTAACGCCACTGCGTATCGTAATCCGCGCTGTCGTGACATTGTGGGCGGCAACGGATGACGACGGGTAGCTGTAACACCCACAGTAACGTGCCATCATTTGTAACATTACGGCGGCGTGATACGTGTTCAGTGTAACGTTACCGAGTCTAGCTTTACTCGCGCGGTCTGACTCGCCGCGAGGCGATTCCACTGATGCCGACGTGACGCGCAGCGGTGAACTCGATAATCCCCTAGATACTCACCCCGGGCATCGGTTTCACCCGAGCTATTCCCATGTCGTTTGTATTATATCTTTCATTATAAAGAGGTTCGGGAAAGGTCAAGCTCTCTACGCAAAGCTCTTCCCCTGAGATGATCGATGATGCTAACGATTACCGATCATCAATTTATGCGATTCGATCCGATACGAGTATGATTATTTTATCTTGACGCAAGGCAGAGACTTAGCATGAGCGGAGAAGTCTGTATAAGCGCGCAAGCAAAGCAATCTTTTTCTTCTTTGATCTTTTCATTTATTCATTAATTTGCCTGTCGGACCAGCGATAAAATATATTTTTTTAATGCCTAAGGAATATTCAAAACACGAGAGAGCCAGCGGAGCTATACATCTCTCTGCTAGAGGATAAGTTGTTTGCGCGTCTTTGCAGACTTAATTTTTATGCAATTTGTTTTATATTTTAATGAGATAAACATTATTTTCAAATTGGTATGAGTAAATCAAAAGAGACTCGACCAGAGAATCTGTGCAATATTCCGCCATGTGGATATTTAAGGATCAAGGGTTAATATGACCGCAAAATCGATTCTGCACGGACGGTTATCTCTCTATCTGTAACGACATTCTTGACGTTTCTCGCGGGAACGTCGAGACCACGATACTAACTGTTTCCGACCTATTTCGATCTCTCCTTACCTGTCTACTCGTTCTATGACAGACCACTGCTGCTCGTCGTTTTACTATACTACAGATCGATACAATAGACGTTTAATAAAGATAAAAAAAGAACTAAAAAAAGAGTGAATTGACAAAAATGCTCTCTCGATATCATTATCGTCAGAAATTACGCGCCGTCAGTTCGTTTCGGCGCAGGGCATTGAATTATTAAAAATATTATTCCTTGCGCCATATATACCGAACGTAAATCGATGTATTCGGATGTATGGATATGGTCAATGGTTATTATCGGTAACGGAAATCCGCTTTTCGTCGTTGCCGATATCACTCCGGCCGGTTAAATCCAACGAACGGCTCCGCCGTCGTCGATACGGATGACAGACAATAAACTCGAAAATAGATTCGCCTATCGAGTCACCGCGAGCTATGTGTTTTTTTTTCCAGAAATTCATTTCATCGTTTGAATAAGCGAGAATGATCTTTTCACCAGGCGAATTGAAATTGAAAGCCTGCTCTTACACAAAGTATGACGGAGTAGCGTCTCGAGCGGAGATGAAAGAGGACGCGGCAAAGTAATCGCGAATGAATTCAATCAAGTCTCAAAATGTACGCGCGGTTTTGCCTCTTAATAATAGTCTGCCAAAATAAACCATTGTATTTCAATACAAATGCTGCAGGGGTTTTCATCAAAACCGTATTCGCCGTACGTGTTATGCGCGTACCGAAAATTTAATAGATCAATAATGACCTGTTGTACGGGATGATCATCAATGATACATTCAGTTATTAATTATACAGCAAAGTGCAGTAATCAAAATAATTTAGCCACTGTTTCAAATATTTATCTTGATGCAGGGCCAACAATCGCGGTATCCGATCGAGGAGTTGCTTATCCCGGCAATTCACGGGTCAGCCAATGATATTAATAATTAATTCGTAGATGCGAAGGAGCACTTTCCCGGGTTTATTTGTCAGCGATGAGAGAGGGAGGGGGGGGAGGGGGCTCAGTGACCCGGTGGTGACCCGGTTTTCAGAGGCTTCTGGTACACTCCTCCCGCGACCTTCTCCCACCTACAAGCACCCAGTTCGCTGGCAGCAGACCCAATTGCTGGTTTCCAACTACCTACCCTCTATTCCCGCGGCTTCTTCCTCCACCATCCCCGCCAACATCCTTGCTCCATAGTCGTCGTCGTCGTCGTCGTCGCCACCGCCGCCGCTGTTGTCGTCGTCCCTATCGGCACCCGATAGCTTTGACTCCACGATGTTACCTGCTTCGACGATTTTTCCCACACCCTTGAGATTTCTCGCCAGACGCCAGACTTTGTACTCTCGAGTCGTTGCTGATGTCTAGACAAATAAAAGCTGAATCTTTGAAACTTTTTATTAAAAATATTCAAATATGTATACGCATAATCGTCAGTTAAATTATTACCTAATAAAAAAAGTCACGATAAAGACATTCAACTAGCGATATGGCTATATAGGAAATCCCATTTGTTTCTCACTAAGTAATATAATTTGCGAGAAATATTATGAGTACGCACATCTTGATTCGCTCCACTTTGTTCACAAGGGGAGCTCTCTTGTCAGACTAATCGAAGGGTTCGCCGAAAGATCGATGAGCGTCTTAAGAGGATGCTGGAAAGTCTGAAGGATTTCTAGAGATTTTCGAGAATAATTGAGACGGCTGCGAAGTCGCGCGAAGGCCCTTTCGCCGAATTCGAGAACAAGTTGGTACTTGGGAATTTCGCGTAACGGTTAGTCTTTGCTTATAATAAACGTTTCCAAACAAGGTAGAAGAAAATTACTGGATGATTTGTTTTCTTTTGTCGCTTTTGCGATTTCAGAAAACTCGGAAGGGCCTGAAAAGCGCCGCTCTATCGACAATTCCTTCGCCTCGGTATTCTCCCCCGAAGCTGATTAAAGGATTATGCTAAACGCCATTGTGCAGCGCACGGTATTAATGATTCTTCCGATATTGAATTTTACATAGCCCTCTCTCCTGGGCACTGACAATGGAATCGGGGGTTTCAATAACGAATGCTAATTGTGTACGTTATTGGGAATGGCGAACGCTTGAAAAGCGGAAAATTTGAATGTGGAAACAAGCAGGCTAACCATATATAAAAATGTTTCGCGGTCGCGAGACACTGGTGAATTAATTCCATGTGATATTTGCGCGGTCACACAAAATGCAAACAGACCGTAATGTATTTTGTTATTTTTTTTCTTTCTTGTTTATATATTTTATTGATATATACATTTTTGAGGAACTTTTCGTGTGTTAGTACGTATGATTCTCTAAATGTTTATTAATGTATAAATAATAATAACGCACTAAATGTTAATTATTTATTATTTATATATTAATAAATGTACAAATATATAATGGAAATTTGCGTATAACTTCTACCAAACAATACAAACTAGTACAACAGATAACGGGTGAAGCAAATAATCAGAAATGCTGTGTGAAGCAGCCAATTTGACGGTACGATCGATGAACGGATGCACTTCGTTTATATATGACAAAAATTTTGCTGATTTCATTGTTTTTTTGTCTTTTTTCTCTTCGGTCTTTCTCTCTTTTTTTTTTTTACCGGGAGACAAATCGAGACCGCTATTTTTTTCATTGCAAGGCGAACAACGCTCGACCTCGCTAATGGAATATTTTTCGACGGTTGTCTGCGTGACAGCCATCGTTGCTAGGGCCGGTAACAAGTTTTTCCTGCCTTTTGCAAATGTAATACAGTACTTCGGTCGGCTTTCGGGAGGTACAACGATTGCATAACATCATTATCTTCGTAAGAGCAACATGAAAAATGCGAATGTCATTAATATTAATAGACCTTACATATAAGATAATACATAAAATAATTGAAACGTACATTTGCAGAAATACGACTTCATTTCGAATAAAATGCAATTGCGCAGCATGGAATTCGCACAATACGAAAAAAATAAAATTTTACCTGGTTCTATGAAAATATTCAGCATTTTCTTTCTGCTTTAAATTACTCTGTTTGAATATCTATTATACGTTAATCTATCACACAGTGTGCTTTATTATATTTATTTCCATTTTACATTGTAAGCTATATAAAATCTACAGATTGACGTTAAATATATTTACTGAAAGCTTATAAATTATTAAAAATGAAATGATTTATGCCATCTCCATATATTGAATTTTATCCATTTCAAAAAGAGGCAGGGTGTGTATAAAAATCACATAAAAGGTTTTTTAAACTTTCATCAATCTCTGTTTTCAGTTTAAGCAAGAGTAAGATATATATTTGAGAAAATGATAATAAATAAGCTACAATATAAATTTATTAATTTTCGATTGATCGTTATCTTTATAGTTAGGCGATCAGATACCTAAAGTTCCTTGGGTCTTACACGGTGTCGGTTTGAAGTAACATTATTTATTTAACATTTCCATAATACCTTCCTCTTTCCTATATAACGTATTGATCCCCGTCAATAATTCAGAAAAAAGAAGCAGAGAGATTAGTGGAATATACAGAAGTTCAAAAAAAGTTAAGTCAACATGGAGAAATCTCTTTTTAGAGAATGATGGATAAAGATTTAAGTATTCAAGTAGGCTAATAACTTATTAACTTTCGACTGGTACATTGTTTCATTTATGCAGCCCGCGTCACATAGCGGGGTTTCAAATATTAAGTAAAAAAATATGATATTACAGTGTAATAAAATTGTATCGATGAAGGACCATCTCATTTTTTCTTACGTTACATTAGATAATTTTTGTGTTAGACACACGTAGAATTGGTTTAAATGGAGACTATTGTCTTCCTCTCCTCCCCAGATTATAAAATAGCGTGTGCTGACTTAACGAAGCAATTTACACAGGCCGACATCGCCGACATCGACTCGAGCACAATGTGCCATCTGCACCCTCTCGGGCTCCCAACCCAAAGCAGAATTCGGTCGCTGATCGGGAAATTTCTCGTCGAGCCCGGGGGATCGTGGCTTTTGTCTCGCGTTAAAAGCTACTCAGCAAACGTCCATTTACTTTGGCTTCTCTCGATCCGGGGCACGCAGGACATACGCGCGAGTGAATGTAAAATTCGCGTGTGTTGGGATGGATTTGCACACGTATGCGAACGGAGATCGAGGCCGTATAACAATAACGGAGGAAAATGTCTGCAGGCTAACACGGATGTTTCCCGATATTTTTTAAGTTGCTGCAGTTTTGGTTGTAATCACAAGCGCGAATATCTATTCGTACAATTGAGTTAAAAAATTAAAAAGAATATAATATATATTTTTTATTTTTTAGCTCACAATTATCTCAATATATGTATATATTGACCACGTATTAACGAAATTATTCAATTATTCCCTAGATTACTGTTGTGTTTTGTAGAGAAAATGGAGTAATTCCGATCAGAATCCATTCCAAACAATTACATAATACGTTGTCCTGATAGCGTGATGATGTAATTTAATTGTTTTGCAAAGCTTTGTTGGCTTTGTTTGAAATCTAACTTTTTAGTATCAAAGTGAGAATTTATACAAACAATTATTACATAATTTTCAAATAATCGGAAAAGTGTCCTTGTCGGAAGAGTTCATATTTTTTATTGAGGTTTCAAGTACATGCAATATTATCACATCATTACATAGAAATTACAGAGCGTTAAACATCCTGACAGAAACTAATATTGATGCTAAATTGTGATGATAATTATGACATATCTCGGTTAGTTTAATTACGAAGCATTATGATAGGCACTTTGTAAAATTACTTCTCCTTACTTAGAGGTGAATGCATTTCTCAAAGCGACGCTCCACGTGTCGCGCTATAACTGCTAAAGCGCAGTAATAATTTCACGTTACTTGCGTGTAATGCGATTATAACGTTGCAGGGGAAAGCATTCGATTATATGCCCTTGTAAATTTGGCTTTGGCATGGTAATTAATGCGGCATAATAACACACGCGCGAGATGTATATATTATATCGTTTCAGTCGACGACATTTCGCGAAGCAGCTATTAAATGCGCGTTTATGAAATTCTCTGAAATTATTATGTACGAATTATTAAGTACGTAACATTGTATTATATAAATGCAGGGATTGTAATAATGAGCCGCCGCGTTCACCTCGCACGAACGCTTTGTCACTTTTGCTATCGGTATCTCATATCACAAACGTGATCCTTTTTTCATTTGTCATACGCAAACACGTGGTTTTTAGATTATGTTGAGCGATTTTCTCACAATAGCAAGCATGAAAGAGATTTTATGGGCGTGCAACAGAGTCTCATGCTCTCGTATATATCGGATATACCTATTTTCATTTTATTTGCGCGTTTCCGCTATTCGTTCGCCACACACGTTATTGACTTCCGCGAAACATCAGCGAGAAAGAAACGTGCGCGACGGCTAGTAATTTACGACGCCCGTAAAATGGATGCCGGGCATTTTATTTTCACGTTTTGTTCTACGGGACAAACTCGGAATCCGGTTTGCATCCCGCGTCATTCTATTCGCGATTGGATGCCGCGTCTTACTTCGAGACGATCGTTTCGACGTGTCTCCGAGGAATCGAAGAGACCCTCATCGATCGTTGCTTCGATCGCGCGTCACGCCACGGCATGTTCGAGCACCTATTCAGTTAAAACGTCGCGAACAAACGCGAACACTCGAACAGAGATGTTGATTTGAATTTGTCATTCGCACATCCACACACGTACACGCGTACAAATGCATATATACGCATGCACACACAGTAACTATTTGCACCACGATAATTCGATTTGGCGAGGTGGATTAAATGGCGATGGCTTCTCGTGTACTTAATCAATATCGTAATTGCGTCCGTAATAGATCGCTTGCATAACCAACTCGTTATTGAGTCTCTTTCGATTCTTTCCTTAGTCTCCCGCGGATAAAGCCGGGCTCGATAATTGAAACGTATTATCTCAGGTTTGGCGAAACAATTTGCCTCAAGTGCAAGGGACTCCGTCCGACTTATCCCCGCGGAGTTCGCGATAAACGGTTTACAGAAACATTTGTCAGCATTTTACAAGCAATATTCAACCAAATATAAACAAATTGTCTCACGTTCCGCCTATAGCTTTTCGTGCTATTTCATTAACTATTTTCGTACGCTTTAAAATTTACCTCGATTCGTCGCCTCTCTCCCGCTCCTTTTGTTATACTTCACGATGGAGATCTCAAACTTTTATTGCAGCGTCCACCTGTCTCGCGCGCCCGCTTTCCTCCGCTTAAGTTTGAAATATTCCCGACTCGTCGCCGACATCCTTTTTGTGTCGTGCGCAAACGAGTTCCTTACTCTATAAGACGCGACGTACTCTCTTACAAATTGTCGAAGCTTTCGCGAGTCGTCGCGTTAATTGAAAATTCGAAAAATGTCTCTTGCTACGTCGATTACTGTTGTGAACGCTGCATTAATATACTCCGTATTATAAATATTTAAATTATTGCGGGTATTGTGACACGGAATGGAATTTAATCTGAAATTAATTAATTGCACAGTGTATGTATATTGAATGTATCTTGTTATATATTCTGCAATTACCATTTGCAAGGGAATATCGGGAAAGCTTTATCTCCTCATGCGTAAAACAGTTTTTTTCTTTTCAATTAATCACGCATTCGCGATCGGTGCCTTTGTGGTTCGAGTTTCGCGATGATCTTCTTAGCGGTTCATGCATCGAATAGCGAGAAAAGAAAGTTAAGCTCATTTCCCCGCGCGGTCTTCATTTCCTGGCCTTAGCCTTTTCCAGCATTTCGTTAAAGTAGCGGGGCCCTTTCGTTCCCGGCGGCGGACCTCCGTTAACCGGATATCGGCACGCGTTCGGAATTAAGGTGTCGTCAACCGTAATCTCTAATGATCGCGAACCTCGAATCCCGGGAACGAGAGATCTGGTAATCCCTGAAGCAGAAGCTAATCCCGGAACGTGTCCCGTTCGTCAGCGACGAGTCTACAGCGCGGACACGCGCGCGGCGATCCGCTCGCGAAATTTCATTTTCGCCTCTGTCGACTCTGGCGTAATCTCCACGGTTTCTCAAATATATACGGACTAGTCAGCCCTTTCCAAATTCCGGGCAAATGTGTCGAACTGTGAAGAATAAATACGCGCGGACGTTTCGCGCATTCTCATTAAAGTTTAAGCGAAATCGCTAAGAACGTGGATGGAAAATGTAACAGAATAATTCCTAAATGAAATCTGTTACCAAGTAAGTTCGCCGTGGCCCAATTTCTCCTTTGTAACGCGCGCCCTGTTTCAGAATCGAAACCTCATTCCGATTCTATCTATCCTATTTTCCTCCTCTCTCTCTCTCTCTCTCTCTCTCTCTCTCTCTCTCTCTCTCTCTCTCTCTCTCTCTGTGTGTATGTCTCTTTGTCACTTCCATTTTCTCCTCTCCATCTCTTACTGCCTACCTTTTTGTCTTTTTTTAGATCATTCGTTAGGAATGCTTCTCGTGGATTCACGTATCCTAGGGTATTATGTGAATGCGCAGAAAATTCTGGCATTGAATTCTCGGTGAGCTTTGAAAACGTAGCTTTGAACAGGATTCCTCATTCAGTCGGCACTGAAAAATCCCTGAGTGTCCCGTAACGGCCCTTACTCGATGGCAATCTTCTCCTGTCTCACTTTCGGGGTTTGCTTATAATGGATTTCCTTTGACAGTCGTCATATACTTAGTTGACGAAATTATAAGGAGCGTATTTTCAGTATGTAAATGTTATTGTGATATAAATGTCTCTGAGTTGTTTTTTCTTTTGTCTATTATAGGAAAAACGATAATTAAATTAAGAAAACGTGAAATCAGTTGCAAAAAATTACATGATTGAAAACCGATAATTATTAACGCTTGGATAATAATTAATAATTCTTGCACGACAAGGTGCGAGCTGGAAACTTACGAGCAGGAAAATCACATGACACAATTTTTCTCGCGTAAGTCGCGCTGTAATTTTTCTCCCGACGTTCGCGTATGCATCGTCTCGAGTACGAGAGATGGCAGCCGTTCGTTCCTGTCGCATACAGGATTTCCAGGATGTGTAATCCTTCCATTCGAGCGAGCATAAAAAAGCTTCCCTGCGAGCTCGATTCGTCGTGACTATTCTCTCTCGTCGGAAAATTTTTTTTTTACTATTTTCTCTCTCTCTCTCTCTCTCTCTCTCATTACTCGATGTCTTTAATCTCCGTCGATCCTTTCTGATTAACTGAGATAAAAGATTTCCGTGAATTCATCAATACACCACGACTGCATTCGTGATCCCGCTATCATCCGCCATCCGCAATCGTCCGCCAATGTATGGTGGACGATTTTTCTCTGCTGACGATATTTCTCCGATCGGATGCCTTCGATCGGATCGTTGGATGTTGAGAAGCTGGTCGGTTTCACAGAATGCCCCGGCGGAAAATAAACGCCGATAAAGATGCAGATTTATTCAACTCACGACGAATGGACGTTTGTGCAGTAAGTTTGCTCCTTCGTCGTTGTTCCGTGTCACCGAGTTTGTTTCAATCGAAGAAACATAGACGTAGTTTCGCTTGCTCTGTGACGAACGATTAAAGGAGGTGACACCCAGGCATCGCTTTGTTTAACGGCGCTTCAGTCTCTCCTGCGTTTTCCTTCTCTCGTTCTTTCTACCGTCAGTTATGCGACAACCCAGGCGGAAGGTCTCTTTGTCTCTTTATTACTGTGATTATTGGAAGAGACGCGCCGGAATTTTCATTTCGCTCGTGTTTTTTTCTTTCGCGCACGCGAACGAGCAGTCTGTTTACTCGGTCTTACTTTTGATTTTGTAACAAGTGTCGGTACACAACTTGGTTTTATTTCTCTCTCCGAATTTATAACAAGTCAGACTATAACGCTTACGTGGTTGAGAGTTGCGATATTTTAAAACTTACTTCTACAGAATTTTCAGAACTATTTTTAAAAAATTTATACGAGAGAATTACGATTTTTCAATTAATTGAGAAAGAGAGCACGTAACGGTAACGATATTCGCATATTGCAAACGATTAAAAAGAATTACTTAATTGAGCTCTTTCCTTTTATCATTCTTTGAACTGAAACACTATTATATTTATCAAGCAAATTAAATTTTAGATCATATCGACTCACATCCGCTTTCGTACATCAAAGCCATGACTTTACATTATCAATTTAGGGCGTATCCATTTTTCAGGACTCTTCCTGTTACTACGCATTGCCTTTGTGCAATTCTCTTCCAGATTCTATAAATTGAAAATCCGAGATCAGAGGGTAAAAAAATTTTGCAAAAAAGATAAATATACAATAATAATAAGTAGAAATGGACTGATGAAAGGATAATGCCAAGAAATGAAGAGCGCCTTTATCGATCAAAGCAGGATCGCCTAATAATATTTTTAATAATAATATTTTTGCGTGAATTTATATACATTTTCCAATTCATACAAACTGCACGCTGACTATTTGTCGGTATTGAAACACAATTCTAAATTGAGAAGTTGTAATAACGAATTAAATTAACAAGCAATTTTTTGATCAATAAACGCGCTCTTCACTTTTTTGAGATATAAATATACATATTATAACAACATAAAATGCTTTAAAACACGATAATTAAAACACTATCAATCGCGACTAGATTTACAAATTGTAAATATAAAATCTATTGAAAAAGATAAATAATAAAAAATCTTTAAATAAACTGAGATATAAAAAATCGGAGATTTTCAGAGCAGAAGATGCATTCAATTTCTTTCTCATTTAAAGGAAGTAACCCAATTAGAGGGTATAAAAAGTGCATTTGATTTTTTCTCCTTTCTTTCTTTTTAGCATTTCTTTCAATCACGCAATTGGGCTGTATATTGGCAACTCATAAGCATAATTCCGTAATCGATGTGCATTATAATGCAATTTGTGGTGTCGAAGGGGCACGGAGAATGAAAATAAGCGACTGTAAAACTCAGAACGCGATCTCGCCTGCAGTAGCAACTTCAGAATTAACTTCGGCCCGGGGACGAGGGCACTCTAACGAGTGCTTAACTTTGATGGGTTTCGCCCAGCCTCGCTGCCGTTTTCGCTGGGCGAATTAAGGCTCGCGGGATATCGACTTTGGTGATCGATCGCGGGTAATCTGGGTCGAATTGGAAGAGCGTAAAACCTGAAGAATACACTGTTATAATGGCCCCCTGGCGCTCAGCGCTCTTCCCGGTCCAACTTTTTAATCGCATCGGGAAGTCGGCTGTTCTTTCTCCGCGAGAGGACTGAGAGGGTTTAACTCGGATCGCGCGATAATAACGACAAAACGAAATTGATTGCGAACTTTTCTCGTCGCTTCTAAGAAACCAAACCTGTTTACACGGAAGTACTGAAATTTTTCTAAAAGGAGAAGAAGGGAAAAAAGCCAATTTCAAGTTCGTCAAAGAATCTATTATTTAAAGTCAAAGTTCTCGAGTGTAGTATATTACAGTATATCGATTGTACATTGTCGGATGCGAGATATTGGTTATGTGATGGCGTATTGTTATTTGTCGAAACAATCGACATTTCCGCTGTAGAGTTTACTTTAGGCGATCTACAATATAATTCGTGTTTTTCAGAATTCTATTTATTTTATACGACCCGTGTCTTTTAATATATATATATGTGCATTACTCTATATACATATATATTTATGTATATTTTGTGTCTTTGTATGAAATCATAAATAGAATTGTCCCAAATTCTGGCGCGAATTATGGATCGTCTGAAGTAGGCTTAAGACCAATCCGCCTCCAAGCGCAAGGCACATAACGCTCTCGGTCTGTTTCCTTATTATACCATGTAACTCTACGGTATGTCTATATGTACATTATGCTTGAACAGAAACCCATTCCTCGATTGTCGCAATGAGTCGATATCGACATGGCTAAAGATAACTCTGCTGTTGGAATATAAAGTTACCACGCGGAATCCTTCGACTCGATTTCCATAAGAATTTATCAAAATGTCGAGATATCGACGACCGCCATCCGCTATTCTCTTTATTCCTTATTCTTTCCACGCGGACACAAATCAAATCGGTTCCCACCGGATCGATTCTCCCATGTCGTCGTTCGTAAGTTAGTCTCCAGTTCTCACAGTTACTCTCACGCGAGTGAACGCGATGCTGTCACGGATGAGTTTTCAGAGAAATACGCGAGGAATTCCCCTTTGTTGATTGCGAGAAGCTTACAGCTGCCTGTGCTTACTACCTGCAAAACAGACCGAGGCATAACCGACTTTTACGATATTGACATTCCATGGAAATTATTCGAAAATTACTTGGCATGTACTGCGAATAGAATTGTTGCTTTCAATGATTTGGGCTTAATATAATACACAATAGATTGGATTAACACACGCCTGCGTGCGCAAGGATTCCTCGCGATACACGACTCACAATTGAATTAGCTCTTAGCTAGCGTGGCGCAATTTAATTAAAATCGAAATACATTAATCATAAGAAAAAAGTTTTTTTAATATTATATTTATTGCGTATTTAAGCTTTTCAAAATAGAATTATACAATTATTGAAAGTTTTAGGAATTCTTTGTTTTTTTTATTTGTTACTACGGCATGCCTCGGTCGGCCGCCATCACTGTCGATTTTTTTACACGTTTTTCTAACTATCGCCGAATATTTACATAAATTTCTAGAACGCAATAACGCAATTCGTGTATTGAATTATTCATAATTATGTGAAAATAATCTGCGTTTTTCCGCCATTACTAATTCGTTGCTAAACTTCGACATGCTAACGAATAACGCGTTTTATTTCGCATTCATAATTTTAACGGAACGTTTACAATGCGCGTTGGTATGCATTTTCAACATGAATAAAATAATAACCTCATACATTTTTCTAGCTCAGGAATTGTTATAAATTATGCATATTCAATATTATTACCTTTTAATTAAAATATAAAACAATATATATATATATATATATATATATATATATATATGGCGTAAAATATATATGTACAACAGAACAAAATTATTTTTCAATTATTCTGTTCAATTAAAATAATTATTTGTCTTTATATATTGACAACAAATATAATATTCAGTCTGTCTATTTCATTTTGCATTATCCCAGCTCGGATAACTCTTTATTGTAACGTAATATCTTTATAATGATGAAAATCTTTATTATAAAGTTAATCGATGGGATTTCATTAATAAAGTTTAAGATATTTGCCCGTGAATGAAACTTGTCTGTCGCGTTGACGTTTATTGTTTCAGTTAATGAGACGTTGTATGACGTGTACGGCTTATGACGATCTCTTTCTCTCTCTCTCTCGCGCGCGCGCGCCGATATGAGGTGCCAGTAAGAAATTCAATTAAGGAGTCGCTGTAGGACTAATAATTTCGCCGAGTCTGCAGGTATACCGTGCGTGTTACCGATTGTTTGGTGTGAAAGCTCACGTCACGCGCGCTACCGGCTAATTTAATCGCATAACCGTACCGTCGTCGCAGCACGGGTGAAAGCGCGCGTAACTAAAACGCACCGAGTTCACTCGCGTGAAATCGATACTCAATAATTGCGCTCCGCGCGATATTTTCCCGTACGATTTTCGACAAGCGATCGCGATCGCTCAAAGTGACCGCTCGTCTGTGAACGCCACTTCGACAACGAGATTCGAAATCGCGCGAAAAATCCGTCGTCGACATTATTCCAGCCGCGAGATCTCCCGGGTCACCTAATTTTTTGAGCAACACGACAACGGATCACGAATCTGTCTCGAGGTAAAGCCACATCCTCGCACGGGTGACATCGCGACACGCGGCGTGACTACGTGCGCTGTTTTATCAGTGAAGTTTATTAGATTACGCGATCTATCTCGTAACACAGGTGAGCACACAGAGACGGGCAGGAGGGAAAGAGCGAAGAGGGAAGAGCGTGTGGGTGGTGGAGAGACCAGGTAAATCCGGGTCACGTCGAGCCAGCAACCGGATGCTAGGCCCGGCCCAACCTCAGCCACCTTGCTCGAGCTGTAGGTCACCTTTCGCCCTTAACGTCGTCATTCCTTCGCTCCTCGTCCTTTTCAATTATCGTTGTTCGCTTCTTGTGCGGCGGAATTTCTCCGTCATACAGCGACGCTTAAACGCGTCCGTTCTACGGTCCTCAATAATGATGAGTATCGTGACAAAATGGTAAGAATGCACTCGATATCGATGTCAAGCCTAATTGAGCTCTTAGCTGAGTTGATCACACATTTAAGAAAGATTCCACATTATTTGAGAATGTTTGAAAAAAGTAACAGAAATCCCTCTTATTATTGCAGCGTATAACATGTCAGATTTCTCGTATATACGTTTTCAATTTTGAGATTGGTTTTTTTATATTACGATTCGTAGAACAGAATCATGATTGTCAATATTATAAGCGACAGAGAAAGAGTGTTTATAAGTGCAAGAAACTGTAGAAAACTTACCCAAAGGGAATCCTTTTACATGAGTGCGTAATTAGCGTTTCGATTGCGAAAACAATCCCTTATTTCGCGTTTAACGAAAGCTTCTGCCTTTCAGTGAGAATTGTTTATCTTTATTCGCGTGAGTTCGGACTTATTCGATATATTTCATGTCAGCGGAGGGACAAAAAAAAAGATAGACAAAACGGAGTACTAGCATTCTCGTCTGTGCGCGGACGCGGAATGCTCTCGATTTCGCGACTGTGGCCGCAAGCGAATGCGTAATCGTATTAAAGCCCAGTAGTGGCGCATTGGGACGGGATCTGGCGACTCCTTTCGAATACACATGCACATTTCGTACATCCATTCGTAAAAATGGTATATTTCACGATGACCCAGTTCACCCGCGCGTATCGCCGCGCGTCGCCACGTCGAACAATCCGGATGAATATTTTGGTAACGCATCCCCGGTTCCGCATTGCGCTCCCGGCTCTCGTTTTGCAATTTAGATGCCGATGTACGAGCAGCTTATTGATTCTTTTAGCCCAAGTATTTGAAATATTTGCGACGAGGAGAACAGCGGATAATGGACGCCTATCCTGTCGTTTTGACGATAAATTCAGCGTTAAATTTAGCGCGCCACGTCGAGACCGGATACCACAATTCCTCCCCCCTTCATTGCCCTTCCGCCTTTTTGCCGGGAGGGGGGCAACGTTTAATCTCATTAGCAGTCGTTGACGCGCCGTTGACAGAATTCCGAGACGTTTCTGAATACACGCGCACGTATAGAGAGGTCGCGAGCAAAGTCGCGAGAGATACATGGTCGTTACGCGAGGATGTTTGCCACGTTTACGCAATACGTGAATCGTATACATATATTAGAGCGAATGTCGGCAGGAAGAAAAGCAAGAAACGCGCGGAAACATGTCGAGTACTCCGTGGAGCGGCGGGGCCATAAATTCTGCGGTACAATGGGGACAATGCGTTAAGCGAAATGTACAATGCGGAAAGAAAAAGTTTCCATCGTTGCGTTTTGTCTAAAATCCTATCTAAAAAAAAAGGCATGTTAAGTCGATAACTCGCATTTCTCAAAATTATTTGTTGCCGCTTTTCGGTGATGCTAATTGATTATTTCACTATGCTTACTTCGTCGAGCGGCTGTCATTACATATTTTGACAGTTATTATGTGTATTGAGATTTGTTTTAATAATAAATTTCATTGGTCACTAATTAAATTCATTTGTAGTAGTAATAGTAGTAAGTAATTTGTTGTAATAGTATAAAAAAGAGAGAGAGAGAGAGAAAGAGAAAGAAGAAAGAAAGGATCACTTATTTTTAATATCGCGGGAATGAAACGTCTATGTTCGTTAATTTCACGCGGGACTAACGCCGGAAATTTATTATGCGAAGATTCGTGCGCTGAATTTTCTTCGGCAGATTCCGGCCTCTTGTCCATTTGCGGATTAATTATGAAACTCGTCGTCGAGACTGCCTCGTCGTCGAGGACTTTAATTAACACGACGAGCATACGATTTTTTCAACCGTTTGTGTCTGTGCGAAAATCAAGGGAGATATGGGAGAATTCATGAACTATGCGGGCTTCTTCCTGCGATGCGTTTCTTGTTCGCGCGATGCTCGAGGGCGCGACTAGAGAGATCTCCGACGTTGGTACAATATCAACGACACAAAATGTTGGAACAAAAACGCGCAATCCATTTATGAATATTTTACTGTGTGACGTACTTTACTCTCCCTTTTCAGTAATGAGTAAAATGAGACGCCGCGTAAATAATTCAATGAACGTGTGACAAACAAGCAATAAACTAAACTATGAGCATAACAATGAACTAAACATGAATATAACAAAGTAATTATAACCACGACGCGAAACTTTCCTGTGGTCGTAGCATAGTTATAATTCTTCGTAAGGTTGTTATTTATGCGCGAGTATTTTACAAATATTGCAAATATTTAGATAATTTAATAGTTTCTCAACAGGGTAGGCTGATAGTTCAGCGTCAACAGCGCACACAAGACGGACCGCGCAGACGGACGGCACGAAAAATGAAATTAAGGTCCCGCGGAAGATGCTCGACAAAATTAATTAACGTTGCTTGGCGCTGTGCGTGTTATTTTCCTTCCTCTCTACCGTAACGAATTAATCCCGGCGCGGATCAAAGAGAAAGGCTACCTCGCGCTGATTCCTGTTTACAATTTGCGGAATCGCGAGAATTTCCAAGGGCAGATAAGGCGAATCTCACGAGACTGAAATTCCGAAGAGAGAACCGCGGTTTCGCTGCCATATTTGTTCTCATCGCGCGCCTTTAACCCGATGTCAGGCTGTATAACCAAAACACGTTATATCGCGTCTCTACCGCAATAAATTGCAAAGATTTTCCTATGGGATTACACCATCAAGTTTTATTAAAAATATAAAAGGGTCAGAGTAATTCGCGCGTCAGCATGAAATACGCCCAATTTAACAGGAAGAAGAAAAATTATTATGCCTTTCGATTTTTTTACATTTTACCATTTTATTATTACCATTTTTTTCTCTCTGTCATCAAAAAGACTGTTCGCCGTTCGAATTGCGTTACTTCCGTTTTTCTCTTTCATATTTCTTTTCGTTTTTTACATCGCTTCTCCTTTTATACATTAAATGCGAATTTTGTACTTTACATTGACGCAAAGATCGAGCGATCCGACGTAACTTTTCTAATTTGCGCGTGGAATTTCTCTTGTTTGATATTACTGGCACTTGGCAGAGAGGGAAAACTCATCTCTCTTTAGCCTTACGATAGTCGTAGCTGTCCGCTTCAAGCACGAGCTGTGCGCCTCGGCATTGTAATAATTATCGCTCGAAAGCCCATTTCTCGTCTCTGTCGATATCAATGCAGCCCGATAACTGCCGCCCGCGTCGGGAAGAGTCATTCGCGTACCCGCATCGAAGATGTCGGCGACGTTAATTGCAACTAGGACGACCCTTGGATCTTTGTAATTAAACGTTATATTGCTTCGAAGCAGAAAGGAGATACGACTGGCTGCGATGTATTTGATTACGTTCGCTGATGTTTTCGACAAAGATTTTAATTATAAATATCGACTCGTCCCATTTCTATTTTCTGCAATTGTAACGCGAAGATCTCATCGATTAATGATACTTTGAACATGTGGGACGCGATGTGTGTCCCTATTGGGAATTACCCTCTATTTCATTGTTCAATATAACACGTTTACATGCAGGATTTTATCTTCTCGCATATGTATATAGAGAAAAATGCGGGGGTTCCCATAAATTTCCCAGAGTCGTAAGACCAATAACGTAGCGTTTATCATCTGCGGTGTATATACACGTATATATACACGTATATATACACGAAAATACCCCCATCACGAATTTGCCCTCACAATAAAGCGGTACATTGCATTACGCGCTCGGAAATATCGCAGGCTTTATCGGTATTCATGAAAACTTTTTACTCAGCCAAAGATACGCGTTCGTAAAGTTTGTTTATATTTTAAAAACTATTCGATTATAAGATCTGTTTGTCAAAGAAGAATTGACTCCATGAGGATAGAGACACACATATACACACACACACACACACACACACACACCACGCGCGCGCGCGCTCTCCCTCTATTCTTGTTTTATCCTAAAAAGTTGTCCTGGCGAGTAAGTGGTACCTTTGGGGAACAAGCTCTGGATACACTATGTCTAAAGTCAGGCATGGAAGAAGTTCCGTAGGTCTCACCGGCGGGATGAGTAATGGGCAGGTCTGCGAGTACTGTAGCGAGCAGTTTGTCGTCGAAACTAACCAAGGTCCCTGGCAGCTCATTTCGTAGCAGGGCACGTAATTCAATTTCCATGTAGCGATTCCCCTGCCCTGGCCTCGTGCTCGTCCCTCTCGGCCCGAATCGGGCGAGAACCGAAATTATCTCCGGGCGTCACTTTGCCAGGCGCGAACGCATTCCCGGGATGTTTGAACGCGCCTCGAATGTCAAAGCGAGTCTATTATCACATCCTGTGCCTGCCTGCGGCTTGTCATATTAAACAAAATAACACTAATGAGATTATCGCCAATAATTTCGATTAGTCTCTGTTCCGATACTCTCTATAGTCTCATCCTATGCAATCTTTGTATCTGTGACTTCTATCTGTTCTTCTTTTCATCTGAATTTGTATAAATCTTCTGACACAATTATTAATGGGCTAGAGTATGTTATAAAACATTTCATTTGATCTCTGGAGTCTCTGGATACCGATGATGGTCCGACGTGAAAGTACGGGATTAAATCGAGTACTTCGTTGAAAGTGGTTTAGGGGGAGAAACGACGGAAGGATAATAAACGTGAAGGCGACGGTCCTTTTAATCTTGAGAGGATAAGAGTGCTCGAGAACGAAATCCGACGAGGATACTGAGAGGCATTGTTCATTTCGACGATATAAAATGGGATTGTGCGATCCGACGCGAACTGGCTTGACTTCGTTCTCTCAGAAGTGACTTTCCAAATATGCGGGGAATAAGATTTTCTCAGGAATTATAAGGGACCATCCTCCTCTTTTTCCGCCATAGTAAAAATCAAATAAAAAGGACAACTTCACTTTCTCTCTCTTTCTTTCTCTTGAAGAATCTCCGCTCTCATCGAAAATTCTCATCGTGAGATTTGACAGATTGATGATTTATTCCGGAAAGTTCGAATTGGATTGCGATATTAAAGATTCCGCGCACGGAATGATCCAAATGCGCATACGGAATGCGATAAGCATACTTCTCTGATATTTTTAAATGTAACGACGACCCGTAGTTGAGATGGCGAGGTTTCTTAATTACTTCCCTCTTTTTTCCGGCATACGATAATCTTGTTGGTATAGTTAACTGTGCACGATCTACGAATCAAAGGGCCATCGGAATTTTTTACAATTCAATTTGTCAATCGAATCTGGCGCGTGGATGGGACCCGTTAAAAGTTTCGCCACGCTCTTTTTTCTCGAATACGTCCCGAGCTCGCGTAATCGCGTTTGTCACGCGAGAACCGATGCTGAGCGGGACGCTATTGCGAATAAACGTTACGAAGTGATTCCAATTAAGGGCCATTATAGGGTCGTTAATAATGGCGCGCGGCGCACGAGGTCGATAACGTTGTTTGGTAGAGTGCGCGCCAGCTGTAACGGATTGCGAGAGACCGTTACGAATCTCAGCGTCGTTAAGTCCCAGTGACTTACGTTATTTATGAAACTGTATAATTTTTTAATATAAACCAAGCCTTCGCAGTGTTTCGCGCGGGAAGCATTAAAATCCTCGAAAAATAAAAAACTTTACGAGATATTTCATAAATTTTATTCTGACACATTCTGCCACTTTCTCGTGGAATATTATTCTCATGTGATTTTAACAGACTCGTGTAAGATATTTTTTCGAAGGATAATTAACATCGGATTGTAACTCGTCTGAATGTGTCTGGTTCATAATAATTAAAAATTAATTCTAATTCTCACTACTCTGCGGAGGATAGTTTTTTTTAAAATGCCGTCTGGATTTTTTTCAGGATGCCTAATGAGAACGTGTGTGCCTGTGGCGTAGTCGTGGATCTACCGAAATCACGAAGTTCGGTCATCCAGGGAAAACTGACAATCCTCCTGCCCAAGACGAAGGGCAACAAGTCGGAGGGGAAGGGCTCGCGAAAGCAACCCGATGACGGACGAGTACCAAAGACTCGTACGTCAAACGAGACCGGGAGCAGCAGCACGGTGACGGAACCCGCGAGGTCCACGATGAAGAGCAACAAGCACGAGAAGCGGCTCACTCACTCGCGGAGGACTCGAAGCGCTGACAGAGCCGAGTCGCATTACACTTACATCGGTCAGTCAGTTCGCGTAATTATTAAGCACAAATTTCATTATCATGCAGATGTCGAAATAATAATTATTCTGCACGGAAAGAACGATTTTGCTGGATACAGATCTGAAAATAATTCCTGTTGGACTATCCAAAATAATTTTGTTGGACAGTTAAAAATGATAAGCATTCCACTTTCTAACATAATTATTTTGATATTCTAGCAATCAGTTTGACTTTCCAACAAAAATTATTTTCAGGTCTGCATCCAGCAAAATCGTTCTTTCTGTGTGCAGGAATATCGTGTTCGAATTCTAAAGTAGATTTCTTCGAAAGTAGCTAGATGAAAATACATATAAAGTATATGCGACGCGCGAAAGCTCGCTGAGAACAGGGAAAGAGATAGAAAAGAACGTTGCAATCTTCTGTTTTCGACACTTCGCAGATTCGGGCTCGAGTGTCCTCGGCGGTGGGATCCGTGAGAATACCATACCGGAAGCGCTATACGCCACCATACCGGACACCGTGCCGAACGTGATCGTCACCGAGACCGGGACGAGTCGGTCGAATTCGCAGAGCAGATCGCAACCTCTTTACTCCGCTATTCCGTCTATGACGTCGCCGCCGCCGACGTACGACGTCGCGATTGCAAAAACGTGGCAGGTAAGATTCGCCGCGGTTTATTATCCATTATTATGTTTTTCTCTTTCTGCTTTACGTTGATGTGGAGTAAATAAGAGAAGCGCCGCTAATGATATTGCTACGTTTTCCCCTCCATCGCATAGCCGGGAGCTAAATTCAATAGTAAATCATTTCGTAATAATTCCTGCTCGGCTCATGACATCCGAGCTAATTTTCGCGAAATTAAACACGTATACGTACACAATACGCGAAGCAACGTTAAATTTATTACCTCCTAATTTAAATTTAATATAATAATAACGTAATAATGGATGTAGCATCTTCATAAATTAAAATTTCAAATATTTCAACGTTAATCCGTGCTTACTAAGACTATTTATTTTAATTAAGCCTATTATCTACATTTCTCGTTCTACATATAACGTTATAAATCCTACATCGTGTCATGTGTGTCCCAAATAACAGAAATTAAATTCTTTGATATAAATAAAATATGAGTAATCATCAATTGGCATTGTAATCGATCTTTTAGATTGTTGATCTGTTAGCTTATTCGACTCGCAATTTGCACTTTTGAAAGTTTAAAAAACCCCTCTGTTGCGATCGTCGGAGTTGAGATCATCATTGCTACCGTCCGAAACAGCGTTTCTAAACGTAACAATACTGACCACTGCATCCATCTCGGGAAACTGGTTTAATAAATAATTCTACATTATTACTTGTCTGCCTTTCCAACAAGCTATTATTTCAACGAAGATAATATTGCGCAGTTACCGTCTACACAATGAAGTTTCAGAGCGTGTACAAACGGACAGCAGTTCCGGACAGCGGTCAATATTCTACAATGGCCACAATCGGCATTCGGTCATTTGTAAGAGCGTAACGCTCGTAAAGCAATAACAGCTGGTCGGACAATAGTTACAAATTGTCATCGTTGCCCCTCGCGCTTTAAATGATATAACCGGAATATTAATTCGCGCAATCGTAGATACTCTGTACCGCGCACGCTGATATAACGGCCCGGCCGCGACACATGCAACGTATAACGTATCAACGACGATATACCGGTACACCTCGGCTGGATTCCGATAAAGCCGGTTATTCAATCACATAATATCTCGAGTTATCGAAACGAATTATCGCTCCGTCCTGCGGGTACGCGGTCGCAGTAACTCTTGCAGGAATGCCGTCCGTCACTCGATTTGTATTCCGCTGCGCAATTCCGTGACGAGCAGATGACGAGGAAATTGGCAGCGATCTAACAATCAGCCACCTCCCGCGGAACGTCCCGAAGATCGATAATCGGAACGATGCACAGCCTGCAGCAGACTGGAGCATTGTAAACGATCGCGCGCGCGATCGGTGCAATCGCAAATTGGCCTTTTGTGGGCCGCCAAATGAGTTATTAGTAATTGCTAATTAGCCGATTCTGACGATCGTACGACTGGCGGGACGTCTGTAGATGTCGCGGCCGTATCGCGCAAACAACGTGATCCTGCAATAACAAAAATTGCGCTTATCAAGCTCTTGCAAGATTGTTTTCGTGAAAAAGAAAAAATTTATTTTAAACATGGCAACGGCGTGTTTAATAAATTGCGGCAAAACCGCAAGCGAGGCGAAGAAAAACAACGAGCTAAAAACATTAGGATACATTTTTATAATTATAATCACGAAGTCTTCGAGAAAAAAAATTACGTATTTCAAGCACGTGCGTTTATTTGATTAGATATCGATATCCTCGTGTATCTGTTGACATGTATATATAAGATAATGCAATAAGACGTCGAGTGACAATATTTTCTGTTATATAATAATAATATGTAATTTTTAGAATGACAAACACTGATGTCATTATTTCTTTACATTGATCTCGAAATAACAAAATATTTATAATAAGCACAAATACAGTGATATATTTCCGATATCAGCAGCTTATTAGCTGGTGCTAATTTAGTTTATAATTTAATTATTACGCGGAAAGGACGGTGGAAGTATCTACAAATGTAGCTAGATGTAGAAAATAATTTTGGAGATAATTATGTAGGACGCTCAAGTTGATTGTCAGAATGTCAAAACTTTTTGCAGCATTTTGCAGCATGATTGCTCATCATGCTTGAATTTTCTAAACAATTATTATGGTTCAACAAAATTATTTTCACAGATCTGCTAAATTATCTAGATAAATTTTATACTTTAATAAAATCGTTTTTTTTTATGTACAGATAAAGTGGACGTGCTTATACATATTTTTTATGTTCCTGATATAATATGATTAATATGAACGTAACATCTCGAAATATCTCAATTCGATTTAATGTTTGGTCTATATAGCGATTGTACGGAACAGATCCGGAATAAGTTATACGAAAAGCTTGTCAGACTATTTCGAAACTCTGTTTATCGTTTCGCATAAGTCCCAGTTGTGCATACAATGTGTTGGCAGGTCATATCTCATGCCGTTTTACGTACGTCTTACGTACATTTTACGTACGTAAAATACACGCGCGAACGTTAAATATTATTCGGAGAATTTATTACGCAATGACGATAACTGATGACGATACCGTCAGGATTGATGTTCCCGACATTGCGCGGAAATGTATGACGTCGAAACATCCGTTTCATCTTTCATTTCCCAATCAATCTGATTCTGCGCATGTATGTCTACGATCCAAATTTACGCAACAATTTCCGTCGTGGCACATTAGTTTACATTAATTCCAAAATATTCGAAATTTCGAAACTTTTGATTATTTTACTGTTTTTTTTTACTCTGTTAACAATTAACAATGTATTACACTACAAGTTTTTGCGGGTAATATCGATCCGCAGCGATGTAATAAGAAAATTTTGTTGATACTCTCGAGCGTGCACAAAACATGCATTTGTCAGTTTATGATGAATTCGATTTGGGAAATTCACAGACCGGAAATATCAATACACTGTAGTTTTCATATAAAAAAAAACTTGTATGTCCAAAAAATTTGGATCAAAACAATTTGCGAATGTATCAAGTTTCATCGATAAGTCCGTTACAGAGAAAAAACCTTCATGTTATATACTGTTTCGATGTACATATTTCAACCATGTATCAGCTTATGAAGAATACAGCTATTTTTGAAATTTTCTCAAATATCAAAGTTCGCCGAATTATTCTACTAGTATTATTTCCGGTAAAACGCCGAAAACTCTGAGCAATATGCGAGTAGTACTGAATTTAAAAATGGTAAATTTCTAATACCTGCTTTTGACACGTTTTGATCGAATTTCTTGAAAAAAAGATAAAACTTCTATCTTTTTCTATCCAGTTTTTAAAAACTGGAAAAATTGATTAATATTATTACTATCTTTCGTAATTTATTTAAGTACGAAAAAATAAGACAAACGATTAGCAAACAATTTGTTTTGCAGCAGATTTTCTTATACATTACACATTCTTCAGATGATTTTACATAGCTAATAATAAACATTTCAATGTACATACACTATAAGACATGCGCTATTATTCTAACATCTGTGAAAAATAAAAATGAAAGCAATAAACTTCTAACATCTGTGAAAAATAAAAATGAGAGCAATAAACATCAATATGACATTTACGGTGATATAGTGCTAGAAAATGCAATTAAACCTCTGTACGCCGTTCGATCCACAATCTGTACATTAAATTTCGGCATGCTCGGCGACCCAATTGTTCAAGTTTGCTTCGGTCACGTTCCTTCGAAGAGATTCACCATCTCAAAGAGGAGTCGCTTTATCGAGGCGAGTGACTGAGACAGGAACAACGAGGTGGAAGAGAGAGAGAGAGAGAGAGAGAGAGAGAGAGAGGAGCAAATTCAATGTACGGCTTCTTAACTCGAGGACCATTCTAATCCGGTTGGCTGCCCAATTCCGTCACGTATATAGTTCTCTATATAGTTCTCCGGCGCCGACTGGAACATAAATTCTTCTGTCATGTTATCCTATAGTTGCCGCCTACCATCGTCACCGTCAGAAAGTTGATGTACTGCGTCGAAAAATTAGTGCTGAGCGTCACGAGTTCGTGATACATCTTATTTTCCAAACTCTTGTAGTACGACGACGGTACGACGGCAGCTCGAATATCGAATGGAAAGATAATCTGTCGAAAAAGAGATAACGCGCGCGTTTATGTCATCACGTACTCTCTAAAAGTGAATCAGTGGAATCACTGATTGTCAGTATATATATATATCATTTTCCAATGGTTCAATATTTAGAACTGTGATAAACAGTGACTATTTCAATGTCGCTTCAGTGATAATATACTGGTTCAAACAGTGAATATTACTGAAAGATGGTGTTTGAATCAATATATCTATTATCACTGAAACGACATTAAAATAGCTACTATTTTATCACAGTTCTAAGTATACCATTGGAAAATGATATATACACAGACAATTCAGTGATGACTCCACTGATTCACTTTTAGAGAGTAGTTCGGCAATTTTTATTTCTCGTACAAAGATCATCAATATAAGTTTATTGAACTCTCGGATAGACAAATTTTATGCTAGTACCATTTATTTTAAAAAATCTATCTTTTACATCTTAAAATTGATGTCCTTTGTAAAGAAGAGTAATAAATGATGATGAGAGATTTTTGTGGCAATGCAATCTTTTAAAATGTCGGAATAAAATTCCAAATCTCGTATGGCGTCTTCTTTTATATTTAATATTTTAACGGAAAGATCGATATTATTTGTTTGATGAAATGAAGTGTGAATAATGATTGCGTATTATTCCGCAAAATCGATTTGTCCAAATGACATTGGTGTATACGTTGAAGAAGAAGCTCGAGGTCAGAGAATAATCGCGCTGTGTGATTTTTAAACCGGCTTCCTGTGTGTCGCGATAATGAGAAGGCTCCGTTTGCACTTAGCTGCTCCAAAATGAAGAGGTCGTCAAAGGAGATCGCGAAAAAGAGTTGAAATTGTTCTCGGGCTGAAACGTCGAGCAGCAGTGTCGCCCGAGCGAGCACGCGCGAGCTCGGAAAGTGCTCGTATGAAATGCAAAACCATTCCGGGGAAGTTCACTACGGTACGCACGGCTAAATTGTGCGGCCTGATAAAAGAAGACTCTCGGAAAAACATTCTCGAGACCGTAATTGTGGATCATATATCTCACAGAAAAGAGAGAGAGAAAGAGGGAATGTAGTTGCTCGTTAGCCAACCTATGACCGCTGTGTTCTTAGATCGTTTATATAAAAGAAAGAACATTATTTTTCCCTAGATTTTTCTCGGTAGAACTACTTTATGTGCGTTGCGAGGAATATGGTTTAAAGCATTTCAGAATTTTGTCGTTGTCTCTAGTACTTACTTTCTACGTGCACTTTGCATTTAATTTACGCAGTGCTTTTGAAACAATTTCGGTCAGTGAAATGTGAATCTCGCGTTCAGGGCGATTTTTCAAGATTTCGATGTCTTCTGATTTACAAAACACGGCCGATCGTTCGCAAGAGATTAAATCACAATAGCGGCCAAATAGACGTTCAATTCATTTGGTGACCGAAAAAAATTTATATTTTGTATATTTTCCCCGGCCCTTGTGCTCCAGAAAGAAAAGGAGTAGGCTTTTCTCTCGAGAACTCTCGAGCTTACTTCGCAGGGTCCTTTAGTGGTTGTTTCCATTCATGAGCCGCAGACGCGCCAGGCACTCGCGCCTTCTAATTTGAATAACAGCCTCGCCTTTACTATTTTCCCGCGAGGCCGCGGAGCTACATTGTGCCCGCGGGAGTCACCCATTTGTCAGGCGGCCCCTCGCGGGAAGGCGCAAAGAGGTTCCTTCGGACGGTGCCGCGTGGGACGAGAAAATCCTTTAGCGAGCGAACGAGCGCGTGATTCAGCTCACCGCAATTACCGAGGAAACTGACGTGTTATCATCCCTGCGAACTTCCGGGAAAACTCAGTCTCACGAGCCCCTCTCGCCAATGAAGTTTCCTCGGCTATCGTGAGATCGTAATGAAAATTCCGAGAACTTCGGGATATTGATACCGGTTAAGGATTAATTATTAATCGGATACGCGGCGTTTACCGGATATTAGATGATGGTTTCACTGAATCCTACATTTCTGATTACGCGTCGACTTGTTGCAGACGCGTCGTCATATCAGCGGACTGAAAATTTCATACCCGCGCAATATGTTGGCGCGGGTGAGAAGCCGCGATTAAGCTGCCTTTATTGCGACAAGAGCGTTTACATTAAAGAACGGCGCGGTTTTGAATATTTAGGCGGAGAGGTAACGTGTAATACTCCGGGGCTTCATGGAACTGCTCCGCAGTTACAGAATGTATAAGATATATATTCTCGCGAGCTGCTCTCGCGAACAGCTCTCGCATATTAATTTCACCGCGTGAGTTAGCCCAAATGATACAAGCGGCGTAAATGATGAAGCAGGAACGAAGGCTGGTCACGGCTGCAAGAGATCGGGAGATGAGAAAGAGAGAGAGAGAGAGAGAGAGAGAGAGGGGGGGGAAAAGATATGGACGAAAGAGAAGATATAAATGTAATGGAAAAATAAAACCAGCTAGGTAGGAGTGGATTAAATTGGTACAGCCTGCGAAAGGGAGGAGAGACGAGATGAGCGAAAATTAGTGCGAGAAGGCGAGTTACGATACAATAAAGAGATCGCATGAAACGAAAATGAAGAGCGAAAATTGCCAGTCAAGCAACGATGATGAAAAAGATTTACAACATTTATCTCCGTAGGGAAAACATTTCTCGCTGCCGCATCTCGCACATGTAATTTGTAATCGTCGCAAGGGTAAATAGAAAAAAAAAACGTTGTATTTATCCTCGTTAATTAATAATTTTTCAAATTGAGATACATTAATTAATTAGTAGAGCTCACATAGTGTGTAAATACGAAATTAAAACGAACGGAGTAATTACAAGCGAAATAATGCGTTTGCATATTGCAAGACCGATGCACGTCGAACGATGCACGTTGAAAAATCGCGCGCATCATATGCAGAATTGGAGACAATTTCGCCGAGATCTTTTCGCACAGACAGCATTTTCGGGAGAAACATAATCATTTTCTGTCCCGGAGCGAAGCTACCGCGGACGGAAAAACGCAACCACGGGGGCTCTGGGCGATCCTCTTAAACGAACGCCCGAGGGCAACCACGCTCGTCTCACGCTAGAAAATGGAATCACAAGATAATAATCCCGAAATTCAATTTCACTCTTCCTCCTCGTCGAGTAGAAGGCCGTGGTTGTCGGCGTTTGACTTCGTCAAGAGTGAAGGTCGTGAGAATCGAAAAGTCCTGCCTGCCCGAGTTGCCCGACTCGATTCGACAAAAGCGATCGCGCGGGGGAGCTCCACGTGTTGGACTTCTGATTCTCATCTCACGGTTTCATTCTGCCTCATGACTCTTTTATTCTCGTATATCGAATATTTTCGCAACTAGACTAGCAAGAGAAATTCCCGAACGGGAAGAAAGAGAAATTTTTCGATCAATTTGCTGGAGATGTACTCGTGGTTTCATTACGATCCTTGAAACGAAACGACAGCTATGCCATTGGCATACCGACAACTTTCTCGATGTGTTTCATTTTCAGAAAGCATAAAATATCTCTCACGATGGAATACATATTTATAGCCCAAGTTTCCTGACATTCGATAGAGTGTAGATTCGCGGATATAAAGAAGTGCATCGTATGTTTCCATTTGCAGATGACATCTATGTTACTATACACATATATAGATTATACTATACTATTTCTTCCCATTTAAATTTTCATCCCTTCCACGCTAGAATATAAATTGGACTTTTCTTGATTATTATTGACTCAATTCCATCTTTTTCGTACCTCTAATAAAAATATAATATTTAATATGAAATGTAATATTAATGTAAAAATGTAAAATATTTTCTAGACTTTCTAAATATTTCTTATTAAAAATTATTTTTCGCTGAAATATTCCTTTATCAAGATATTCTTAAATAATTAGATTGTACTTAATATTGTTGAATGATTTATTTGAATTTGAAGCATGAAGATTTATAATTTCTAATTTAATACTTTTATTATATAAATAAATACAGAGAGAAATTTTAAAGAAACATGTTTGTCACCATTTTTTCATATATAAGCTTGGTTAATTTTTAGTCTTTTAGAAAGAAGGTAATTTTTAATTTTAAAAATGTTTAATAAAATATGTTACATGCGAAAACTGCGAAAAGTCATTTCTGCGTAAAACCTTAATAGCATAAAGTTAGCATTAAATACAAGAGCATTACACGACAATTAGACGATTAAACGAGAGTCGACACCTTTTGCGAGGCACGCAAAAGGAGAGAACATATGCTTGCAAGCTCCCTCAAGCTTTCACGATATAATGTGCGAGGCAAGTCGGCCCGATGAGAAACGAGAGAAGTTTTTCCGCCGCGTTTTACGCCGTGGCTGAAAACCGCCGCGGTCGGTTCAAGAGGAACATTAAAAAACAGTTCGCGGCTTTATTATAATTTTCAACGTGAGATAATGGACATTGAAAAATGTGGAACTGATTTACGCGGCTAACTTCGTTACGCGAGTTTGCGTTGATGAATTAATGCGAATTACAAAAGTTTAACTTTTGATAAAATTATAGTAACAGCAAATGCGTTATTTACAAACAGGATTATTCTCGTTATTATCGTTCGAGAATGATCAGTATTAGTATTGGTTGTATTCAAATTATCAAAGTGCTCTATGAAACTATTACATCAGAAAGATCGAGGCGTTCACGGATCAGACGGAGAGTCCTTTATTTTCCTTGAGCTAAAAAGGATCGCAACCGCAGTTTTATTTTACGAATCATTATTTCTCGTATCTGAAACGCGATACCAAAGATCAGGTGTCGGAACCACAGTCATGCAAACATAATGGTAAGTAACTACAACCTGGGAATCGGAGTTGCGGATAGAGTAACGTGACCCTAATGCAACCTCGCGAGCAGTGGGAGATTTCTGAAGTTACTGTTAATTAATTCTGTTAATTAATCAAAGACTAATCTCACGGCTCTTTATTAAACAAAATGGAATATAGGAGGGTGGAAATGTTATAACTCATTAGCATATTCCAATTTCGTTTATCGCTTCAGATTATAGTAATTAATTATTAACAACGATATTTCTAATTATGAAACTATATTAAATATAAAACAATAGATTTGTTAGGGACAAACAAGCAGTCACAAAAAAACAGTGCTTTTTATATCGAATCTGACACTAGTTACTTATCTCGGAAACAGGTTTTATGTGAAACCGTCGCAAATATCCTCCCACGTACAGCGTAATTTAAAAATTCTTTTTTTGGAGATTGTGACACATGCAGTTTTTATATATAATATATTTCACGCTTAAAACTTTGCGTACTACGTATTTTAAAATGTAGTTGCAAATAAATATATAAGAATATAAAATAATTGTATGTAAACCCCTGTAAAGCATTCGCACAAATTATAAAAATAATTTGTTGTATGCTAATTATTTGAGTAAATAATTTAATTTAATAAAATAACGCCTAATTTATTTTTTTTAATTTTTTATTTATTACACTTGTTAACGTCCAGAATAGCAAACTTACAAATCCAAGCGCTAATATCTTTCTTCCTTTCTCTGTATTATGTGCATTTGTGTATGCAACTAGATATTTTGCAGTAATTACAAAATTATAAAAATTATTATCTGTATCTTTTCTTTATTAATTATGAGACACATTTTTTGTTTTGCAGACCGGTCTACCACCGACGTACGAGGAGTATCTCTATCACAAGTACGCGATGATGTCACGCTCGCATACTCCTCCGCCACCGTGGTCCGACTCGACGACGACGACGACAACGTCGACGTCTAACCCGTCTTCAAGTATTCAGGCACGACGCGAGCTCTTGGCCAGCCAGCCCGAGCTCCGCGAGTATCTAACGCAGCTGACGCTAAGCGATCGTGGCTCGCAATATCAATATCAACAGCAGCGACAACAATCTAGAGACGCTACCTGCTCGGTCCCGAGGGAACAGCAGGTCAGAGTGCAGCAGCAACGTGCGCGGGCAATGCCTCTCAGGTGAGTAGTCAAACAGACTGGTGTATAGTAAGGACCTCGGCTGTCGTGTTCTCGTATCTCCGGGTTTGTATCGCCCGCGGAATAATTCACGTAGTTTCCGGGGTGGCCATATGCGAATACGAGACCGCCGGGAGTTAGCCCGACTCGGGATGTACTCGGCTACCCCGAGACATTTCGAGGTGCTGAGAACTAGCAGCAGGTTCAAAGTGGTTTAGAAAAATGGCCGAGGCAGCGATTATGCAAATGCTGCAGAACGTCCCGACTCATTCTCTGGGTTTCTCCTCTGTTGCAGTCGAGCAAATTAAGGCGAAAATGACAAGAATATAATTTCCAAGTTTTTTCTAAAACTTGGCACAGACTTGTATTTGTTCTCGAGCAAAATGTTCGAAAATGTTATCATTAATTTTATCAAAATTATATAATTTAAAGAGTAGAATAATTTTTCTTCTATTTATTTCTGTCTATTTATTCTGCTATAATTTTACACACTAAGATTTTACAGCTTAAGTATTTTTGGCTACTATTTTCCAATTGGAAAAAAAAATTTGCTTTCAGATCGCAGAGCGAAAGTCGAGCGCAACAGCAACGAATTGCGGCGATGTATACGGATGCTGCGTTTTGCATGGAAACCACAGTACTGCAGTCGGCTTTCGATTCCGGCCAAGGATTTGCCCTCTGCAGCTTGATGTAAAAGGACCGAGCAGCTTCACTTCGAAAGTTGCAGGAAGGCTGATACCATCATCAATCCACGATCGAGTTCATCCGCGAATGTTTTTCTTGATAGTTGAATTGCGTCGCAGAAAGCGTTTGCGAAACCACTCGACTGGATTGATGACGTATTAGCCTATACTCGCAATTCATGTACGCAACGAGATGCAGCGTTGTTGAAACATCGCGTCTCGGTGCTTTTATGAATTTAATAAATAAAGCCTCATAATTAGTACCGATTCCTGATAGTAAAATATCATTGCCTCATAAGTACATGTGAATATGTAAGTATTAAATGGTATATCGATTCCTAAATGGTATCTACTTGAAAGTATCAATTCTCTATAATATTATTTTCCGGATGCAATCGGTATTACAATTCTACGCACTTCTTTACGCTAGGTATCTAGGATACGTTCGTCATTTATAACTATAATTGTCACTGTTAAAAATATCTGTTAATTTTTAATTTAATTTTTATAGACAACTACGAAAAAGGAAAAGCAAGGAAATATGTCTATATATATATGTTCATAAACAGATATTTAGATATTTAGAATAACTTTTAGAACAAAAAAGTAATAATAATTCACAATAAAATTAAGCTATTTCGCAACATTTTCTATAATATGAATTATAAGATTGAAACTTTTTGAGAAAAATTATTCTGAGTAAAGAAATGTGCACTCTTTCTTTTATAGAATAAAAGTCGCCAAACGACGAGTTTCGATACTTGCTATCCAATTCTCGCTCTCCAAACGATAGTGATGTTTGACGCCAAATAGCTCTTCCAGGTCTTTTACCTGAAAAAGACACAGCACAAGCAACGAGGCCGTCGAACACACATGAGAAAGCAAGCTTTGTATTCGCAGGAAATCAGAATTTGCGACAACGTGTCATAGAGCAAGTTTCGCTTTTTTTTCGTGTGTCCATAAAGGAAATGAGGAAATCTGGTGACCCGAACCGATCAGAGATACCGAGGGCAATTCGACAGGAGATAGATCAGGTACACGATTTTGCCGTTTGCTCCGTTCGGTCACATAAGGAACAAAGACGGATAACGAACACGGATAATTTTTTCGGATCGACGAATAGAGAGACATTTCTAGCTTTTCGGACGAACGATAGTTTCAGTCGGTCTCTGCGGGTCGTATAAGCATCGTATATTGAAACACAGTTTCAATTTTTCAAACGCTATGGAATTTCTCTGTCGGACGACGATTGTGGTCACTATACTTCTTTCAAAAGAAAAAACTATTTCGCGTCAAACATCATATTCAAGAATGAAAATTAAATATTAAGTCATATGATGACTTTATACAATCTCATTTTCTGGAATTATAATTTACATTAAATCCAATTTACCCGTTAATTCGACAGTTTCATAATTCGTAAAATAGAGAGCGTTGCGGAATGAAATTCCAAAAGCGAGAATTAATAATAGAATTTTATTTTTTATTGAACTGAGGAAAAACTTTATCACGAACGGAATTTAATTTGAGCTTTAATAACTACGATATTCAATGTTATAAACTGGAAAGTTAGACATTTAATTCGAATCTCAAATTAATTTTTTTTTCTACAAAAATACGATTCTCCTCCTTCGCGACAAATAATTGCTGTTCTGATCATTTTCAATTACATAGAAATATGTAGAAATTATTTTAGCTGTATTTTTTTGCGTTGGGTGATTTATAATTGCAATGATAGTAACTAGAAAAAAAACTTGTTAGCGAAGCTATTTTTCATTTCGTTTATTATACTCAGTTTTAAACTGTCGTTTTTAGTGTTTAGCTGAGACAATTTATAAATAAGCGAATGCTCTGCGGGTATTCGATATTTAACATATACAGTCCTAACAACATACAAAACAGAAAGTAGTATGTAAAGTTGATGTGATGATTAATAACGTGTTACGTAGCGTAGCGTGATTACGATGCGTGCGCGTCAAAGTAACGCGCGAGTATCGCGTTAAAAGTCACTATCATAGGCGTAATAAAATAGAAGAAGTATATAGTTTTTAGTCAAATGTGAAATTCATGCACTTATTAAGTTCAAGTTAAGTGTACGTCACGAGCGAATCGCATACGTTATTTTCTCCTACTATCTTACAATTAGGGTTAAAAATCGAGTGGAGCAAAATTTAGTATTATATTTAATCATAGTATATATATGTATAAAAAGTTAGGGATGTATAGATCGCATAACTTTCGTATCGCAACTCATCGCAACTCGTAAATGAACTTGTCACTGTGTAACGTAAAATATATTTAAGATACGGAAAGATTTTCGTTATATCGAAATTTTTCCATCGGTTTTGTAATGTTTTTCTATCGACGAGGTATTGAAACGTGCAAAACTAAGGACTGATACTCGCCATGGGACAGAATGATACTGGTCACATCAATACAAGTGTTATCTCTTTTTTTTTCCTTTGTTATTTTATTTTACGCATACATGTGCATACATACACACACACCACACATATACACACGTACATACATACACACGTATATGCATACAAAACATATTATATATTTTATATGTATGTACACTTTGTGATTAATTGTAAATATCGTGAAGAGTACTGTTATGTGTGTAATTTAATTCTAGATAAATCTAGGGTTAATGCGTAAACGGAGTATATTGCTAATTTAATAAACCGAGCAATCTTGCCTTCCGACTAACGGAAACAGAGAGAGTTTATTATATCGGTCCATCGACAATGTATAACGAACCGAGCTACATCGCTATTACCTCATACAGTGTATATGTTATGTATATTATGAATGTTAGAGGAGCAAGAAATACAAAATGTATCCGATGTAAAAAGTACTCCCTGAGCACTGATTATTATTTTCCCGGCTCTCGTTTATCTTATAGACTCAAGGTACATACAGGAAGCATTTTGAAATGCAGCCACTTCGAAATACCAATTACGAGACAATTTCGAGTGTTTATTTTCTCCGGTGATAATGAATGAAGTAACTTTCCCAGAAAAATATGACGTTCGTCTAGATACCGAAAATTATATTTTGCCCAGAATAAAATCACTGACGTCAAACATCACGAAATAAACGCTGTCGCATTATAATCTGCGCCCGATGACTTGGGGTTGCAAGAGATCTTATTGCAAGTAATTACTCACGAAGATGAATTACAAAAATACAACTAATTACATAGGAGGCATGGCCCGTTTGACCGAATAAATATCAACTTTTTATCGCGGCGTGTTTAACCTCTTGACTGCTACATTTCGAAGTTCAACAACCAAGTGACGAAGTTGCACAAAATGCTTTGTAACCGCAGTAATCGAGCGATAACACGTCGTTCGTCATTAGCAACACATTTTTTTCACATGAGATCCCAACGGTTTTACTGTTCTTGTACTCCGGGAAGTACGCTGACTCACGCGAAACAAGAAGAGGAAGGAAATTTTGAAACTGCGCAATCTGATCGCAAGCTGTTGCAGATTTAACAAACAAAAATTAAGAAACAGAATAAATTTAATCAAATCATAAAATATTATTGACTTAACATTGTTAAATTAATATGTAACGCAATTTACACTTTAAATTATTGCAATCATCATATCAAGCATAAATACTGATAAAAAATCACTATCGCTATGATTATTATTACAAACGAATAAATCACATCGATATATAGCTGTTTTCTTTTTACTGTTTAAAATTTTAAATGTAACACTTAAGATGTTTTGTAGTTTCATCTAAATTTTATCATTTAAAAGTAACTATATCTTGCTATTAATAATAATACGGTAAAATATGTAAAAGAGACATCGTTGTAGAAAGGCGCAAAAATTATTATGTAAGAATAATTGCATTAGTCACTATGCAGTTAAAAATCATAATGTTAGTGTTATCAATTAAAATTAAATAGTCAAATAAAGTCAAATAGAAAGGTGACTTGGAAAAAAGAATATGCCATCAGAAGCAACGAGCTATTCCACAGATGTGGCTAACTTACATAGAACTTACATAGAACTTTCTGTATAAATTCAGCAAATTTATTTTTCGAAAAAGTGTTTGATACGCCGATTTCTATTTTTGTTGTAAAATCCGGTATTTACCCGAGTATGTCGCAATGACGATGACAATCTTCGACGATCAAAACAGATTAAAATTCCGAGACCTTCAGACCGTTCGGAGTGCGGAAGATTCTCTCCTCCGGCGGGAGTTCGCCGATTTTGTACCTCTCTAAAGTTGCCCTGGCGACGGCGGAATGCCCTGTGCCAACGAACGCCAAAGTCGCGTCTCGTCCAGCGTATTCCAGGAGAACGTCCTCACCGCCCGGGTGACTCTTCAGAAACTCCGTGCAATCGTACACGTAATCGTAGATCACGAGCCAGCAGTCGCCGGGCGTGTCGTGGTAGGCAACCTCGGCCAAATTGATTGTCCGAAGCTCGTCGCGCGACTTTTCCTTCAGCCTGCACCTTTGCTCTCTGATGGTATCGTTTCTCTCCGCGACACTATCACGCTCGACCTGCAAGAAGTCCTCCCTCGATGGATTTACGTCTGCCAAGTCGAGGGAGCGGAAGGTCAGGTTTACGAAATCCATGCTACTATCAGTTTCAGAAGCGAACGTTCTGCAACATCAATAGAGAAATTTTGTTACTTAGATAAATTCAAATAGAATTTAATTGTGATATATTGTAAATATATTGCTTGTAATATGTATATATTTCCAATAATCATGCATGTTTTTTAACTTTTTGCACAAATGTTTTTTTATTATAATTCATTATACATTATGTGTTGTCTTGAATTAAAGATCTCAATTTTTCAAATAATTTAAAAATTAAATTAAAATTATATTAAAAAATTTAATAAAAATAAATTAAAATTAAATATTCTGTATATTGTCAATCAAACATTTATCAGATATAATATTACATAAATCAAACAATAACACGACTACATTAAGTAAAACATTACATTTTTTTATTTTGCATTTTTCTTCGTACTCTAACTAACACGCATTTGTTTCCATTCATATTTACACATCCAAAAATACAATAAACGATTATTGATTGCGTTTCAATCGACAGAGTAGGATGACAGCGCTATGATAAAGCAATATTTGCAGTAGCGAAAAGTTGTGAACAACTGCACCGTTGAGAGTACATTATTTTGCAAAAATGACTAGTGACAGCTGAAAAATACGAGCGCGCGAGCGAGAGCACCGGAAGTATCGATTGTATCGATTGCGGAAGTAAACGGGATAGTCTATACGTATACCGGTCAACACTTCCGCGCCAGTTTACGGTATAACGTTTAAACAATTCCAAGCACGATATATTCGGAGAACGAATACTCGTCACACGTTAAATTTACCTATAGCAGCGTTTCTGTTGATGATGTCTGTCAAGGGACATCGTATGTCACACTGAGACAGAAATCAATTCCCCCGAGAAAGGAGAGTAATTCTATTAGATACTGGTTGAAATCTGATGCGTGCGCATACATGAGGTATTTTCTTGGTCGCGCAGCATGCACCGTGATAGTTGAACATGTTGCTTATTGTTAGTCCAGAACCGGATTACAATCTACATGTAGATAAGCTAGGCTCGAAAATAAATATCGCTTCCCTTCCTAGGAAACTCCCGTCAGTGAAAAGAGTGAAAGATAAAAACGCAGAAATTAATGAAACTCTAGAAAACTCTAGAACTTTGAATTATTGGAGACGTACAGTCGTGAATCTTACCGGCTCGTATAACCGTTGCTCCGATTCTCCTTTCGGCGAAGTGTAATAATCTCCCATGGGAATTCCAAACAGTCTGACAATTTGACTCGCACTATTCGCAGTTCAGAGAGAGAAAGAGAGAAAGAGTGGCACTTCAGCACCGCAACGCTCTCACTAAACTCTGACAAGCCACGCGCAAGCGTCGATTGACGATTTTGTTTGTGATTTTATTTTTATTCCACAACGACGATAAGCAACGACTGGTCAGATTACACTTTCGTCAAATAATTGCGAAAAGAAGTGACTAAGAGACCGCACTTTTTTCCAAGATAATGGTGGGATATTGGCAATGACGGGATTATAACCAACGTTTTTCGAAGTTTACACATAAATGCCAGCAAAACTGCCAGCTCAGTTACAATCTTGGTCTGAGTATTATGCGATAATGTTTATCAGCGTTATGATTGACCTATTCCAATTTTTTAATAGAGTCCCGTAGATCTATAAAAAATACGTATACAGTATCTAATATCTTTGTAATACGTATCTTTCATGCTGATCCGTGTATCTTTCGTATTTCATCATGATAAAATTTTCTGATCGAGCATAACATTCAATAAAAACATTATCTATATAATATGTCCATAAATAAAATATTCATAATTAAAAATATATATATATTTTAAATTCAACCAAAACATCTATGTAATATCTCTCTTTTGTATTTATTATTACGGTTCATAATAATGTGTTTTATTTTTATGACTCTGGTCGACCTTTCGAATCCTACACTGTTATATCGTGATAATTATAAATACAATTTTCTTATCTATGTAAAATAAATAACAATGTCGTCAAAAAACTTTATAAGTCAAGTATAAAGACTAGTATAGTAAGTATATACATACTTACTATACTAGTCTTTATATATATATATATATATATATATATATATATATATATATATGTACATGTACTTACTATGCTAATCTTTATACTCGGCTTATTTTTTCTATCATCTGTTGAATGATGAAACTCTTGTTCATCATGACTTTAATAGAGATTCGGATAACAGATTTCATAACATCGATTAAATTAAGAAAAAGAATATAGTTAAATATTAAAATATTTGTCTTTCTTTAAAAACTTTAAGATTTCTTTAAAAGTTTAATGATTTAGAGTTACTTTTCCTTTATCTAAAAATATACAAAAAGTTATCCTAATTTTTAAAGTTTTTAAAGCGTATGAATAGGTTTTTAAAAAATTTATATTGCCTTTAAACATAAATAATTATAAAAACTTGGAATTTGTGAACAATCGTAAAAAAATGATAAGAGATATTATTATTAAATAATGGCCTTATCTTTAACTTTTATATTACAACAACTTTGACTCATAAATAAAAGGAAATAGATTGTACTTTAACCAACTGCCGATATAATGGAAAATTCAACGAGACGCGTTGCCATCAAGTTCAAAAGTTATCAAGTAATATTTATACTATTTATAGGTTGCTGGAAACATTCCTAGAAGTTTGATGAAATAATTTTTTTACTCAAGTCAGATAAAAAGAAATTCTATCATATCATTTTATGGTACGTCACGATAAAATATGTCACAATATAATTTGTTACAATATAACAAAGTTAATTTCTGCACTTAACATTATTCATTTATAAAGGTTTTTTAATTAAAATTGTTATCATATAACAAGTTTAAAGTAAAAATTATTATATCAAGTGATAGGAGTTCAATATAAAAATAAGAGAAATACGCAGCAAGAACATATTTAAAAAATATTACATATTTTTATATATTTTATATATTATTGAATACCAAGAGAGCAGAGATTAATTATTATCGGTCGACTATAAGGGAAAACTTGTCGATTACGCTCGTCCGATCACCGCGTCGGGGCGTAGTGATGCGGTGCAGATGCGATGCTTCACCGTTGGCACAACGACGCCAGGCATCGCGACGCCACCGTTATCGCGACGGCGCGACCAACAGCGGCGGCGGCGTCGGCGGCGGCAGCGATGGAGGCGGCGGAGGTGGCGGTACGACCAGCGACGGCGGCGGCGCACTGTGAGACTGATAGTCGTAATCATGCCACCCTGACCTCACGCACATTCCCGTAAGCACGGTGCGTGCGTCGACGTCGCAGGGGAAGATCTTTCGCGTATCCGTGGTAGGAGGATCCGCAAGTAGGAGGAAGTGGAGGATAAAGACGACGACGACAACGACGACGACGACGACGACGACGACGACGGCGACGGCGACGGCGACGGCGACGACGACGACGACGACGACGACGACGACGACGACGACGACGACGACAGCAACAGCGACAGCGACAGCGAGAACGGCATCCTCAACGAGTACGCGCACGAGCACGAAGCGGGGGAAGGTCGACGTCGCAACGGGAGGACCGGCCGGTCGCAGACGACAAGTCGTTCGTTCTGATACCGTCGTCCAGCCCGTCTCTCCCGGTGAACGACGTCGACGGGAATGGACGCGCGAGAGCGGGACGGGAACGCGCGCGCGGAGGATCACTGTGGAATCGACCTGTGTTCGCGCACGTGTCGATAAAAATTTCATCCCCTAGAAACAGAGATAGAACATTTACACGCGGCGTTGGAGCAGGCGTGAGCTCTGTGATTCGGAGCGACGTGTTACAGCGGGGTGCCGTTAACAGAGAAACCCTGTCAATCACGCGGGAACGTGCGCGAATATATCGATGCGATCGACCGCGGGCGCGTTCGATGATCGAGGAGGCGCATCGCGGAGTCCCGTCTCGTCGCTTCCGTCCAAAATCCGCGACGCGGAATCGCGGCGACTACGAGGATAATGTACACGCCGCGCGTCTACGTTACATGTGCGTGTGGAAGCTGTTGTCCTCGTGACACATATTAGAAATAGGGACGCCCCGTGTGCACTTGCGTGCGCCGTTACCGCCGCGGTGCCGCGTGAAGGCATTCAGTCCGACGCCGAGGAACCGGTGCACGCGACGCCTCGAAAGCGCGTATTTCCTCCCCCGCGGACACGTCCGGGTTATTCTTCGACGGCGCCGCGACCGGATAGACGCGTGCCGGGCAGATTCCGGGGGGGAGGTGCACGTGCGTCCAGCGAAGATCATGAAAAAAAGAGGGACGAGGGTGCGAGGCGACGCCGCCGGCGCTGTACGTCGCACGTGTTACTCGGACCGAGCCGGATCGATCGCCCGGAAGTGTGCTCGAGCCCGACGCTGGTGATATGCGTCTTATTCGCCGTGTGCAGATTTTCGCGAGAGCGATCTTCGCGGACGAGCGATCGTCGTCGTCGCGGTATTCGCGCGAATCGGCTCTGCTCGCGTGAGCCGATTCCTGCGTTCTATCTTCGCGTTCATGCAATCTCACTCCTTTTCGTTTGGAGTGCTGGTGACGAAAGTGAATTTATTGTGTATATCATAGATGTACGTGGTATCATCTATAAGGACGAGTTGATTATTACTGAATTGGTGAACAAGTGTTCGACGATGTTCGAAGGCATTGGTCATTGGTGCGTCGTCGAAAAACGTTCGATTTGAATCCTTCGTGAATTCGAACATGTATCCGTTGCCAGTGAGACATCCTGTGATCTCGAGAGGTATAAGGCATATATACTATCGATGTATAGTAATCTTCAAAAAGAACTCGCATGCAGCTGGTTTTTTTTCGTGTCTGCTGTATTTCTCTCTTCGTGAAATTTCTTGGAAAATTAGAGCGAACGAATTTGAAGTTAAACGAGAGTAAACGTGCGAAAGGAGGAAGACGTGAAACTTTTAATTGAGGCTCCGATTTCTCGCTCGCCCAAGCTAATCGGGGGAAGCTAATCGAATCTGGAGCACGCTCCCGTTTCAAGCGGGTCTGCTCTATTTCGACGAGATTCCTCGATGCGGAAGTCTCGATGTCTTAATACATTCGCGAGACGAAGATTCGCCGGCGCGACACGGTCTCTTAAACAACATGTACATTAGGTAGCGACAGAGAAAGGGGTCGTGATGATTTATGTATCTTTTATTAAATCAAGAAGGAGCTCGTTTTATTAAATTAAATAATATTAACAGTGCGATTAAGTAATATTAACGTCGTGGTAGTAGGAAATGAATGCCCTCAGTTTAGAGAGAGATGTGTAATAGTTTCGGCTAATGTTAAATATTTCATCGTAATGACGGTGGCTCGCGTTTCTATTCTCTTTATTGTATTCGTCTGTCGGCAATTCAGCCTCGCCGTGCCGCCATGTGTCGCCACGCAATAAACAGACAGGTTGTGCCATTCGCCTCGAGACTCGAGACTGTCTTCGTTGGCACAGTTCTCGTCGCCTTTTCGGGTAACAGATCCGCGCGAAGTGCAACGATAGCCAGATCGCAACGGCGTCGCTTTCCTCGGGATTACTCGTCGTAACCCTCACTTTCAGAGAGGCAGAAGCGCGCACGCGAGAGAGGGAGAGAGAGAGAGAGAGAGAGAGAGAGAGAGAGAAAGAGGGGAAAGGAGGAGGATTCTTTCTTTCCTCGCCGCGCAACTAACGAGCGCAGCTCGGCCGTCACTTTTCGTTACCATCATTATTAATAGCGGACACATCGATTAATTGATTTATGTTATAAAAAAGAATGGCACGCGTCGATAAATAATGACGCGTCTCCCCGTCCCGTCGTCCCGGCCCGTCCGTTTGCCGTCAATAGAGCGTAGCGAACCTCACGGTAACGTCAGACGTGTACGGATCATCGACTCTGGCTCGCCTCGGCTTTCAACGTGTGTCGTACCCTCCGAGCCCCCTCCGAGGCCACGCTCGGAGCCTACCTAGTTCTTATCTCACGTTCTCGCGGGGGAGTAACTGACCGATATCGGCGCCGCTACACGCGCTCCATTAAAAATGCAGCCCTACAGAGGCCGCAGTCTATAGACACACATTCGCGCGGCCGCGTGCGCCGTACCCCTCTTTTTTTTCCTCCTTTTCCCAGCCGATCGAACACACCACCAACGCGTTCTACCCCTGTGTTCTGTCCCTTTCTCCTAAATCGCACTATGAAGACATGAACCGGCCTTTTCGCGACGTTCGCAATGGAATCGCCGTTAATTCTGTCAATTCTGATACACTCGCTCGCTCAATTTCACACGTTAATATTCCATGGAGAAGAGATTCTCCCGAAATTTCGATACTCCGACAAATCGTGTCTTCCCCTCGCTTCCCTAAGGAAAGCACATAATTCTTCCGAATGGGACACATGATCTATCGTGAGTGCATGACCTTGAAATCGTCATTCTTCCCTCGCGCGTCGAGCGTCGAACGGTATCGACGGTACCCCGAAGGCCGGAGACCGGCCGGCGATAATAGCGGAGAGCATCTCGGGCCACTCTCACCGCGACCCGCGTTCCGCGAATCCTCGCGATGATTTTCCGTGGCGGTGCGAGAACTCCAACTATTTATAAATGGTCGGAACCCGGTCGCATTGGCGAACGACTCGAGTCGACGGAGCTGCCGCCTCGTGCAGCCGCAGCCGCAGCCGCCTCGTGTGGGGAACAATTCGCTACCCCATGGTAAAAATAGAAGCTCCTAGCCAGCTAGCCGAACTCGAGGCTAGAGCTTAAGGCGCGCGCGGCACCGCTCTAGCCACGCTAGAGCGAACGGACGGACGGACAGACGGACAGACGTAGGTACGGACCGGCGCACCGGCGCAACCGAGCTTGTGCCCGTGCGGATGCTGACGATGATGCTGATGTCGGTGCCGTTGCTGCCGATGTTGCGCACCGAGCTAGAACCACACCGTCCGCCGCCGTCAACGTGAAGAAAGCGCGCCCGCGCGCGCGCGCGCGTGCGAGATCCACGCGTGTGTGTGTGTCCACGTGCGTGTGCCTGTTGGTGTATATGATGTGTACATGTGCATGCGTATGCGTGTGCATATACATGCGTATTGAGAGAGTTCGGCTCCGCTCTGCGTTTTCCTCTTCATGTTACTTCCACCTCGCAACCCGTGTCTCGAGATAGACTCAGTGTCCGCCGAGGCTTCATCGTGGGTCCAGTCCCGTGGATCTTAGTCATCGACCGTTCCACCGTAGGTAGATCTCCTCGCGGGTGACTCATCAGAGAGAGCCCGATCGGGTCTTCGTTTCCCGAAGAAAGCGTCAGATCGAAAAGAGAGGAGCTTTCGTGCGGAGGAGTTGGACGGACGAAGATAGGGAGAGAGAAAGAGCGAGTAAGAAAGAGAGAGAGAAAGAGAGGGAGAGAGCGAGCGAGCGAGCGAACGAACGAGAGAGAGAGAGAGAGAGAGAGAGAGAGAGAGAGAGAGAGAAAGAGAGGCACATTCCGAGCGGATCACGGATGCTTATAGAAGCGTTGCGTAACGGCGTCAGGCGGACAGCAAAATCGCGACTCCGACGGGCTCGTTGTCTCGTTCCGATAATTTCAAAGGGAAACGTACATCGCGCGCGCGACGAGTTCTCGCGAATCCTAGAGCGATATCCTATGGTGATTGCCGTAGCGCCAAAAGTTCCCGAGTGCCGTGTGCATGGTGCTGGATGCGCGTCACGATTCTTCGAGAAGCCTCGACGAGTCCCGATCCCGTTGATTCATGATCACGGGCGGCTGTGGCGACACGTGTGCGTACATGTGCGTGTATGCGAGTGAGTGAGAGAGGTAGACCGACCAGGGTGATAGCATAGTGACGTGGCCCGAGGTGCTTCGTTTCGTGGTGATTTTAGGCGGGGGTTGAAAAGACGAGAGAAGGAAGATAAGAAAAGTGTTCGAGAGGGAAATCTTGCACCCGACGTATCGATTGCACGTATCGATTCGTAAAATCGAGGCTCGTCAAGGCCGCAGGTCTCTTGAGCTCTCTCGATCACCCGGCACCGGAAGAAAAAGAGAGAGAGAAAGAGAGCGCCATGTAACGTTCCGCGTTCGAGATCGAGAGACGTAGATCCGCGCTCGTCACGTTCGCGCGCTCTCGCACGTTCGGTTCTTCGAAGTTGTACTAAAATTAAATCCGGGGCCCAGGCGCGAGACTCGCTGATTCTTTTCTCACGTCCGGCTTCTCTCGCGCGGACTGCGTTGCGATGACAGGCGTGCCTTGAGGATTCGGGAGCGCGGTCCAGACCAGAGACCGGCGCGCGCGGGATTTAAACCCGATCTTTCGCTATAGGACAACAGCTCCGCCGCCGTGTATCGCTCGTGTCCCGCCACGTCTCGCAACGACGTCGACGATAAACGTGCGGTCGTTACGGCGGATCAACGTTCGATTCTTCGATGCTATTGTAGAGACCCGGTGGAGGCGGACGTGAGAAGGCGGCGGCGAGGGCGGCGAAGAAGATTACGACGACGTCGAAAAAGAAGGTGGCGGAGAATGGAGTGACGTACAACTGCGCAAGGCGCGTGCAGACGTTACTGATGAGCGAGCACGAGCACGAGCACGAGCACGACGACGATAACGATCACGAAGACGAAGACGAAGACGAGGGAAACGAGGGAGTCGAAGAGTAGTGGTAGACGGAGAAGAGGGGAACGAGGAAAGCGCGAAAACGAACGACAGTGCCTGCGGTAACTGCGAGATATGCAGCAACAACCGCACTCCGGCCAGCAACCGTCCGGGGGGGCGCCGAACGGGGTGGCGGGGGGCGCCCAATTGCCACAAACAGGTGGCATAAGTCCGGCGCAACCTGGCGCGACCGGTACCGCCACCAATCGCGCGCAAGTTAACGGGGGCAGATTCGACTTTGACGACGGTGGGACCTACTGCGGCGGCTGGGAAGACGGAAAGGCCCACGGCCACGGCGTGTGCACCGGGCCCAAGGGTCAGGGCGCCTATTCTGGCAGCTGGCACTTCGGCTTCGAGGTATCCGGCGTCTACACCTGGCCTAGGTGAGCGACCTATCGTTGATACCGACTACTTGTTTGTTCGCGCTCGTAGTGCGCTCCACTAGATTGCAGACGCGGTAACGGTGCCTTATTAGCGCTTCGCATATTCCACGATTGTTAACTATTTGCACGCGGCACACGAAATTACTAAGGATCACAATAAATTATTAATTCCTGTAATATATGTAATCCACGATGCTCGTCTGGTTACGCGCGTTTCGCGGAACGAATTAATCTTGTATTCTCTTCGCGTTGGTGCACTCCCGGGATTTGCACAACGACCGCCGCTCCTCCGAGCTCATGAAGGATTAACACTGAGCTCGTTTGCGCCGTGACGAGTGTACGGTTTTCAGGCTGATTATCCGGTATTACGTTACTGCCACCGCGCCTGCTTCGCGTTAACAACGTCGCCGGCGTCGCGAGGTAAACGACTACCGAACGTTACACGCCGCGAAAGTAACGTAAGTCCGACTTGATGCTATTTCGAAAGATCGAACTCGAGTTCGCTATTTGTAAAAAAATTCCTCGGCAAGACCCTGTCGAACGTTTTATCGACAATTTTCGCGAGTCCCCGAATTCACGAGACTTCTGGCGTCGCGTGTGGCGCGTGATGTGCGAATTGCGGACCTTGACACGTATCTCGGTACCTGGGAGGGAATCTCCCGATCCCTGTAAAACTGGGTCACCGTGCGCAAGGACAACCGGAGCAGGTCACCGGGATCCGAGTCGTCAGGTCCTAGTTCAGGGTCGCCGCGGAACAATAACCGTCGACATTTTCGGGGATAATTGCGGACGTTGATGATCAACATTCACATCGTGTTAAAGATAAAAGTCTTTTTTAAATTTTTGGTGAAATCAATTTACCAAGAAGCCGTGATGGAAGTCTTTCCAATAGAGTCTACAATCTTAGTTTCGGTAAAAGAATTGCAAGATATAAATGAACGTTCAGATTCTTCGAATCCCAAATTAAAATGCACCGTCGAAAATCGTTAAACGTTTCTCGCGAACAATGACGTCATCAGCGAGAAATATTTCAGGTCATTTTCTTCCATGAATTTCGAGCAAAAAATGGCAGGATGTGCCAGTATTCTTGATCCGACAATCGATTCTGCGTTTTCGGACTTCACTCGAAATTAATTAGAAAACACAATTATTAACTGTTTATAAAAGAACCCTGATTCATGAATACTATATAAAATGAGGGTTGTAAAGTAATTGCAGAACTACCCTATTTGTTTTTCGACAGTTAGTTTTACGCGGGGGCATAACGAGACGGTGCGACAATTAGGAAAAAATTTTATGGTATCCACGTGCACGCGACACGAAAACTCGGAAAGGTTTTAACGATCGTAATTAGGGTTTCTAGATCACGCACACAATGGTAATGTTACTGAGTAAGATAAATGGAGATATAACAACAGTAAAATACTGTGCAATGATTTCATTTATGATATTTGCAAAGGAGCTATTCAATTCGATGTAAAAAGAAATATTTTTAACATACATATTTAAAAAAATATTAGTTAATATATTGTTGTACAGTTATTATTATTTTATTAGCGATATTAATTTTAAATCATTGTTGCGTCATATTGTATACAGGTGATTTTCTCGAGATTATCCTCGGGGATTCTGAGATGTGCTTAAATGAAAATTCATTTCTTATTACCGCGGTTTTCGGAATAACCAACATAAAAAAAAAAAGAGAAGAAATGAGGTAAGAACAAACGATGAAGACCTCTCTTCTTCCCGACCACGTATCTAGGCCGAGAGAATTCGCCGTTTCGTTTCCGCGTAAACTGGAGCAAGGTCCATCTTTAGCTAGCAACATTTTCCGACACAACTTCTCGATCGTGATGATACTCGAAGACGAAACCGAGGATTTCGCGAATCGAACGAAGCGTGTTGCCGACCATTATCGTTCAAGGAACGTTCGCCTCACGTGTCTAGAATTTCACTACTGTCCTGTTTATTTCCGTTTCGTGACAAGAACGCGTCGAGTATGCGAGAAATCTCCCAAAATTATTCATCACACATTGGACCATCGCATTGTCAATTATGACTTTTCAAGATATAAAATATTCTTTTCATTCATTCATTCTACAATTTAATTTAATATACGTAAATATAATAATATAATTTAAACGTTATCCATAATTAAATTACAGAACATATCGTATGGACAACTATAATTAATGTAATAATGCAACGGATCGCGTAATATAATGATAAAAATTTTTATCACATGACAGACTATCGTTAAACACGCGTTTACGCAAATACACGACACTTATAGAACTGTAACAGTTTTCCACGTTTATGTAATAAACATCAATCTGTGCAGCTTTCACGTTTATGTAATAATCATCCACAATCATCCATAAAAACTTGGCCATCGTTCGGACAGGATTAATCATTTTCTTTCAAAAGATTTACTACAGATGTTCTTAAAATCTTTCTTGACATTTCGCAGAAATTGTGACAATTAAAAGGGAATAATTAAATTATATTTGAGGCTGGATTTGGGAAGATTTTCTGTGATAAAAAGCAATAAGTTCAGCGTAAAAGTGAGGCTTTAATTGCATTTGATAGAATGTTCACTCGATTAGCTCTTCCTTTGATAATTATAACTCTCATAAAAATATCTTAAAAGAAGGATCGTAGGCGGCGCAATCACTTTCTACGTTGGCACGAATTGTCAAGCTCGCATTGTCATTCCGTTCTGCATATCCAACAATGTGAAAGCAACGTCGTTATCATTGTCATCGACGGCAGTCGGCGACGCAGTCGGCAATTATCGGACGCGCTAATTAAACGGGTTTTCAGTTAATAAATGCGTGGGCAAGAATAGCATAAATAGCGACGTGATCCTTGAACCGTAACTCTTAAGGATATTTTTGCGAAAGCTCTATCGAAGACATGATGACATTATCTCTATAATTTTTTTTTAAGACTTCCCCTTAAGGGGAGGCAAGCTGTTTTAAAAGATTAAATTTCGCAAATTGCATTTCAGCGGGTCAGCCTACGAGGGACAATGGCAGAACGGCAAGAGACATGGCCTGGGTATGGAGACCCGTGGCCGTTGGCTTTACCGGGGAGAATGGACTCAGGGGTTCAAGGGTCGTTACGGGGTCCGGCAGTCTACTACCTCCACGGCGAGATACGAGGGCACATGGTCCAGCGGTCTGCAGGACGGTTACGGCTCCGAAACTTACGCCGACAGCGGTGAGCCCCAAGTCTATTTGACACGTTCACAAGTCACGATCAACGTGACTTTTTTTTTCCTATAAATTATTGAATACAGGAAGTCTCTGAAAGTCTTACGAATTAGATAGACAAACAGCGAGCTCTCCTTTATAAAAATAATAATTTTTATGCATAAAAATATTATATAACTGGAAAAGAAACGTTTCGAGTTTTGTAATTACTTGATTGAAAAAAAAATTTATTTTATTTCGAAGAAGAGCAGAATACGCTTTGAAAGCATTTTCAGAAATATATAAGCTAATAAAACAACCTTCGTGATACGATTGTCCTGTGCCGATTCGTAATAACAGTTAATATCATGTGCGTGAATACTAATATATTTTATTCGGTTGTGCGGTTGTACAAAATTCGGCTTTATTGATTTCGCATTAAATGTGACCGCCGTTAATAAATGGGCGCTTTCATTCACGAATGAAATATTTTGTTGGACGTTAAAATGCACGCCGGAAATTCTCCTAGGGTGCTCGAGAGCGCCGGCCTATGAAGCGAGACATCGTCAGTAAATAAATCACGGTGTTCTTTTAATAAAGCATCGCGAGGCTGACTTGGGAGCGCGATAAATAAACAAAACAAGAAACGGATGTGGCAGAACGCCTCGTCGATTTCGCATTATCTCGGCGAGATATTTAGCTGCGCCAAGATTGATGGCCGACACGGCGGCAATTGAGGTGCGTCTACAAAAATTGATGCAGTATTTAGAGAGCGGTCTTCTTCTTTGCCTCTCGAATTCCTCTGCTTACAAAGACGTCATTGTCGAGCGGAGTATCACATCACAACGAGGTTTTACTTGAAACGTTGCGTGTTATATAAAATCTTATTCGGTTGTATCTAAGAGGAATCGTTTCCACGGTGAACCAATCAATCCTGGCAAGAGGTTCGATTTTTTATTGTTGCGAGTGAAACTCATAAGGAAACATAATCGCAACAGATAACGCCACTTAATCGATATCGCTTGCAAAAGTCTTTTCGAGAAGTGCCAGGATTGATGATACTGCTGCGCGACGATTGCAGACGTTTCTCGAAAATCGATGCGACCTTCAATAGATTCTTACTCGTTCCAGTCCTTACGAACCGTCCATTCGTTTTTTTTTCTTCCCGAATATCTCTCCCTCTGGCACGATGCGACTTCTCATCCTTAACTCTCGCCCCGCTATAGCATCGCAAAATTCAATACATCTTAAACGTCGTTAACCGAGACTCGGTCATAATTTCTCCGCTGTTAAATTCTAATTTGCCGAATTCATTTAACTTGGCGGCGAGATATCGTTAGAGGCAATTTTCTGTAGTCGTTCCAGTTACGAATAAACGACACGCCATTAAACGAAGTCGCACTCCAGCCGTCGAGGAAGTAGGACTTATTGTCCAACCGATCGATCATCGCTGGTGAAACATTATAAAGTATTCACGTGCTATATCTACCATAAGAGATCGTACAGTGTTGCACGCTCGCGTAACATGAAATATTACCGGCGTATTAATTAAGGATGATATCGTGTTCTCAGACCTGTCGTTTTTCTCGCGGGATAAACTTGTTCTCGCCCGGAACGTTAACGGTCGCGGCAGATGCTGCGTCTCAGCGTGTTGTGAAAAGATTGCGAGTAAACCAAATGGAAAATCTTCGCCCTGTAACTCTTTGCGCGGCGGAGTTTCGCCGTTATTCATCTCACGGCGACGAAATACTTCGAAACTCCCAAACGTAAACTCGAAGGCGAATTCTCGCGATTCCCGCGTACTCTTTGGGAGAGACGATCGAAACGAGGCAAAATAAATGCAAAGACTTCGCGTGCTTCGCGATGTGCAATATCCTTCCCCCTGATGAGTTTATTCCGTACTCTCGCAGCATCCCGATTGCCGCGCGATCAACGAAATCTTCCGCGCGAGAGCCACCGGAATTCAGAAACTGGAAATGCTTCTGACATGGCCACGTCATGTCGAACACGCGCGCGTACATTATGCTCGCACGAAAATAGCACATCCGATCGCTCGACGCGAATCAGTCGACTCGATATTTATCAAACGCCACCCAGGTTACCCGATCGGATTTAATGCTTTACAGCTTCGAATGTATCTCTAATGAGTCACTATAAGTCTCTTTCCGCTCCTTCCGCTAGACCGTGGTCGATTTAACCAATTTTTTTTTTTTTACTGTCACGTAAAAATATATATCTCGAGATACATCTGTCTTCCAGGATAAAATATATCCCTTATTATCCGTTACAATTTTCTGAAGATGGACCAGCTTAGCACCTGAAAATGCGGGCGGCCTGATCGTCCAGGGTCTATATAAAGCGCCGAGAAACATCGGTCAAAATGAAATACGATAAAACTTATTCCGCCATTGCCGGCCACATCGCTCACTCTTTCTCATTCTCTTTCAAATGTTTTCCATCTCTTCTCGCCTTTTGCAACGGAGATAAGTGAAGTGCTGGCGCTATTTCGACGCGAGATTGAACCGGCACGGCGCGCGGCGGCGCGGTGGAGGAGCCGCGGCAGTCTCCTATCGTGAATGGACCGGATGTCGAGACGTTTATCGTGAACGCGAACGCGGTTTATGTACACCCGCCGTACTGGAATGTGCATCATGCTCTGTCGTTCCGAAACAGAATAAGAATAATTACAGACAGATTGAACAATTTTCAATACATTCACTCGGATCTTCTTGAGGGAAAAGTGAACACCCTGTTGTTAAATATGATTCGTGTTAGTTTACCCCATCCTGCGAAGTAAATTAAAATGATTCCGTATTATATCATATTAATCTTTCGTTAGGAAAGAATACCGCCAAATTATATCAAATCACTCTCTGTAGAAGATGAATCATTCTTTATATCCAAATTCCCTAATTTGATACAATTTATTGTCAAGCATCAGTTTTATTAGGTTTATTTCATTCGTTATTATAGTATATCTGTTTTATTGAGGATCATCTTCGAGGGTAAAACCACTTTCTTCGAAATTGTCGTTCTAAACGCGCGAACACGTGGCTTGCGATTTGGAGTTGATATCATGTTGGGTTAAAAGATGGTTAATTATTTGAAGTGGTTCGTTATTCAGTATTTTTTTAACAAGCGCAAATGTTTGAATCGACAATATATTATAATATATAGTACGATGTAACAAAATTATTCTCAGATCTGTATTCAGCTAAATCCTGCCATCTAATCTGATCTAAATCCAGCCATCCTGCGGAGTAAATTAAAACGATTCCGTATTATTTCATATTAATCTTTCGTTAGGAAAGAATATCGCCAAATTATCTCAATTCACTCTACGGGGGATGAATCATTCTTTTATATCCAAATTCCTTAATTTGATATGACTAATTCATTGTCAAGCATCAGTTCTATTAGGTTTACTTTATTCGTTATTATAGTATGTACATCTGTTTCATTGAGGATCATCTTCGAGGGTGAAACCACTTTTTTCGAAATTATTTAAACGCGCGAACACATGGCTTGCGACGTGGAGTTGACAATATCATGTTAGATTAAAAAAGGGCAGCTTAATTACTTGAAGTGATTCGTTATTCAGTATTATTTTTTTGACAAGCGCAAAATTTTGAATGGGCAATATATTATAATATATAGTACAATGTAACAAAATTATTTCCAGATCTGTATCCAGCTAAATTTTAATTTCAGTAAAATCGTTCTTTGCGTGTACAGACGCGGCGTGTATTTGAATGTGTCTTCCGGAGATATTTCCAAGGATTAAGATTTCAGTCGCTATGCGACATCACGATGCGAGATAAGAAGCGTGAAAGAAGCATGAAAAAGCGGGGAATGAGCAAGGTGCAGCACGTGTGTATGCACATCGCGTGGAAAAGGGCGAGTCCACGTAAACACGACGAGGGTTCCCACCTACGCTGACGCGCGCGGGCGCGCCCAACTTTTCCGCGAAGGCGCCGGTTGGTTCACCTCCTAGTTTGAACCTCTCCGCGGCGGGTCAAGGTTACATCCACCGGGTCTTTCCGTTCTCCGTTCTACCGCCGCTTCTACCGGCGCAGTGTATATGTGTGTGCAGATCACTCTCTCCTCTCTTCGACGTTAAAATAAAATCTACCCCCTTGCCCCGTTGGCGCGCGCGCGTTACTCGCAGGTCACGTTGTTGCGACGCTCTGGTTCCTTTCGTGCCCTCACTCGAGATTCTATTATACCAGGACGGACATCTCCGCTCCCATGGCCTACACATTTATTTCACCTCTCTCTATACGTCAACTCCCGATTGAGCATCTATTGCAATCTGCGATGCAATTTTCCATCATGAATTTCCTCTTGTCATTTCATATCATCAGTCAATATTTACCACATGCCCGGCGTAATTCGTTCATTTTCATTCATGATCGTATTTACGTTACATACATAATAGCTAAATTAATCTGAGGATATACGTTAATTATTTAACTTCCATGTAACTTGTGGTTGTTAGGATAACGTAGTTACGAGAAAAAGTAACGTAAAATAATTTTTTTTATATATTTAGGTTGGAAATTTTGTTATTGTTAACAAATTTTTGGATAAATTTGAACATATTTGGATTGGCTCGGTTTTTCAAAAAAATGTTTGCAATAAAAACAAGAAAGATAAGGTCAATCGTTCAACGCGTAAATGCGCATAGATTATATGCTCTCAGCTATTACGTACTCCCACGTACTTTCGGCATGTGTTCGTTTCTTTTAACGTATACACAAAATGCGACACGTGAATCAGGATGTAAATATCACCGATGTTTCGTTGTGTATCTTTGATGCAGCTAAATCGACAGTACGTCGTTCGAAATACCACGTTTACATTTTGACATTTCGACAAGTTTGAATTGCCCCGGTTTTATACTTTTCGAAAAACTCTTGCGCGATGTGTCGCGCGTGATTCGTGTTCAGCTTCCCGATCCAGGTTCGAAATTGGCGAAATACAAACCGACGCGATGCGATGCGACGTTCGCGCTTATCATTTAATTGCATCGCTTTACAGCGTGCCGGGTAAATTGCATAATCATTACGCAACGATAATATCTTTCGTCTCGTAATTACATCTCGAATGAGTGATTGTCGTTACACAGCCATAATTTCAGTCCCCTGTAATTAATTTAGAATTAATACAATTACGAAAGCGGCTGCCACTCCTCGCTGCACAAGCCGTGTGCCGCGCTCGGTTATTTATTTGAATAAAAGAAGCCTCTCCTTAATCAACGTGGACAACGGTAATGCGCATTCGAGCCACGGATCGCGCGCTTCCGAAAAAGCGCTCGGTTTTTTCCTGCAGCCGGAATGAGTTATTTCCTCCGCGTGCGAAGGCGATCCGGTTTTTAACCGCGAATTAACATACCTCCTTAACGACGTCTTTGAAAAATGTGCGAGGTGTCTCGAGACGTGCGTACGAGAGTGGCGAAACTGCCTCCAAGTTGATGAACGCCATCCCCGCTGGTGCCGCGAACCACGACGAAGGAGAGTAAACGAGATTTATCGGCGTCGAAATACACGGGGATCAACACGCGCGCAATTATTGTCCTTTAATTAAAGGTCCCGAGACTGAAGGGAATTTGTGGAAGTAGATATTTGTAGAAGTATCGCGTTTCGGTACACGGTAAGCAAAGATGAGCAAAGGTCGCAGGTATTTGACTTTATTTTCTTCACCGAGCCACATCATCTTTTTTTTTTCTTGGGAGCCATTCACACGTAAGAGAATCACGCGCAACATACATAACGCATATAGGAATGAGATTTTCAAGCCGGATATGTTTCACACATTTCGCAGTCCCACGTTTCGTTTCCATTGCGATACATCATCCGCATACGATTTCCCTGAAACGCCCTATGGATATGAATGGCCGAAAGTAACGAATGATTCATCGCACGATGAGGATCGAGAACGTAGAATAATGATCTCGCCGTTACGTTTTCACGACTTGAATAAACAGGGGAGGGGAATGCAATTCAAAAATAATCTATAGACGCGTTTTTTTTTCTCTGTCTTTCTCCCGTGGCTTCTCGCGGTTCACCTTAATGTCTCGTCCGCCCATGTCTTCCACATATACGTGCATACGCTAGTTTTAGGCTTCTTGATCGAGTTAAGGCACTTTCCGAACGCCATTCCATTTCTCCCGTGGCACGTGGCCGAGGTATTTATTTATAAATACCGACGCCGACGCGTGCGCGTCGGTGCGAACGCGAGAACTCGCTGTCGATCGGAAAACGAGGAAAGAGGGTAGACGTGTAACAACATATCGATGCTCCTTGCCCGCGTCCCATCGTCATCCCCTCATATCAATCTTCAGAGACCCTCGTGTTTAATAGACTTCTCGAACCGTCCACACCTTTCTGATAAATCGCCCGTGACTTAGCCGCGATCATCTTCACGATAGGATGCGCGCTTTCATCCTCGGGAGCTTGAATCGTCGCACATGCGCAGAAGCCGCCGGATATGACGGTATCGCGAAATAATTTATGGACCAATAATTATTTCGAAGGAACGCCTGCGACGCGTCGCTCGAGTTCGCGCGACGCGTCGGAATTTAATTAGAGCGTAACGGAGAGAAAGACATCGCGCGCGCCGCGCGAAAGGAAAAGAACGCCAGGAAAATAGATCGATATCGTGGCCTGAAAGCACGAGCGAATCACGCTGCGACTTAATAAAAGGACAAATGTCCTGCAACTACGTTTTCCCCCACAAGTCGTAAAATGACGTAAAAACTTGAGGCATTCTGTGCGAAGCGGGGGCCACGTCGGGACTTTCGCGATTATAATTTACAGTATACTTTGCTACGATGAAGGAAAGGATGGTAACGGCACCCTCTGGACCTATGCAATTTAGTTACATTGTGCGAATCGTCCGACAGGTTGTCGCATAATTAAACGATGCGTCATGTAAGTCGTATATATGCAATGGAAATAACATCTCGTTTTGCGTCGTATAAAAAACAAGCGCGCGCGCGCGAGAGAGAAAGAGAGAGAGAGAGAGAGAGAGAGAGAGAGAGAGAAGGGGAGAAGCTGAACAATTTCGCGCGCGCGCGCACGCGGTTTGTAACAGAAGGCCGCGTAATCTACTTTTTTTTGCCTCCAGCGAGCGTGCCGCAACCCTTTATGCAAATAGCGGCTGTATACGGGATATGGGGCTGTTAATATTACACCGGCGTGGGTTACCTTGATGAGCCGCTTTTACCCACTTTATACGGCTCGGCTGTTATTCCTGATTTTTCCTGGCGTCACACGTCTTACGTCACACGAGAATGCTGCGGTTGCGTGCGAAAAAAAGGCCGCTACAAATTTTAAAACGGCGTTTAATTAATGCCAAGGACAGCCGTAAATCCGAAGACAATAACGATGGATCGAGGACGGAATAATCGAGATGATAGACCGAACGCGAAAGTAGCAAGTCTACGCCCGAACAGTTGTCTACGATTAATCGCAAAAGAGAATTTTGTCAAGCGCATATTACGATTCGTAATGTGAGGTTTACAAACGAGATTTAATTTTTCAACCGCTCGTGCGGTAATATCGTGGTAATATTTCGGTAAATTTTCCAGTGCGACCGCGCGAAGAAGAAAAAGTATGCCACTTTGTTATCGCAATGGACGCTCGGCAACCCGATGCACAGCTATGTAATCATACATGTAGCACGCATGGCGCTCGGATCGAAGCTGCATAGGATGCAACGACGCACGAATATTTTAATCAATAAGAAAGTAGCCGGTTTTTTCTTGAAACAGATGGGGGTTTTAACCGTGCTGACGTACATTGTCCGATGTGAATTGCGACATAAACGTAAACCGTCAAGCTCAGACGACAGCGCACGGTTCTTGCTCCATATTTTTTGCGCACCTCATTCACCTGATCGATCGCGAAAAGAAAGAAAGGGACAGTAGTTTTTGTAATATTAATCATGTCTATATACATAATAAAGTTCTCCTTAGTGACAAAGCGTAAGTCATCAAGTTCCGAAGAGCTGTGGCACAGTCCCTGCGAAGTCCATTTGTACGATAATGCGGGGCAACGTAAAAGCAAATAGATAAATTATAGATATCGTTCGGTGATATTTCTTTTCTTTTCTTTATAAGGACGCGCGTTTCTTACAACTTCCACCCACTCTCCCTAAACAGAGACACATAACTAAAAGACAGTTGGGGACGACCGACAGACCCGTTAGGGTGGTTTGCGACGATCTGGTGGAGGCTGCGGACCGAAATACGCTCGCACGGCCAATTTTCACCAACACCGAGATGCGTCCCGATGCACGTGCAACCGACCACCACCTCGAAAGATGGCCGTGCTATTTCAGGCAGACTAGCCAGTGCCATGTAGCGAATCAGGACCGTACAGCACGTTTTGATTCACCCTGCAGAGATTCTTTGTACGGCCGTTCTACCTCGGCCTTAATCCACCAATAAAAATCCGGTCGTCCGTAGCTGTATAACTCTCCGTGTTTTAAAAGGAAAGCGAACATATATCGACAGATAATGGCCAGCAAGCGCTGGCGATAAATTTCGAAACGCCAAGACCGACGATTATTTTTCACGATATCGACGGCTTACTGCGCTCCGGTTAGATTAAAGGCTCCCGTTTTCGTGCCTCCTACATGACAGATATATGTCGGGATGACCCCCCTATTCCGTGTTAAACTCGTTCTATGTTAAACCCAACTTGCCACGTCCTACCAGAGTCCGCCGGGAAATGAAATTTGTGGGGGACTATCGATCGTCCCACGCGCGCGTATCGCAGCTAGATAAATAAATGCGAAAAAAACAACAACTTGCTAAACTCAATTCGCAAAACAGTGCGTTGTGCAAATATATGTTAAATGGAACGTCGTTAAGTGCGATCGATCCGAAACGATGTCTGATTCATAATTGATTCGCACGAGATCGATCCGATCGAGGGAAACTTTTCCCGTCAACGATCCCCGGAGGATAATTTGTGCGAAGTTAACTTACGAAACTATTCGCTTATCGAACGATATTTAACGAGAACACTGTCATGGAAAAGTCCGCGGTCCGGATTAACACGGATGAGAATTAGAAGCTCGACAATAATTAATCTGGGTCGTTGCTGACGGATCGATATATTGTGGCGCATTCCACTTTTCCGCGATGTATTTACTATATGTATAGTACTATTCGGTTAACGTCTCCGTCGCGGACTCGGCGGCGTCTCTTTGTTCGAAAGCCACGTTTCAAAATTCGAAATTTGTTAGGACCCCCCTGAGGGACATCACGAGACTTTTCGTGCTAGACTGTCTCCACGCGGCTGACAACCCGAACTGACCTCGATAACTCCGAGCAGTCTGCACAAAGTGGGTGTCTCCCTAAATCGATTCCTAGATTTGTACGGCGAACTTAAAATCATAAATCTTTTCGATAAAGAAAAAGAGAGGAAGAGAGAGAGAGAGAGAGAGAGAGAGAGAGAAAAACGTATCCAACTGTGCCAGGACAAACTCTCGAGAGCTCTTGAAGGAAATGTTTCGCGTAAAACTACAGAGTCGCGCGCGCGTCGTATATAGACAAATATATGTATGTTATACCAAAGTCTGGAATTAATAGAGGACGTGTATATCAGCAGAAGATGAATTTATTGCGCTTATCACAGGGACGGAAAATCAGAGAGGTGTGGGGAGCGAGAAACAGTAATTGAGAAGCTTTTACATAATAACTTTTTGAAAATATCAAGAAATATAATTCTTTCTTGACTGGCAATCTCTTTCACACCGTAAGAATAATTTACGGCGTAGGCAACGAGCGTGCCAATCTATCTGAGTAAAATCGCCGAGGAAAAACTTATTATCCCGACTTGACTCTCGACGAGGTAGCTCGTAATGCAGAAAGATTTCGCTCTCGTGAATAGTTGAACAGCGTAATGTTTAAACATTTACCACGCGCACACGTGTGCTCTCGACGATGGTGTACGGCTCTCGCGGCCGTGCCTAAAAATTAATTGAAAACGTGCGGTATGCATTCAGACTGACATCGTCGCCGCCGCGACGGCAATTTCGAGGGTTCGTGTACATTGGGCGTCTTGTGTGTGAACGCCGGGAACCGCCGCGTGACCCACTTGCTTAAACGCTAGCGAAATAATATTCCGTCGTCGCGAAGAGGGGAGACGCCTGGCGTCGCCATATATAGGGTATCCCATCGACATCGTAATGTGTCTGCTAATGACAGATTCCTTGACGAATTGAATTCGCGTGTGATTTTGACAGAGCAAGAATTCGACGGAAGATTCTTGTTCGCGAAAAATACTTTTTTTCGATATTAATTCGACAACTTTAATAATTCACCAATTTCTGTATGTATCGTTTTATAATTTTTATAATGTATAGTATTTTTTTAATTATATTTATACCTAATTTCTATATAAATTTGATTATTGAAATCAAGATTATTGAAAAGAATTGCATTTAAATGGGACATCAAGAAAAAGCGTAATTGTTTTATTGATACATTCATTTTTATGTTTTAATATATGTATTAAACTTATATCAATATTTAAAAAAACTAATAATTATAAACGATTAAAATTGATTTTAAAAATCGAGATATCTGCTACTAATATGAATGATAACAGCAATGAGACACCTTGTATATATTCACGGCTGAATTGTGTCAGAGAACTGAGAAGAAAAGCGTGATGCGTCCAGTTCCAGCGCAACCGAAACGTTGACGCGTCGTTGTGATGCATACGAGTGACTTGGTTTGCATGCCAATAAACGTCGTCGGCCGAAACTTTTCACTGCGACCGCAATACCTTGTCCAGGACACGAGCTATTCAACACAGAATGGAATAATACTCTTTCGAAAGAACGTCCGCGCTCGCAGTATGCACGGCGGAACGTCTGCGAGTTGCGTGATATTGATAAGGTCTGACGACTAAAAAGATGGAGGCGATAATACGTAATAGTATGTAATATTGACGCGGCTATTAAAAATACAAACTACATGAAACGCGAAAATAACGTGCGACACCGCAACGTTAATTTGCAAAAAGAATCACGCGCGTCCTCCACGCGTCTGCGTTTTTTGTACGAAATCCGAGAAAACGGAGTTACCAGTTTCTCTCTAGGTTTTTTCATCGATTCGGAATTCACATGTTCTCCGAAAAAGCACCTACATGCGCAACTGAACGCATTCCATCCCTGAACGGGACGCGCGTAACCGCTCGCCTCGTACGTGACTCACGCGAAACATTTTGAAACACGGTCACGTTTTGGCAAAAACAATATATCTTACGAGTGTAAGCAACCCCCGGGGATTCGTCGTAATTGACTGACATACTACCGATTTCTGACGCATTGCTAACGAATTTCTCGCATTTTTCGCGCTTTCGCTCTATTATTCCTCAAAAAATGTTGTCTTTATCGCTATCGAACAATGACTTGACTTTTCAACGATTATTACATTATTACATTATTCGTCTGATGCGAAAGATTTATCATACCTGTTAGATAAAATTTAAAATAACGTTACAAGTCGAAGCGAAATTGTTGTCACTAACTTCAATACTCTTTTTTTATTTAAGAAAAAGAAAAAAGAACTCCGGATTTCTATAAACTTGTTTAATATAGTTTTAATATAGAATTTGATAAAGAAATGACAAAAAACTTTTGCCTCAACGTAATATTAGAAAGACTCGAAATAAATTGAGTCACGTGAAGAGATTTACGTGTTAATTCTATGAAAAATAATTTCATCAGCCCTAATGGATAAGACGGCGTGTAATTCGCTCGATGGAACGTCCCGTCTCGAACTTCTGTTTCTATTTCTGTTGCGTTACATGGATGATCTTGTAGGTACTTATCAAGGCCAATGGCTCCGCGGCATGCGGCATGGATACGGGGTGAGGGCGAGCGCACCGTTCGGTTTGGCTAGCCACTACAAACCTCCGAAGCAAGTGAGAGCGTCCTTGACGTCGTTAAGGAGCGCCGACGGAGGACCAGCGGTCGCCCCGACGCCGGAACCCACCGACAGGAGGGATCGACGCGTGGACGACAGCCGAGGGGGATTCGTCCTGAAAGCCAGGAGCGACGATCCACCCGCTCGGAGAAAGAGCCTCACTGAAAAGTCCCTGAAGAAGGGCATTCTCTCGGTAAGGCATCTCCCTCGCGAAAGGAGCGAAGAGCTGTTAACGAGATTTTTAAACAGAAATTGCGGCATTATTTAGAAGAATATTCTTGTCAAATAGGGTCTCAAGATACGAAAGCAGAGGAGTACGGGAGATTTGGAGAAGCGCGGTACTGGTGGTAGTATCAGAAGTAATGCCAGCTCGGCGTCGTGGATGTCGACCGAGAGCTCGCAAAGTCAAGCCTCGGCGTCGGTTCACACAGACAGTAATGCGTCCTTTGTCATCGAGGTAGGTCATGGTACTTGTGTGTTCCTCAGCGTCTTCGCGACTCGGCAAACCTCTAATCGGATTTTAATTTCGTTTGTTCGCGACCGTTAAATCCGCTTAGCCTGGTCGTATCAAGAGACGCGCAATATTAACAATAAAGTTACCTTGTAGCTTAGATTTAAAATTGAAAAGAATTAAACTGATCGACAAAACGCATAGTTAATCGCACGACGTCGATTCGCAGGACGAACAGATGGACGCGTCGGTAACTGAGACGTACTTGGGCGAATGGAAGAACGACAAGAGGACCGGCTTCGGCATATCCGAGAGAAGCGACGGGTTGCGATACGAAGGCGAATGGTTCAACAATCGCAAATATGGCTACGGCGTCACCACGTTCCGCGACGGCAGTAAAGAGGAGGGAAAGTACAAAAACAACGTTCTTATCACCAGCCAGAAGAAGAAGCATCTCTTCTTGATCAGGTCCGCCAAGTTCCGTGAAAGGATAGAGGCGGCGGTGAGCGCAGCTCAACGGGCGAGCAAGATCGCCTTGCAGAAGGCCGATATCGCTATCTCTAGGACAGCGACGGCGCGGGGTAAGGCGGAGCTGGCCGATATCGCCGCCGAACACGCCAGGGAGGACTCCGAACTGGCGCAACAAACGGCGAGGCAGTTCGCGCCGGACTTCCGGCAGCCGGGTTTAGAGAGGTTGCGGAACAGGGAGATACCCAAGTATGTTCCGCCGCCGCAGGATTCCGTGCCGGGTAAAAGTATCCTGCACAAGACAGCCAGCGTGGACCAACCCAGCGGCGCCACGCCGATCAAGAACGCCTCGTTGGCCGTCGACTCCACAACGACGGCGACAACGACAACGACGAATGCGACGCCGGCGAACAACACCGCCAGCAACGTGATGCAGTCGATACGTAGGACCAGTATGAAGCCGCTGTCGCAGAATCAGCTGCCGCCCATGCATAATCAGATACCGAATCAGGTGCCGCTGACGAACCAGGCGTCCATGAACCAGCTGAACGCGCAGCAGACTTCGCTGACCGGTCAGAATCCGTACCAACAGTATCCGTATCATCAGCAGAGCGTGTCGCAGAACCCGGCTCCAACGAGCCAGTACCCGAACAGTATACCAAACCAGTACCAACCAAACCAGTATAGCCAGCACCCGCAGTACCAGAACAATCCGTACCAGTCGCAGTATCAACCGGCTAATCCATCTCAGGTTGAACAATACTCCGGTTATCAGCAACAGCAGCAGCAGCAACCAATCGAGTCGCACGACTTTCAAAATTTGCAGGCTTATCCCAGTCAGCAGGTGACTCCGCTAGCAACGTTGTTCCCCTCGGTGTTTTTTGGCTTCTGCGCACGCAGCTTTCTACGTCGCGCAATAATTTAATTTACGATCTACCGAGCGCTTTTGTGTGCTTACGCCAATGCCGTGTTTCTCTGTTTCTTTCTAGATCTCATATCCGCAACCACCGTTTACGTATGATTCCATGACATTCGCCCAAATGAATCAATTTGGCGCGCAGTTTTATGGTGTAAGCAACTCAATGAGTTTCTGCGTGCGAGTCTAGTTTCACCGATGAGTTTAACACGTATTTAACGGCGTCACAATACTAATAACTAATTATCGACAATTCCAACGTTTAATTATATTTATTTAAATTTATATTGTTCTGAATAATGATAACTGAAATTGAACTACAAGTAACACTTTTAGACAGTTAAAAATTAGTGGATTTAATAGGAGACCACTGTTTTTTCTCAATCAAATGTACAATTAAATAACTCTCGCCATCCGATAAGCCTGCAAAATTTTGGTAACCCCTAACAACGCACGTTGAACAAATACAGGATTTTTCGACAGTATCGCTTATCTCAGAAATGTAGATGTTCTAAGAGATTCTAAGAACACTAGACACTGTTTGAGCAAGATTTTGAAATATCCATCTATGTATTCGTTCCGTGATTAAAATCAGCTTCCAACTTTTCCGTGAAAAACCTTTAGAGCAACATGAAATTGATTTCAGACGGCAATACCCAATCAATATGGGCCTGGCCAAATGAATCAGTACAATTCACAGTCGATGTACGCGCAACAAACGCATCCGCAGTACCAGTCTGATGGCATCATGGATGCGGCAAGGCCGCCGAGCTCCACGAGTTTACGAAGAAACAGTAGAGTCCTGAGTCCTCAGGATCGACCCGGCACTATTAGCCAAACGTTAAATGACAGGTCGGACTCTTTTTATGCAACTAATATACATAGTGATTTAAAAAGATTTCGACATTTCTAAGAAATTTTTTATATAACTTTTGAATCATCGTAGAATTACTGCGAAATCATATTTAAGATGAATCAATGCTGTACAAGATAAAATATTTCTTACAAATTTTCTTTTCTAGATACTCGTCTGAGATTATAATTATATGGCAAATTGAGGATTAAGCGATTATTGTATTGCAGGCTGGATCACTACAAGAGGCCACCTAGTCGCGACAGTTCCGTAGATCGTTATGCCAGAGCGCATTCCCGGTTGATAGGATCGAGACAGCCATCCGTCGACAAAACCATACCGAATCCATCCCTGGACATGCTCGACAGGTGAGTAACATCTGAATGGGCATAGCGATTGACATTCGAAAACATTTGTGTCGTCTGAGATCCTACGTATATACGTCATTTATAGAAAGATCTAAATAAATTTAAAGTTGGTTTTACAGAAATTTGTGGAGTATCATAAATCTTTTTGTAGAACTATTCCGGTTCGTTGAAAACAATTGTTTTGTTTTTGCGATCGGCAGATCGACAAGAGCCCCGAGCGCGGTACGGGCGGGGACGCCGCTGAACGGTTCCGTGATAGGCAGCGGCGCTGCGACGCCGACGTACAACGCGCCAACTCCCAGCCAGTTCGAGGGGGCTCTCATAAAAAACCGTGGCCTTGGACAGGACATTCTGCCGAGTCCTGGGCAGCCTAAGCGCACCGAGAGCCTCTACGTGGCTCGCGGACCGTCCGGCGGCGGCGGCGGCGGCGGCGGCGGCGGCGGCGGCGGCGGTGGTGGTATTGTGCCGAAGGTGAGTCCTTATTTTCTCACGCGCGCGCGTTTGTTCTTTGCCATCTTTTATATATACATATATACATGTACAATGTATGTATGTATAACATACCCTCGATACGTGCACATATACGTGTACCCATACATTTGTCTTATGCACCGAGGACGTCTTGGCACTTACGTCAGCTACCTCGAAAAAGAAGTTACGAATGTGCCGATTCTACAGATATGTGTTCCACAGAGCTCCAACTAACTCTCGTCCTTCAATATTGTGTGATCGAGTGTTGTTTTAATATTCATAGATATATTGGCTATCCGAGTCAGACAGAAATTTTCATAAAGAGGATTCTGACATCTCGTGCATTGACGTCATCGGACACAGGCGGCACTTTTAAATTATATTCATCCTATGTAAATATTATTATTCATTGTATTTGAATTGTGCGTTGCACCGACATTTCTAAAGAATTAATGCTCTCACAGCTGTCTTTTCAAAAAATACGATTTTTCGCTGCTTATTCACTTATCGGAACGAATCGCAACGTTCATTTTTCGGACGAATTTCAATTTCCCATGCGAATGAAATTTCGATGCCGATTTCTCGCGAGTTGAAAAAAATTCGGGGAAAAATAATGCAATTCGGCGATTTGTTTGGCGTTCACTCTGCCAAGAAACGAAACGGGATACCTTTCCAAGACCAACATCGGAAATAACTTCGACGGTCATTATGCGTTAAACAAGATAACAATCGTTCGACATTACGATTCCCAAGATGGTATCGCGCGTACAAGTCGAACGATATTAGATTTAAATTTTTTCTCGCAGCAGAAAGCGATAGACAAGAGATTTCACAAAATTAATAGTATACTTTTTTTTTTGAAGTTTCAATTAAAAGTTAATCTTTTAAACGTTTTTCGGTTTTCGCATTTATTACGAAGATTTTGATAAAACGAACATATGTATAATCGTCACAAATTATGAACAATAATCTCCGGCCAGTTATGAATAATAATAACGCAGGCGATTATTCATAATGTCCGGCGGTTATATTGCACATAATCTCCCAGAGACTAGAAATGACCATAAAATGATATCAAAAACACGTGATGTCAGTTTGATATGTCGTTCTGCTGCGATAAATAATTCCGGAATTATTTTCATAAGCCCATGAGTATAATCACCTCGCCCATGTTTATACTGCATTCTTTTATTACGATATACTTCTTGCACCTCGCCTGCGTTCTCGACGCACCCCCTCATCTCTTCTCTTCCCGTTTTCCCTCGTTCAGATTTTTCTCACCATATTCGCCTCTCTTATCTCTAGCCTACCTTACTATCTGTATCTCTTCTCTTCTCTTCTGTCTCTATTTGTCTCTCTGTGTAACTGTGTGGCGTTTTGTGCTGTGTTCTGTGCATGCCATCCCAGGAAGCAGGCCGGACGGTCCCCGCCTTCGCCGCAACGTCAAAGGGCCGCGCAACCCTATGAGTATAAGTATAAAACATGTATACAGAGCGATGTTATGCGATAGCGGTTGGCAGGAAAGCGCAGCTTTCGAGAGACTCGGCGTCGTAATTCGTGCCGAATCGGAAAAATAAGAGAAATAACAAAAAATCCCGGTCGCCGTTTCCGCCCAACTCACCCCGGCGTTGAATAGTTCAGAACGAATTAAGTTCCGATAGCCAATTCTTCTCGACTCGGGGCGGCTTTGAACGTGCGCATCGACGATATTTTTCTATGAATTTACGAGTCTCTGTATCGTCCGATGTTACTTTAACTAACAAAGACGCGATTGCGCGTCTTTGTTATTACGCTGAATACGCTGTGTCCGAATAGTTAATTATGTTAAAATGCAACTGCCGAGGCAGGCTCGCGGCATAGAATCAACTCGTTCGATTCGGACTGGTTAGATTTTTGCAGTTTACGCAGGTTACGTACTTGACATACGTTGAAAACGTGGGACAGGTTTCCAGAGCGGGGCCTTATACGTAAATGGGAGAATTTTCTAGTAACGAACATTTTTCGTTCGAAAAATTTTGGTGCTATGTTGTGGGACGTAAAGCTTGATGGGGGAGGAGACACTTGTACCTGGTGTAGATCGCTATTAGCTGTGAACTTCACCGCGATGTCGAACAATAAAGACGCTCATTAATAGAGTCGCGGTCGAAGGAAGCGCATTCGAAGTGAGCAATGCATATTTATGGGAGACCGACTTATTTTTCTATACACTGCGAGCCTAAGTGAGTGACACGATTTGTTCACTCACGCGAATCCTAGAGTTATCGTCAATTTTTGATCATCGGCGCTGATCCTGGAATAAGCCCTGGAATAATTAAGCCCGTTGCCCATTGATACGCAACGTTTGGCAATAGCGTGTATACGATTGATACTTCGTTATTGCGTAATGAATTGCAAGAAGATATAGCATGTTCCGTTTTAATCCGCTGTAATTGATAATGATAAAGAAAGAGCGTGAATTCATTCCAGGATTCAATAAATGACCAGTGATCAAAATGTATAGCTGAAAGCAAGAAATGGTAGAGCTTAAAGATTTCCGAGGTATTTTGGATCGTGTTTCGTCTTGGTCGTGAAAAGCAGGTCGCTGTCGTTAGGAAACGCTATTGAGAAACGGAATTATATGCTAGTGTGGATTTGCGGATTTCGCAAACCGCGCTCGAAAATGTAGATTGGCAACGACGACGCGACGTCGCCTCATTGTATCAATTCGAGATACGATCTATTGTGCTGATTGAGGGTAACATGCGAGATCGCCGACGGACCAGTTCAACGAACAATAAATGTAACACACTGTGTACAGTTCCTTACAGCAAGAGAGAAGAAGCAACTAAATGCCCTCCGATTTATTTTTTTTCCGCCGGGTACACTATAGTCAGTAAGATTACCAAGATTCGCGCAGAGGGAAACGCGAGTGTATAACATTTACGAGCATAAACGGAAATGTCTGTGTATATATACGATGTATGATATATGTATAGATATTTGCACAGAACCGATTATGCTAAAGCGGGAGTGATATGCGAGTTGGCTCTCCACTTTGTAAAGCGACTGAAAAAAAATGAAACAAATCTTTGTTCGCGCAATTGTTCTACATTACACGTGAAATTCCGTTTCTTTTTCTCTTTTTTTTTTTAGCGAATAGCTACTCGAATCGAGCATTAGGCAATCTACGTTAATTGCATGCGCACATATGCGAAAACATAAACACGTGCGTGTAAGCTGAGCTTAAAGCCAGCGCACGCTTATTACGTCGCTTACCGAGCTAATTAACGGATTTTGGAAGGTAAGCCTAGCGCGCGGCGTGGAGGCGGGGACCATATTTTTGCTCTTCCATTCTATTTTAATCCTCTTTAACCATGTTTTAAGCCTCTTTCGACCCTTCTTCCAAGCCCCTCTCTCGCTAGCCAACCTCTCCTAGATTATTCGCCTAGATTGCTAGACCGATCGATACCGCTCAATCTGTTACTCTCAGATACCGCTCTAGTTCAATTTCTAGTCATGCTGTATGTTCAGGCTCATAACCCAAATGATCTTACGTTCAATTTATCAAATATTAGTAGTGCTATTACAGAGAGGGTGACTGCTAATTATTATTACGCGTCGAGATCGCAAATGTACGAGCTTTACGAGAGATTCACTTATCTGCCACCTCCACGCCGCTTCTTCTTTTTTCTGTTTTCTGGTTGGAGACGTTGTTTTTCTAACGCATGCTTGTCGTGAATTCGAGTCTATATACTTGGCGTCATGTGCACAGATAGGGATACTTGTTAAAATGAAAGTAAATCGTGGGGGAGAGATGTTCGATATGAAACGAGCCTTAAGCACGCAGGAGTCTAATTAAATCTACGATGTTAGTCGTTGCCAGTTGCCGATATACACATGTATATATATATATACATACATATATATATATATATATATATATATATATATATATGTATATGTATATGTATGTATATGTATATGTATACAGACGTTATATATAATGTAGTACGTTACTTGTTTCACACACATCGCGCACGCATATGAATCATCACGTAGAATAATTTGCTGCCCACTGTTAACGCGAAGGAAAAGATAATATATGCGAAGTGCGAAAGCTTATTTTATATACTGAGAGAAATGAACGCTCGAGAAGAAAGAGAGAACTAAAAATCCGAGTTTTACGACCGTCTGTGTCAAATATATTTATACACGCCGGTGATTCTTTATACAGAAAGACGTCCAGGTTACACATATTGAATACGTTCCGTGTAAATAAGACTAATACTCGAATTTACGAGCAGATGATACGATGGCGAAATTATGTACGATAATAAGATTAAGAGCAGACTTTAACGGATCGATTTTACCAACGATACCTGTAACTGTGAGCCTAATTCTTAAACGGTCTATATAATCGAAATGAAATTCTAATCGATTAGAAATTATATTGAAGATCGCACAAACAAGAATACTAACTCTTTGAGATTTTTAATTAAACTATGAAGGAATACTCGCTATATTTTCATACAGGGCCGATTTAATGATATTTAATATATCTGCGTTAACACCTTAAGTCACAAATCATGGTTTCGACAATAACGACGGTTGCACAGGAAAAAAAACACAGAATGCAGCAAGGAAAGGTTTATGATTTGTGCGGGTCCGCATAAAATGCAACAATGATGCACAAATGCAACTCCAAATGCAACATTCCCAAACAAACACTTGAATTTCTGACTTAAGCCGTTAATCTACCCATGTGTTCACAAGTTACTCGCTTATGACGAATTTCAAGTATAGTATCGCGCGACTGTTCGGGAAGAGAGATAGCATGAGGGAAGCATCGACATTTGGTCAACGTTGAAAATAGTAATTTTCCTAATCTTGCACTCAAGTGCCAATCTTGCGAAAAAAAGCGTTGTTCCGTTTGACATTATGAGAGCTTTTCTAGACATTTAACGAGTCAGAGATATAATCACGTTCTTATTTATAGCATGACGCACAATTATTTGTAGATATACGTAGCCGTATATTGTTGTAGAAGGTCGAATGAGGATCGAAATATAGATAATGTATATACTCGGTAAATTTCCAGATTACATTCCGGAAAAAAAGTCTTAATGTAGAATTGTACCGATTTCCGTTCACCAGACAACGACGTTGCAAACGTTGATTCGATGTACTGAATGTATTTATGTATATCATGTATAAGCTGTTGTTGATGACAGATTAAAGAGTATCGCGTAAAATCGTAAAACTTTTACCGCCTTCATTGTCCATTGTTACTTATTCACAGAAGCTAATAATAGAAGTATAAGTCACATTCGCCAAAAAAAAAAAAATCGATAGAATATCGAATAGAATATTAGGAAACAATTGATAAGCTACTGAAGTATGTGCAATTTCACATAATAAAATGTTAATGTTGTAAGATTAAATTGCGCAATCAATAATATTCCAATGAGCACTATGGAAATTGTGGGCAATATGCAGATTCGCGAGAAAGATCGCAAACAATGAAGGCCGAGCGCATTGTATGCGGTTCGTGAACGAGGCCATGGAAATTCCGGCTTTAATATTAATTTCCTCATTATCATTTCTTACAATTTGTCAAGCCTCATTGGTGATATAGTACCTCTACAACGTCGTGTAAAAACATCGCGGAAGCTTCGAAAGTTATGGAATATTAACATTTTTTTTTATAAATAAGTATAACAAATCGCTCATCATTTGCCATTGTTTATTGTTATGTTAATCCAATTGAGCATGGATAAATTTGTATCGACGTGAGTATAATTGCTATCATGAAAAAATATTACAGCATTAGCGTCATGCATTAATTAAAGCGGATTAAACAATCGATTCGATAAGGGAACTGCCTCGAGGTAATCGCGCTATTAGCGAAGCAAATTAAAGCGTTGCACCATGCCAGTCGAATTACTTCGCCGGGTACGATTAACTAAAGTGCAACAACGCGGGCAGACTGCGCAACGCGATAAACGACAGACAAAGAAATTGCAAATAAGTCGGACGGACGTTTTCTTGGCGAGCACGAAAATCCTGAAACCCTCGTCGTATTTATTCGCATGCCAAACGCATGAGTCAGATAATTCGAGTCTCGACTTGGACTTGATTTGCATAAGATTATTGTCTTACGTGGTGGTACGATAAACCTTGTAATTTGAATTTCGGATTTTTTTTAATATTAAAAAATTTTTAACTTCAAAATAACTGATTATTTCGAAAAGATTTAAGAAAATCTGGAGACTTGTGAAGATACTTTTCGGACGAGAAATCGAGTAATTCGCAAATATCAGCGAATCGAAAATTATAATGGGTCGAATTTTGAAATTTGGATAATCATTTCTCACGCCACATCCGCTGTCGTAAATCAGTCTCGTAAATCACATCTGCGAGGATCGACAGGGTTCTGGCAGCGTCTCGACACAGATCTCCACGGGCGTCGCGACGCTCGGCGAAGTTATTTCGAAGATAGTGGGGCATCGCTCTATTTTGGTCGTGCTAGCCAGGGCCGTTCAGTCTGCGGCCCGGCTTCCTTACCGGGAGGCTGCGAATCCGCAATTCACACTTCGATTCGCCCCCTTTCGCGCCCCGAAAATTGTCGAAAAATGGCCGAGAGATAAGCGAACGGGTTTCATCCTCGAATGCGAACGGACGCTCGCGCAGTTTCAGAAGGCACTTTCGGTCGAGAAAGAGAGAAAGGGACAGAGAAAGCCCGGTGTGAACGGAAGCGCCAGCTGGCTACGATTATTGCTTCCGAGACTTGACGTGGATTCGAAGAGAACAGTGTCATATCGATGTTCGCTTGGTTTCACATCGACGTACAAAAAGTGACAATCTAATGACAATTTAAATAATTAACCGTAAGCTTTAGTCACGGCCTGGCACGGATCTGGTTTCGCTTGTAAATAATACCGAACGATAATCGGAAGTCCGGAAATCGAAAAAAATTGTATGTATCAACGCCGCATGTTCAACGACGCGAGCTGTAAGTTCGCCACAAATTAAAAAAAAATTGATTAAATCGGCAGATACATCGCATACGGAATGAAAGTGCAATTTAGAAAAAGTTAAAGAAATTGAGCCAAGCGAACGGGATCCTGTTCTTCGCAGGTGGTTAAGAACCCGAGAGACTTTAATGTTATTCTGAGGGTGCCCGCGAGTCATCGTGAGAAACAGAGATGTTTTGGATCGAGCCGGACGAGGAGGAGGAGGCGTTGCTATGCAGCCCCGCTCTGATGGCCAGGCGGGCCTCGGAGTCCTGGATCGTCGCACCTCCCGTGGAGGTACGCGGGGCGAGCCCACGTTCCGACGTTCTAACAACAACCAGCTAGGCAACGCGTGAAAGTTCAGGGTGGGATGTAGCGAGAGTTTTCCCGAAGAGGGAGGGAGGGGCAAAAAAACAGCGCAATAGATAACGAACGGGGGGGGGGGAGAAACGCTGTTTGCTCGCGCGGTCGTTAGGGGTGGAATCAGCTGTGCCTAGCGACAACGCACGCTCGACGGAGTGCGGAAGGGTGTGGAGGGTTTGCGAATAGAACGCGTCGTAATAAACGAAGAGTCAGCAAATACAATACGATAGATTGCACAAATATGGCGAATAGGAAAATATACGCGTGGCCTTATTTAAGAAGATCGCACGTAACAGATAAGGACGCGCGATATGCGAAAGTATTCAAGACGCGAGACAGGAGGCTCTTTGCAATGCCGCGATTTAATATGCATGACTTATATAAGGTGTTAGAAAAAAATAAGATTAAAGAATTAGAGAGCAGATTATAAACTGTGTAAAATTTATTTAGAACTGATTTACGCACAATTTTATGAATGCAAAATGCAAAAATGCAAGTAAATTACATGTATTAATAAAAAAATGATTTCTATTTCTGACAAAATTGTCAGATTTTGATCATACTTTTTAAATCAGTTCAATATGTTTCTTTTTAACACTAAATCTCTACAATAAATAAATGATTCCTTTTGTAATATTCTATATGCATACATTACTGCGACGAGAAATGGAATGTACACAATTATGCAATATTATATTTAGCGAATTCATCGGGTAACTCGCCGCATACCATGCGTTTGTAGAATATCACGCGACGCGTGCGGAATTTTCTTGTAACAGCGATACGAATGAATCTTTGTATAAAGGTAAAAATTTTCGATCGTAATTAAAATTATTTTTTATATTTTTTTTAATCCGAAATCTCATTTGCAAAGGATATAATATATACTTTTTCCCTACGGTTTTTTAGAAGTTTAGTTTACCTAGTTTCAGTTTATCTAGTCGTGCGATAAGAATGTGAAGGTCGATGCGACAAGTCGTTTTGGCTGGGATTAGACCCCTCGGCCCTTGCACCACGGTGCTCGAAAAACATCGTCTCTCTTCGGTTTGGAACGGCTCCAAAGACCGTCCCTTCCGCTCGTACTCTATCTTTCTCCTCGCCATCCGTTGCGTTCGCATGAAATGCTGAATTAACAAAACACGTAATTACGGGCATTCGACGTTCTAACACAAGCCAATTCTGAATCGGTTTCGTGAAAAATGCTGCTAGGACGACAGAACTTGAGACCGAAGGTTTAATCCTTTAACGAATTGTTATTATATAATTCTGCAACCATAACTGTGGTTGACTGCACGCAGAGAGAGAAGACTGAATAAAAAAATCTCAATTGTCTCGATAGTCAATGGTTGAAAATTCAATGGTAGCTTCACAGAGCGATATAAAACAGAGCCGTCTAACTTTTGACGTCACGCGAACGAGCAAACAGAAATTCGAACAAGAGAGATGCTCGTTTATGTGTACAGCTCTCTGATATAAAACAAAAGCTTTAAAAAGTACAATGGAAACAAGTTAAAAAGGTTAATAATCTTGGGTAGAATAGAGTGCAATTTCACTTAAGAGAGTTGTCTCATCCATAAAGCGGAAAAATAAGCAATTTTTACGAATTTAAAAGACAAAAATTTTTATAAATGAATTCTTCAAATACATCAGATAGGTTTTCGCTTAGTTTGCTTGGCTTTCTTATCAAATGCTTTTAATTTCCACCAATTTTGTAGATATCGACAATATACTTGAAAACATGATTTTAAGAGCTAAAAATTAATATCTCGACGATTACAAAAGAGTAATTTGAAATTATACGTCAATAAATCCTTGCACGTTGCGTGTTCACGAAACCGATCCTCAAACGTTGGACTTTATTAAAATCAGATGTTTAATTAAATTAACCGACATGTAACCTCACCTAGTTATTAATTTAACCTAACTATTCCCTGTAAGAAGTACACTCGAAGTATTATAATTACTATTGCCTGACAATAACTCCGTTTTTCTCTTTCCGCTGTATACCCATGTTGTTGTACGCCATATAGGCATACAGTGTATTAGTAAATCGATAAGTAATTCGCACCGTCGCTCTCGAGGCCCTGCATCTCTCTCTTTTTGTTTCTCGTTTATTTCCTTCGTGCAGGCGATGCCGGTGGCGGCAATGCCCCTTCAACGAAAGAAGTCACTGCCGGACGTGGCGCAGCCGATCCAGCTCACGGCCACCGCACCATTGTCGAGGGAAGAAGTCAGTATTCTGAGCAGCATGAGGAGAGAGGAGATTCGCAGGCAAATCGACGAGAGCGAGAGGCTCAGGGCAAACCCGCTTTTATATTTGGTCAGTCCGCAGGTTAAAGTGAGTATCCTCTCCGTCTCTGTACCTGACCGTCGAAAACTTGTCGATGTTGACATTGTTGACAATGGCGCGGCAGCGGCGGCGGCGGCGGCGTCAATCCTCGCCGGTCGTTCATAAAAACAAGAGAGAACACTGAGCGACACTTGGCAGAGTGTTACGGTTTATTTCGGATCGAGTCCTGCGTCTCTCGGCTTGGTACGCAAAAATATAACGCATCGCGAGAAACGCGTGACGATTCTATAATAGGTTCTCGCGCGGTTCTATAATTCAGCATCCGCTCGGTCCAGTTTCCCGGTCGTGAGGAGATCGAATGAAATTGTGCATGCGACAGAACGATAACGAAAATCGAAATATCCGAGTTTAAAAGAACAAAAAGTATAAGGGAAACAACACAGCGACGGCTGCGTTACGTTACGCGTGCGAAGACAATTTTACTCATGTAACATCGATATGAATCATTCGGCGTCCTCGCCGAATTCTTGGCTTCGATTCCGAGCAGCGGCTCGCGTTTAAGAAAAACGCTTAACTCATAATGTTCTCGTATTGTTTCCAGGACTGGTTCTCCCGCCAGCAGCTCGTGATGCTGGTGCTCTTCATCAACATATCTCTAGCTTTGATGTTCTTCAAGCTGCTGACGTAGCAGCCAGCCGACGATCGGGTTCACGGACTCGTGAACGTGGACGTGACCTGAGACCCGGTGGCACCGCGACGAATTGGGTCGTCACCGAGCCAGAATTTCGAAGAAAAAAAAAACGGCAATGTGGCCGCACCAAGAATCGCCGGGAACGGCTTTCACGAGCGATGCACTCGGTCTTACGCGCCGCGGGCGCTACGCTACGAGGGGGAATATTTGTGAATCGAGACCGAAGCGAAAAGGGAGCCCAAAGAGGATCAGTCCTAGCGGAGATTTTGTCGCGCGAAAGCGACCGTAATCGAATTTCGTGCGATCGCGAAAATCTAAGTAGTCGAGTGAAAAGAGGAAGCAGCGAGATGGGAACGTCTCTCCGAGACTTACAACGGATTCGCTTTTGAATATTGTAAATTAAAAGGGACTTAAGCGTTATAAAAGGAAAGAAAAAGGAAAGAGCAACGGTACAGAAGAGCATAGTAGTTTAAAAGAGTTTAGATGACGATTGCATTCTCGAAGGTTTTTCGCACTCCAGAAACAGGTTCTAATGACCTGTCCATGACAAAATTTTTTCTGACAAAGCGTTTTAGAGATTTGTCGCTGAGATCCTTTTTAATTGACAGACTAATATTTATTGGACAATTTTTGAAGAAAAAAAAAACGATGAAACTCCTGGGCGCACAGTTTGTCGTTTGCGCGAGAGGGAGACATCGACACGTCTTTTGGAAATGGGAGGCGCGTGCTGCGCACTCTCAACGCCTGTATCATACCTATTTTTACACCAAATACTTTAATAACGCTACTTGTAAGAGTAGATCGAGCCCTCTTTCGGGCGGGCCGCCGATCGATCGTATTCGACATACGAATCTTCTTCTCTAGTCATAATTTTCTCTTTTCTGACGATCGGCTCGAGCGCAGCAAGTATAATAGCGACGATCGAATTCTATGTACACGATTGATTTTTGAACGACGAGTCAGCGCCGCTTGCCGCGAGCACTTTTAAGGGAGAATTTATACCTTGACAGAAAAACAGAAAACAGAAAAGCAGAAGCCAATCAATTGATAACTTAAGTTGCACTTAATTACTAAGTACTAACAAGTGTAGCACTTGATAGCTAAGTGCAACTTCTGATTGACAGATCTGCACTGTTCTGTTTTCGGATTTTCCGTCAAGGTGCAAATTCTCCCTAATTAAAGCTAACGCTGTTGGATTCAAAGCGGTATTCAAGGTCGAATTATCCGAATCATAATTACGGCTATTCCCCTAAAGGTAGCGATTAATTGTTACTTAGCAATGATCGTAATTGTAGCCGTGATGCTGACGCGCGCGACGTAGATTCATTAACGCGCATCCGAGCATTTATAGCGTTCCACAACGATTGCGGTAAATTTGTAAGTCGTAAGTTTACTATAAACAGAAGAGAGAGAAAGAGAGAGACATAGAAAGTTCTCACAGTCCTCGAATTTTTACGAGCTCTGCGGGATTATAGTTACAATTACCACGGTTGACTATCGATGAGATCTGAATCCATCGAATCGTGTTCCGTTTAGATTATGGAGTTTCTCGGATAGCGAAATGTGTCAATTCGGATGTGAATTTGCGAACAAGTTGAGAGAAACGTTTCGGCTACGAATATAAATTAGCTTTCGGATAAGAGATCGAAGGTCGATACGCTTGTTATTTATTGACGCGAAGACTTGACATTGTTTTCCCTGAATTACGCTTTACATTCTACGTCTAAGAAAAATATTAGCGCTGAAAACCCGGATGACTCATAGCGTAACAATCGCGTCGCACGCGATCGCGATAACATCGTTCACCGAGACGACGCAAAATCGCAACGTGTATTCTGTACATATAAACATCAGCGGGCTCTTATCGACGAATGTCTGTCGAGCGTCGAAATTAGAAGCAGATTAAGCACACATGACTTTCGACGAGATCTCGAGGACGTCTCTCGCGGAAGAAGACGATTATCCCGTGACTATTCGAGACGTAAAACTAGTATCAAAACGCTCTTTGATCCATCGATATATCGGCGACTCGCCGAAGTTTATCTCGTAATTTCGCGAAAACGCGCACAAATCGCGAGAGTTATCTCTCGCATTCCCTCTCCCACGATGGATCGACGATCGGCCTTCCTGCGCTCGAGCGACCGTATTTTTTCTAGCCTCGAGGGCATAGCTTGTATATCTCTAGGTAAATTTGTAAATAATCGTGTAATACGCCGATTGCGATTGCAAGACTTTGCAGACTTTGTTCACACTACACGCGACAACCGTTCTCGCGCGCTCTCGGATGCCGAATTTGGCCGGAAAGCGAGAGGATCACCGAAAGTCGAGATCGTCTTTTAACTCGAAGGATCTCGCTCTTGTTCATAGCGAAACTAAGCTTCTCTCTTATTCCTCTGCTTTTGACAGTGCCAATGACGTAGCCAGTGTACTTCCGCGAGGGTAAATTTGATCGGCGACGTATGCACTCGCGTTCAAATTGTGCCCCGAAATCCGAAAGTCTTTGTTCAAGCGCGAGCACGAAGTTGAAATATGAAGCATTCGATCGAGATGCAACGGAACGATATTTTGACGCTATCCATACTGAAGCTGCGAAAAGCACAAAAGAGAAAAATTATTCTTGTCCGCCAAGTTTCGCTGGGCAAGTCGAACGAACCCAGGATTTACCAGGATTGTCAAATTCGTAATGCTGGGGTTTACGTCTGGCATCTATCTCGCGATACACGTTTGTGCCTGACAGTAACGTGATTGATTCAATGTTAAAGAATTTCTCCAATATTATAGTCTATGATAAGAGAAAACGGTAAACTGAGAGAAGTATCGAATAGAAATGTCAAACGTAAAGCCGGCTGGCATACTTAAAAAGGACAGGGTCATATAGAAGAAAAAACCGGAAGAAGGTCGCGTCGGCACGAAATAAGTTGAATGTTCCAGCTTAGAAGAAGGTCCGAAAGTTTTGTGTGTGTGTATGTGTGTGTGCGTACGTGTGTGTATGTGTGTATATGTATGTGTGGTGTGTATGTACGAGGTGCATTCGCATAGATACTATACCTATTACGCACATTCGCCGTTTTGCGGGTCATGCATTGTATATATATTGCTACTATACATATAAAATTTATTAGTTAGTTATCGGAGAGAAACTAGAAAAGATTTGATATTGAATAACGTTGGGAGGAAACATTCATCGGGAACAAGAGGGGACTGGAGTCGGGAAAGAGAGAACAGGGCGAGGCGGGAGGTAATTTTCGTCACCGAACAAGCCATATCATTTAATCAAAGGAAATTTACGCGATTCGTATTGTTTTATTTATCGAATGGGGAAATTGTTTTCGCGATGTACGATGCGATGTCATAATATGTACATATTATGATCACGTATATATATACATATACGTAAGAGCATATGTATATTTCACTTGTTATATCTCTTGACTATTATCGCAGGTAGCGCGCATATCCCGTTATTGTATATTATTATAATTATTACTATTATATTATTATTTGGATTATTATCATTATTATTGTTATATTATCTCCATATCACCATCCTGTCGAAAAAAAAGTACGAATGTTTAAAACAATTAAAATATGAACGTGGGAGAAATTTTTGGTATTTTGAAAAATATGCGACACTGGAACCTGAGGCCCATTGCCATTGTTAATTTGCGCAAGCAGTGATTCAATAAACTTGTATCATAACAGATAAACGACTCTGGTAATTGATATCACAATACTTCTCATTTCGCTCTATGTCCGCCGGATGGTTATCGTCCACGTCGCGAAAGCAAAAGAACGCAAACGAGATCGACGACTTAATTGCCGCAGTGACATGAGAATTTATCGTGTAACCAAACGATCGAGAGTACGTACACACAGGGTGGTACTTTCCATTATTCCTATACATATGACACACACATGTAAACGTATGCACGCTACATACACTTTCTTTCCGAACGGCACGGGTGAAAATCGCAACGAAATCGAACGATGATTTACGCGGTAAACATGCAGAGTGTGCTAATCGCGTTCGTTAAAGTAAATGTTTTCTCGCACGTACACGGTGCGCATGTTTACAAATCGACAAACCGAGAACTTCGCATCTGCGTAGTTGCCAAAGTCAGTCTCAGAGATCGTAAACAGATCATTGTAATTTTCAGGGAATATTCCGCAGTCATAAATGTCATTATGTTGTCGGCAAGTAAATAATATGCTGGAATTAAAAATGCTTTACAGAGATAACAACGTAATTTTTCTCGGTTGGGAAAACGACTGGCTTCCGGAGAATTACGAGGAATTCGCTGCACACATGGCTTGAATTCACACATTGACGTCGAGACGTCTCAGGGAGCGGCCTCGAAAGCGGAAACGTTCTCCGCGCCGCGCCGGTTAAAATCAAGTTAAGTCACGAGGATCGACACGGCAAAGTTGAAAGTAAATCGGCGGTGCATCCTTCCACTGCGTGAACACGCCACACGCCACGTCGCTTTTTGCGCGATCAGTGCCGTTGCGTCACACATCGAGCGAGACTGCGTCTGTGATACGCACCGTCTATTACCGGTGTCAACGTCATTCGAGTCAATGAGTATTGTACATATCAGGCGAAACGTGACCGTTTGTCGAGCGAAAAATAGTTTCAATGAGTAGCCTTTGTATCGATTGCGAGCGTTATCACTGATATTTCTGCTTAATGCAGCTCGTCATTGAGAAGGATTTAAATCGTGGGAAAAAAGGTAATTAGAACTCGTGATAATTGTGTTGGATATATATCGAAAATTCCGTTTATGTTTAAAGGCTTACAGTCAGGCCGAACAGAAGAATGCGTAGACTGAAAACTGAATCTCTTTCAAATGAACTTTTTGCGTCGACTGCGGTTTCTATACCTATACCTGCTATTCAAAGAAACGCACGCTTTCATCTTTCGAAAGCAACTGAATAAACATGAGTGACCATTAATTCTTATATGATGTTTAGGCGTCAATAATACATATAATTGTAAAACTGATTATATTTCCGAAATTCTTAAAATTTATTGTTAGTAAAAAAAACAACGGTGATCTATTTTTGCAGTTGGATCGGCTCGAAAGCCGAACTGGCTGAAGGAAGTCGGCCTCGAGCGATATCTGCAACCTCGTATTTGCGATTCGGGAAATCAGTCATTCGACAGGTCGGCCGCTTTATCATGACGTATGCCCGGCAAACAGGTGATAATGCCGAAATGCAATCTACTCTAATTTTAACCACTGAACAAGAAGAACAGGTGCTGCAGTCGTTATCAACTAATGAGTGCAACGATTGCGACGAGACACGATTGGAGGAGGTAGATTCGTCCTTAACTCACGACATCGTTTTAGCTAAGGTGCCTATGTAACATATATAGACTTCTAATTTTAGGCCATCTTCGTTTACCCTCTCTCATTTACGCAGCACGATCGTTCGGTCTAGGATTTATTAGTCTACAACCGACAAGCGAAATAATATTGCTTTTATATGTAAAAGAGAGTTTTATTAACTGCCGTTTTTATTTTTAAATTCCAATCGTTTCGGAATTTATGATCAATTTTGATTATTGCCTTCCAAAAATACTTATATATAAAAATAATTAATTGCCATTTATATTCAACTGACAATGAATGTAAATTAAAAGACGAAAAACACGTATCTCTCTGAACAGCAAAAAACACGCGACCGATAGAGTTTATTCGATTTTTTAATTTGTTTTAAGTCTTGTTCAATTTTTTGTCCGACCCGACTAAGCACAGACGGGATTCACAGCCATAGCCTCGTATCTCGTCTTAAATGCGCACACGATTTGAGAATTGAGGTCGCCCAAGATAATCATCGCAACTGTTCGCGCCGCTTCTCAAATATTTATCCGAGAGGCCGTTTAGGAACGTAATTCGGATCTTATCAAATTGTAATCGCGATTCGGGGAAACACAAACTGGAAAGTGGGGTCGGGCGCAATGTACTATACGCGCGTGCGACGCACTATGTATATGCGACACTCCTTATCTCCTATATCTCCCCTGATTCTTTTTCCGCTATTCTGTACGGTCGCCGCGGTGAAAAGAGATCCAAAATACCGCGCACCGCACCGGCACCACGCAGACGAATGATAAAAGGCGCGGTCAATAACCCAAACAAGAATAGGATTTCACTTATAACGTTACGTAGCAACGGCGTAACACAGAGGCGGATAGTAGAAAAAATAGGGGAAGAAAAGCTGGCAATAAAAAAAGACGTATTCATGATAAATGTTAATACGGTCAAGGTGTAGCAAGTTAGGCCGTCCTATTCTCTCTCTCTCGCATACACACACACACACACACACAGTCGCACTACCACGGCAATAAAGACATTATCTATTGATTCGCGTCGTTTCGCGTTCGTATAACAGCGCCTTGCATTGTAAAATAATCCGGGCATTTTCTGGGTCATTAACCGCGGTATATATCGATCGCGTCGGTATCTCGTCTCGAGGAAACACCACGCGAGAGAGGCGACCACGCTCGACTTTTTACCAAACCTATTTTCAGCCTAAAGAATACAGAGTAGAAAATACTTATCTCGTTTAGTATAAAAATGTATAAAAAAATTCAACTGTGAATACGATAATTCACTATCTGTTGCGTTGCACGCAGTTATGTAGAAGAGGAATCGATTGCATCCATTTCTGGACTCTTATTAGATCTGGTGTTTGCTGGAATATCAGCTTGCTGGAGATATCGTGTTACGCGCGATAGAATCGAAAATCAATTATCGCGCGTCAAACATCACCGTCAGAGAATTAACGTCTCTAGCTCGATTATTTGGAGTTTCGTCTCGTAATCAAACCCCCTTTCAAAACGGCTGTTTCTGAGAAATTGCATATTCCCGAGTTGGTTCTCTTCTGGACGCAATACCGCGTTATACGCCAATGATCGAACGGGTTGAGAGCATATATGTATACGTATATATATATATAATATGAGTGCCACACGCACGATGTGCACGTGCGTGAGCTGACCTCGCTCTGTCCACGCACCTCCCGCATGGCTCTCCGCCACTCTCCGGCGATTCGCGCGCACAGCTGAACCGAGCTGACGAGCTGTGAGCTGAGACCTTCGTCCGAGGAGAGGGAGGGAAGAAGATAGAGCTAAACTCTAAAGGAAACCTCGTATGTATCGCGATCGCACCGGACCGTTTCGTTCCCGAGAGCTGCTTTCATTTCTAACAGCAGAGCGCGGAGAGACGCAGAAACGCTCTCTCGCTCCTCCTTTCCTCTCCTCTCCTCTCCTCTCTTCGTCTCCTCCCGCACCGTTACTCTCGATAGTCCTTTCTCCCGACGAGCGAATTAATCACGCGACTTCTCCGCGCGCACGTTTCGCACGCTCGCGATTTCCTTGTCTTTGGCCGTTCCACGATCTTTCTATTCCATGCTGTATTATTAATCCGAGAATAAGTACATCCGAATTATTTGGAATAATATTATTAAACGCGCTCCAAAATTGTTACTTTTGGTTCCGAGTTTCCAACTCAAATAGAAAATCTCTCGACAGTATATCACCGACGCGAAAATAATTATTTCCTCTTAAGAAAAGTAATCAAATGTAAATATATATTTAAAAATATGTATCAAAGAACATTGATAAGAACATTGAAAAAAGCGCAAGTATAGTGATGTTTTTTCTATTATAATTATTGCGTTACTTTGCGTTTATATATTTTATTTTTTTGTGACATATGTTATGGGAATCTAAACGGATTTGGGATGTGCTTGTGTATGTGTGTGCGTGTGTGGGTGCTACAACCCGACCGATGCAGGTTCAAACAGGCACGAACGTGTTCTTGTCTGTCTTCCGAGTATTCATTGTATTCGGAGAATTTACCGCAGCATGAGAGGGGAAAGGAGCGTGGTACAATCCGAACATTTCCCTGAGAATTTTAAAGACATTGAGATAGCTACGTATACAAAAATCTCGTAACTATTCTGATAAAAATGTATCATGAGATAGAAAAAGTGTAAACATTTATATTTTAAAGCCGCGAGAAAGAATAAATACAAGAATTAATATTAACAGATTGAAAACTGTTATTCAGAGTTTTCTCTGAATTTGTGATCGAACAAAAGAAAAATATAGAAGGAACTGTTAATTAAGAATTAGAGTTATTATTTTTTCTTTATCCTTCTCTGATCGCACGCAGTTGTTCTTATTTTACTTATTGTACTCATTTTATCATCAAGTTTTCAGTTCTTGTCAAAATAAATATTTAAGCTCAACTAATCCAACAGACCCTTGAAGTAACTGTTGGTTCTTGGAACAAGCCTTTCCTTCTTTCTTTTTATTGCTGTGCCTATGCAAACATTCGTTATTGCGCACGTTTTGTTTATCGTTTAGGAGAATGACAGATTTTGGGGAGCATACACATATATCTCTTTTATCAATCTCTATATATCTCATCTGTATATCTTGTAAATTGGGCATCTGATTACATCACGAACGTTGATATTTATTACACGCGAGAGTTTCCATCGAACGCGTTATCAATCGCGCGATCTCAAAGATTCATCGCGGGGATGACGAAACACGCCGATTCTTTGCGTTCACGAGAGCCGTGAGATCACGCACCAATTAAATGCACTGTTTCTAGGCCTGGCGAAACTAAGGAAATGAATTCGAATATATCACGAATGCATGAGATACGTGGGCGAGCTATCCAGATATGATAAAAAAAAAAAAAAAGATTAAAAGCTTCGATATTTGCTCAATCTTTCTCGTACGCGGAAATTTATTGAAATCCATTCGTGTGGCAAACTTGATCGCTTCCGCAAGTGTATTTCTACGAGGGGAAAAGAATCAGGAAAAGAATCATTGATGATCGACGATGACCCCGCGGTCTCATCCGAGGGCGAATTGATTGAAATCGGTATGCGGTCTCTGAGGGGGAAGGGGGGGAGGTTCTCATTGTCACACTTAATTCATTTACGCTAAATTAAATTCGCGACTTTGCCACGGTCGCCTATCTACCTGGCTTGACGTAAAAACCAATAAGATAACGCGAGTGACGCGCATTCTGGAAAGTTTAAACTGATCACGGCCACGTGCCGATCAAGCGATACTGCGAAAGACGCGTCGCGGCGTGTGTGTACCTGACAAGTATGATTCATTATTTTATCAAAACGTCAAGTATTGGCGATTCTTGCCGCGCAATATTGCATCATTGATCATATTGAGTTATTGTCTTCAACATCGAAATCTACGCATTTTTGCGTCGGAAAATCATTTCAAAATATTCCTACAGATACGCGACGACGTCTATAATACGATAGCATATCCGTATTTACGAATTGATAAATCACTTTTGCATTTTTAGGGACTCAGGGTACACATTCTACTTTCTCAAGAGAGATGCGAGAATTTATATCATCCGCAAAGAAATCATCCTCTCTTTCTCTCGTCTACGAGGCGTATGATTGCACATTATTACGTATACTTACAGCTCCCCGGTACGTCACATTTAGCACGAGCCGACATCCTTATCAACTGCCACGTGCACGTGCAATTACGACGCCAAGAACGGCCTTTACTGCGTCGGAACTATTCGCGACGCAGTATGTCGCGCTTACGCATTCGAATTAAAATTCAGCATGTCTAGGCATTGTATTCTAATTATCCGTGGAATCGTTCGACGCCGTCAATTGCGTCGCGATCGCCGAATTCTAGCCGGATTGGCGAACAAGATGTCGACCGGGTCGAGATGCCTCACTTTTACTCTCGATTGTCCTTGACTCGGCGTCTAGCAAAAAGGAGAAGACCTTCGCGGGCACGCGATTTTATATAAATAATTGGACTTTATACAGCTCGAGATAAAAAGAAAGTTCACGCGTCAGATCTCTCTAATTCATGATAACTTGATCCAAAAGTATCTTAAAAAAATACGCGCGATCGCGAGGCGGACGTTTTTCTTATCATAAAAAAAATAATACGGTAAAACGCAAACGCTCCCGTTTCTCGCAAATTGCGTCGTTCGGCGAATCGAAAGTGTTACCTCGGTCTGCGTATGCCTCTTGCATACCACATCATATATACCGCTTTTTGCCTACCTCGCATCGGAGATGTTGCTAAATCTGCTCTCGCTTAAACGCTTACAGCATCGCTCGGCGATCTCACCTCTGACTTACAGAGACGAGTCGTCGAACCTCGCTCGTGGATGCGCGAGCGATTACGGGTGACGCGTTATTTTCAGAAATAATGATATTCTCGGACCGAGGTGTTTTCCTCGCGTCTGTAATCTCTGTGCGAACTCGAAGAAAAGGAAAGAAAGGGGAGAGAGAGAGAGAGAGAGAGAGAGAGAGAGAGAGAGAGAGAGAGAAAGCGAGTATATTTCTGAGCGGATGCAGGAAGTGTGGATATATCGATCGCGTAGCGAAGGGTAAACAAACACGACGCGGAGTCGCCGCTGCTCGTGCTTGCTCGAAAGTTTCGTCCGTATCTCCCATTCATCGCGTGCCTCGGAATACGCTTTGTTGTCGGGCGACTGCACGCGCGGCGGGAAGAAGAGGCACGGACGGCCGCGTCCCGAGGTCGCGCAAGCGCCTCGTACCGTAGGATCGAACAGCTGTATAGCAGCAACGTCGGCTCGGGCATCGAATCGTCGTGCGTCGCGCGTTGCTACGCGCTACGCGACTTTAATATTAAGGAGAATGAGCGAAATAGCGATATTCTCCTCCCGACCGAATCGTATTCAGGAGGCTCGGATTTGGCGCTACCGAGCCTTTGTGCCTGATCGAACGGAGCTTTGACCTTGCGAGCCCTTGCGTGAATGAGAACCGCGGAGAAAAACAGATTGTTTTTCCAAAATAGCCGCTGCTAGCGGTCGAGGCAGTTTGTTTGAAAGACAATCGCGTTGCATTTTTTATGGTTGAACATGGGAGAGAAGAATATCACACATATAAAAATAATGCGCATGTAGATGCGAGGACAAAGGGATCCCTTAACCTCGAATTTTAAAACTTATTGCGACTTAGGTTTCACATCAGATAAATTTGATTGCTCAATTATTATTTACGGTAGGGATTGAGAAATGCTTGGAGCTCTACGATTTTCGAGATGAAAGATCGCGACACGCATAACAAACAACGTGCGTGGAATTGCGCGTTTTCAAACCTATAAACGCGATGACAACAAATCGTAAATATCGCGCGACGGTCGTGATTCGTATAATAGATTATCTCTGATTACCTGGTATCAACTGTGACGCATATACAAATGCATAAAAACAAATTATTATGGACAAAAACATATTTGCTATCCGAATCCGCTGTTTAATTAGCTGGCATCGACGCACTAGGTCAGACGTAAAACAATATTCTCACAACAGGGGGAACGGCGCATGCGCTAGATGACGTCACGAGCGTGATCGCCAATTTACAGGACCGACCCGGCCACGTTTAACTTGGGTCTCATGCTACATGAATTATCTAGGTGTATTTAGGTGTATGCCTAATAACGGTTCAACTTAAGTGATGGTTCCGTATAACGTTCAACGGTTCTGCATAACGTTAGAGATACATTTAACGAGTATTATTATTATATAATTAGAACCGAAAGACCGATTCTCCGTTACGATAATATTTCCGACGTGACTGTGATGTTTACAAAATCATTTTTATAAGAATTTAAGTGTTAAGGATTTTATTTCGCCCCGACTTCTCTTTCATTGTGAATCCTTATTTTTTTCTAATCATAGAATTTTTTTTCTTATATACACTAATTAGATTAAGATAGAGATTATAATATTTTTATTTTCATTCGCAGTTAAAAATACCAATTCTTTTTGTTATGTATTTTCGTCTTAGGAACTCGGGACGTACATCGCCGGCGGTCATTGACTTCGGCCAAACTCTCATTAATTTAATCGATGATAAATTTGCATGAACGATGCCTGCGGTATTTCGTCAACGTGGAGAGGGTAATTAATTTACTTTCGTTTAGAAGAAAAATTAGGAACAGATTATATAGTTAGAAATGTTACTACCAGCAATTTTGGCGGTCGAATTAATCGCTGATTGAACTTGATCGAAGTTATAGAATATAGATGATAAATAAAGGCACAATGGACACAGGAGCTCGGGATCGCGTTCGCCACTGGACGCGCGTCGCTCAGCGCCGCGGGTCGCGCAACGGCGACGACTGGAATCGCTTCTCCCACCACCGTGCCTCGGACGTTCTGTCCGCCGTGCTCGGCGCAGAGCGCTCTCGGCCGCGGTCGGCGGCGACAGTAAACAGCTGGCGACGCTTCGCGTCAGTACGATACGTAGAACGGGACCGTGCGGAGCAGGTCCGCCCGTCGTCCCCCTCCCCTTTTCCCTTCCATCCAATTATATCCAGGCGAGAGATCCCCGACCGACGCATTTCTCGGCCGCTGTCCAAGACGGGCTTTCGTCGTCGGGTAATCGCTCCGACGCAGAATAAATCCCGCACCGACTGTTTCGTCGACGAGGAAAGCCGAGCGGAGCAGCGTCGTCGTGGAAAAGCAGCGGGGAAAGCGGAGGCTCTTTGTTCGGCGCGACTGCTCTGCGCATAGACTGACAGTGTGCACGGCGCAGCATTGTTTGTGTTGTGTCGCGCGGTTGGATCGGGGTGCTGCTCTCCTGTCGACCCCCATCACGCGAGACGGGCCGGGGACAGCTCGACGACGGCGTCGTCCCGGATAGAATCGCGCGGTCACTCCAGGGGGACAATCCAGTGACAAACGGGCACACGGATCGTCGTGACCCCGTCGCCGAATGAACGGCGGTGTCGCTCGAATCGAGAAGCGAGCGAACGAGAGAGCGACGGAGAGCGAGAGAGCGCGGCGGCGGCGGACGCGGTGGCGTAACGCGGCGCGCGAGTGCTTTGTTTTGCCGAGCAGCTGATCCGACGCGACGGGGCAGCTACGCTCACGACGGACGGACGTACGTGCGACACACGCGTTCGCGTTTATCTGCGGCGCGCCAGCGCGAATCGGCCGCGCTCTCGCCTCGCGCGCGTCGACTACGGGGACCCGGAAGAGCCCCGGGATAAGCGCGTCCATCCTCGACGAGGCGCGCCTTCCTCGGCAGATCTCAACCTTCCGACGTCGATACGGTCGGGAACCGTAGCGGTAAGTCGGAGCAGCGTCGATTGGCCCCGTTACCGAATCGATCGCCGACGCTTCGTGTTGCCAGGACGGATTTTCGTCAAGTCTGACGTAGCACAACGCAAGGGTGTCGTGAGTAACTAAATCGATTTTAGCGATCGGACGCTCTTCTTCGTGGAAGAGGGGGGGAATAGCAGTGGCGATACGGATACAAATCCCCGAGAGTTCCGCGCAGAAAATTCCAACGAAACGGACTGTGATGTTTAAATCCCCGGCGCGGGCGGTTGGTTAAGTGCAAGTCCTGAACGCGCTCGCTGGAATCAACTCAATGACGTGAGCCGTATGTACGTCGGAAGCTGCATCACTGGAGAGATTATGACATAAGTCACGAGAGAGAGAGACGGCGCGATTGACCGCGGCGTTACTCGTCGTCCCTCACAATAAGCGGGAGCAAAATTTTCGAGCGGATTGAACGCTCTCGGTCGCCGCACGAGGAGCGACGTCCCGGCCGTCCCGCTGTGTTGTTTGGCTCCCCTCCCCCGCTCCTGAGTGACTTTCCTCGCTAGCCGCGGCGAGGAACAAAGGAAACGACGCTACTCAAAGACATTGACGATTCGAAGTTTCTCTTTCGACGATCGGGAATCGAAATTCCCCCGCCCAACGCTTCCAACCGATCCGGCTCTCGCGCGCGAGAGAGAGGGGTATCTGGATGATACTCTGCAACGCGGCGCGATTGTCAGAGGCTTTATCTCAAGATCGACGGCGAGGCTCGCGTTGATCGATGCGGCATAGTCTTGAGGGGGCCGTCCTCGCGAACGATCGAGAACGTGGGGTACGGCCCCGATCGAGCTGACTAAGGGAAACCGTCCGAACCGAGGGCCAGTCCTGCTGCTAATAGGGCCCACGGTGGAGGGAGGGATCCGTGGACGGATATACCGGGGCTATTTTAGCAGTTTCTACTCTCGTCGTGTCGCCGTAAGGCGCCTATCCACGCAACATGCTCTACATCTTCCACGTTGACACCGGCACCACCATCACCTTTGACATCAAGCTGGCACTGCAAAGGTAAGAGATATATATGCAATAATGAAATTTTCTCCCTATATTAAAGCATGAGTACTTTGCTCCGATTAAACGGCTTGTAAAACGTTCGCTCGAATTACGTAAGAAGCAATAACCGCCTCGTGTCGGAGTGGAATTCCGGTTACGTGTCGATACTTAGCGATAATAATAAATGTGCGTTAATAATCGCGGCGTTTAGCGGACTCTAATAGGCCGCGAATCGACGCGCCTCGCGCGAATCCAAGGATCCGCCGAAGGCTAACGAATTGCAAAAGTGTGCCGCCTCCGTCCGCGGCGGCGGCGGCGGCGGAGGACGTGGGCGGAAGACGTGGACGCGTAGATTCGCGCGCGCGTCGTATTGTATACATTTACACGCGTCTCGCGCCGAGGTCCTTTAGGAAAATCACGACGCTAGGCATCGCGCCGAAAATAATACACAACGAAATCGGCGCGGCGCGGCGCAGCGCGACGCACGTGGGTGTGGGTTGGCTCGTGGCGCGCACGAGTTTGACCCGACAGCAAACTCGGCCAAGCTGACGACACGCGCGCATGATGCAAACGAGCGTCGCTCTTTTGATACTCCGAATACTCCGACCGCTTCGCTCCGGCTCATCTCCCTTCTCCTAATCATTTTGCAACGAACGGAAATTACAGCAATACGAAAACATGCCTTTTACATGTGTGAATCTTTTAAAGAGGAACAATGTATACACCTGCAGTCTTTTGTGCTTTCTTTGAAATTTGAATATGTAGTTTTATGTTGCCAAAAGTCCAATCCCCCTCGGCATTCTGTGATGTAAATGTGGTTGCTGAGGCAAGATCATCGGTAAGAAAACTGAACACCTTGTGAGACAATTCTTGTTTTATCTGTGGTATGTTTTTCCGATATGAAACGTGAAATATTGTAAAACGTGTTCTTTCTTTAATGACCTTGCCTTAATATTTACACGTGGAATGTCAAGAAAAATCGATTAATGCAAAAAGGCACTTAACTATATATTTAAAGGGAAAGTGCAATTGCATATATATCTTCGCGCGAAAAAAGTAATGTCATGGAAAGTTTAATCTCGTCATCCTTCCTCTTTATTTTCCTCTCCATTTTTCTCTCTATTTTAATTGTCAAGAGAAATATTCCCTGTTCAAATTGCTAGAATCATCCTGTACAACATTCCACAATTCGCCGAATATGTATTACGCAGAAACTTTGATATTTGATGAATATTAAAGTCCGCATAATATTTTTGCGATAATATAATTCGAGATATTCGTTATTAAAATAATAATCGCAAGTCGTGAAGCAAGTTGTGGAGCACTTTGCGTATATATCCGATAAGAATCGAGATATTTGCAAGAGTAGAAGCATCTGACATTTTAATCAGTCAGAGCTTCTTACCATTAATTACAATATTGTTATTTTATGCAAATTGATACGGAAGGATGTGAAGAAATTATATATTAACGTGCATTAGCGTACGCAAGGTGTTGCTTTGCATTTTTATTCCTGCACCGCTAATTTTAAGGAAACCTTTTAACGGCACTGCGGCTAAAAAATTAAAGTAACAGCGTACAATTATTTATCGTATACGATAACCAATTGATGACGGTATCGTGGATGGTAACTAATTGATGACGATTACTTACGTTTTATTTTTAAGAGAGAACCGTCAGGCAACTGCGTTTTCGCGCTAAAAAGGAAATTCATTCCATTTATCACACGATCGTTTATCTACGTCGATGAGGATCGACGCTGAGCGGTGGAAAGGGGGAGGGGTAAGGAGGAATTATAATTTCTATGCATCGGTTTACCGGTATGACAAACGACCTTCGGTTGCGGATGGAGACATCGTGTCGGCGCGGCGGGCGCGGTGACCCGGGTACGTTCGCGTCTCATCGCGGCGGCGATAATGCGCTTTTCAGAGAAGAAACACGCGTGCGGTTCTGACGCGCGTACTGAAAATATATCATTTGGCTCGCGCGCGGTGCGCGTTCTACATCGTGCCGCGTTTACGCATGCCTGCCGAATCGCGTCGTCAAATAACGTGCCTCGGCCAAGCTCTTAATGCGCAGCGTTCTAAGGGAAGCGACAAATTATAACAAGGCTCTCTCTCTCTCTCTCTCTCTCTCTCTCTCTCTCTCTCTCTCTCTCTCTCTTTATATTCGAGTGACGTGACGTCAGAGTGTCAATTGAGTAAAAAATTACCAACGACGTTTAATGGTATACGAGGGCGATTGCGTAATCGGAGCACAATAGAGCCTCTATGTGCAACCTAAAATTGGCGCGTCATAGCTTTCGGATTATATTTATTGTAATAAATCAGACTCTTTTATTTTTTTACGATTCATTTACCATCGATTTCTCTTTGTGCGTGTCCCTACGGATTTCTCGGAAGTATTGGAGCGCTCGTTTCCCGGGTGCATCGATAGATTAAGATAGCGACCGCGTAGACACGGTCATCGGCCTCGTTCGTCGTCAACAATTAACGATCTGTGCAGTCAATTCGCGAGGGCGCCTCGCCCCGATTTGTACTTTTTTATTCTTCGCGTCTGCTTAGTAATCGACGGTCGAACAACGAGTAAATAACGGTAAATAAAGTCGCGACTGAATGCTGAGCTAGGCGATCCCTAATAGTGGTGGCATCTGCAAAAAACGATGGCCGTCGCGCTGGCCTCTCATATCTCGCCCAGTTACCTTCGCTTTGTTTACGCTAGTCGATAAGGACTATCTGCGCACCACGCGAATGAAAATCACGCGAGCCAACTTCGCATTCAGCGTGAGTCGATGCAAAGCGTTATTCTTCTTCGGTCTTGTTATTCTTCCCACGTAAACACATCTCGCGCGAAAATTCATGTAAAATACATGCGGCCGTTGCGATCATCGTAAACATGAGATTTTGTTTACTCGAAATTATTCCGATGCATTATATAATTAAGACATGAATAATATCCATTCTCAATTACCTATCCTGCGACAATAATTAAAAATACGTTTTTGTCTGCTAATTCTCTGTTTTAATCAATCAATCTCTTCTTCGGAAGAAATTTTTTCAAACAAGGCCTCGTTTTCAAGAAAGGTAACTGAAAGCTGAAAGACTAAAAATATCGTAGCGTTCCTTCGGGTTTGGACGATCTTCAACGAGTTATGCGCGTCATCCAGGTTGTAAGAACGCCTATTAGCACGCAAATAATGTATAACTGCTGATTGAAATAAAATAAGCGTTTTCTCTCTCTCCCTCCCTCCCTCTCTCCTATATTCATCCTCTCTCGTTCTTTCGCAAAGAAAGAATATGTTGAGGAAATCGCGACGATGAACACCGCGCCGTCGCGTGCACGAGTGAAATACGAGTCGTGCTGTAACGTGACGTGCGTAACCATCGACGACACGCAGTCTCGAGACGCGGCGAGGCGCGCGGTTGAACGCGCTCGTATAGTCAGCTGTAGAGTCGACCACGAGTGACTGGCGATAATTTCGCGCTCGGTACGTTTTCTCGTGCCAGACGCGCGCGAGGAGGCGCTTTCGATCAACGCCGCGTTAGCGCAATTCGAGGTCTTTAATTCCGACATTTAAATCACTCGTCGCCTCGACATCTCGGCCGATTCAATTTCGCTGAGGAAACGAAAATTGAGCGTGGATTACATAAACGAGCGGCACGTCTTCGCGCCGAAGGGGGGATGTCGATCTTCTTTTTCGCACGTTATTCGCACGGCTCGCGAAGACCTTAAGCCCCATCTACATAAGTCGCAAACGCACAACGCACACGCAAACGCGGAGAAAAAAAAAGAACGAAACGTCAAAAAAAAAAAGAAAAGAAATTAAGAGAGAAACGTCCGCGTTTGCATTTGTGTTTTGCGTTTGCGACTTATGTGGATAGGGCTTTACGACTCAGGGACTACGTGAAAGGCGGTTGATTTGTCGCCTGTATCTGCGGGCGGAATAATCGCGCGACAATTTTATTAACGTCGATGGTGTAACTGCGAGCACGTCATTCCTCTTATTATTAATACGCCGCGCGTTTTCTTCCCTTGCTCCTCCGAAGAATACTCCTTATCCGTTAGTTAACCTTGCACGGAGCACGTGTCAATGATGCCCGACGTATCGCTCCGATTCCGATTTTAAGCGTCATTTATGACCATCATTTCCGAACGTAGACGAGTCTTTAAGACTTCTTTTTTTTTTTTAAACGTAAAATAAGAATGCGTATCGATCGTGCGATATGCGGAGACACGCGTTCTAAATGATTGCGAGAGCGAAGCGATCGAAGAGGGAAAAGGAATTGCGGGTGTTAAGAGGTCGAAAATTAAAAACGTGTCTGTCGCGGTAGATGAAACTTAGGAGTGCAGTGTAACATTACGCGCGATTACACAACGCTCCGCACGCTAGTACGTGATTACGTCTGCAATTTTTTTTTATCTCTTCCTTTTTTTCCTTTCTTTTTTTCCTTTCTTCATCCGCCTCTCGACGCTTTTTGCATCGCAGTGCACTCGAGCCGTGCGTGATTGACAGAGTGGTGGCAGTTTAATTACTCGCACGCAGATTTTCGAGGCACGTGCAGCACTGCCACCGTACTTCAAACAGGTACGTCCATCTGTTTCAAGAATTAATGGCAATCCTCCATCACGTTACGTCAGGATTATACCGAGCGAGGCCCCGCGATTGTCCTTACGCGAGCACATCTATCTCTCGTGGCGTTATTACGGCAATCGCCGCTCTATCGCATTAAAGCACACTCACAATACGCGTCCAATCGTCTTTTTACCCTCGTTATTTCTTCGCTGTTGCATCGCATCCGGCGATGGAAACGCACTATCCGGCAATTACGATCGCAATACGAGCTCTTTACGGAAATCAGGTCGTAAACAAGCCTAACCGCCTTCGAACCGAGCAGTGCTTCTTTCTTGCCTATAGGCGTGATATCGCCCTTGATTTACTGAAGCGGAAGAGAACTTTCTCAGTTTCAATCAGTGAAGGATCGAGAAAACATATGCAATGTTTAATATTTTTATTTATCGGCATCGCGGGAAAGGACATTTCATGTTTTATATTTTTGTCTTAATTGTACAAACACTATTAAATCTATGATCTAGGTATCTATTTGTATCTTAATTATATTATATTTTTTAAGTATTTTACTATCTTTTTTCTTTAGTCTTACAATATATTTGAAAATCTTTAAAGCTTTGCATTACGCCGGATACGTTTAACAAGTATCGGTATAATTGTTTATTATTCTAAGAATTACAAAGAGGGTGGAGGGGATGGAGTTCCAGGAATTGTGTTCAAGGAAAAGTTTGCGAGCGGAAGAATCTTTGTTCTATAACATTCAAATGTGAACTTTTATTCGCCGATCGCTCATGCGTAATTGATTTTTCTGTGCAGTGTCAGCCAGCTGATGGAGGCGATCGAGAGGGAATGTGGTGTGGTAGCGGCGCATCAGGTGCTGCTCATGAGCGGAGGCGAGTGCTTGGAACAAAATGCACGTGTGTGTTCCTACTCGGCTGGAACCGACACGAATCCGATCTATCTGTTCAGCAAGGCCGCCATTGAGAGCAGTCTACCGCCCACGCCAAGTATAGATTACGGTTCCGGTGAGTAGCTAGCTTCTTTTTCTTCACCCGCGACTCTCTTATCGTATGAAATATTAGACGATTTCCTAATAATACGTCAACTTGCGTAATTAATGCGGTTCGATTATATTAATCGGAAGATATTTTATCGCGGCGAAATATGCTGCTTTTTTTTTTAATGAGAAAAACATTATTAGCATTAATATTTCTCGGTTCTCTATACGAAACGTGATGAAAGAGAAGTATCGTTGCTGATGACGTGTAAACGATCATGTTTTTGTATGTTAATCGATATCTATTATAATCTTGTACGTGCGACAATATTTATATACACGAGCGTGTATAATATCTCGGGATGAACCGGTTCTCTTCCCGTAAGCGCGATAAATTCGTGAACTCATTCGAGATATCCGATAGCGTATCATTAGACTCTCACGGCTTAATTCGGTCAGCGCTGCGAACGCGGGATTAATTTCGACTAAATGAGGACATTTCCGAACATTTCGAGATTCCATCACATCGCGTGATTCATTAGCGGAAAATCGGAAGGACGGTATCGATAAGATTCTTATCGTTGATTTCCTCGGAGAAGAAAGAATCGAAAGTGATATTAACATCAAAGTATTCGTCATCGATTTGAGGACTTATATTCCAAGAATATTGAGCTACATATGATGCACGCTTTTTATTTTATATCTCGTGATGAGAAAAATTAAGGAAGCAACCACGCGATGCTTCTTTTTGATAGACATACACTCCTGCTCTTATCCCGTTATCCTTAACTCCCGAGAGTTTAGTTAGGCTCGGTGAGTTGCGCGTTGTGTCCCATTTTATACTTTCTTTTAGTCACTCTCTTCTTTGTTTTGTTCCCGTTAGATCGCCGCGTGTCTGCGGCTCGCTTCATTACCGCGCTCGTTCTCTCTTTCTCTCCGATCGTATGATCGAGGCGCGAGCTATGATTTAGCAGCACGTATATTTCTTGCGGTGAGTCGTGTTTCTAGACCGTTCGTGATTCGACCGCAAATCACACCCATCGCGAAACCAATACGTCGATCTAGCGATCCAGCTAGCCATAGATCAACAACTTTTTCCAAGAGCAATTAGAATTTAAATATTAGCAGAACTTTCATATAAATTATACCGTTAATTTTATATATTGAATTTATGTCGCATTAAGTTGATTATATCTCGATATTTTTCGCATATTAGTTTAATATATCAAAGTTAGAAAATATACATGATTTGATTTCTCGACTTCACATTTTTTTTTATGTATGTGACTGTACGTTATGTAATATTTTGTTACATAATCGGAAGAGGAGGAAAATATTCGAAAGATTTATATAAAGAAACATCTAAAAAAATTAATGGTCTTTATATTTTGTACATATCGTTTCATTAGACATAAAAAGTTTCTCTTGAAATTATTACAATTTTAAAATTCATTTTTTTATACTAATATTTAATGTTAAAATGAATAATTTCAAATGTTTCGCTCTGCATAAAAGCCGTTACATCTGTAAATGCAACTTAATACATGTATATTTTGTTGTGTACAATCGTTTTTATATTTTCTTCGATCTATGTCTCTCTCTCTCTCTCTCTCTGTCTTTCTCTCGCTTTTGTAACGACCGCAGGTGCGATAATCATGCAAAAGGTGCTAGATTCATTCCAGTTAATTACACCTTTGAGGATACCCGATGTTTTCTTGTGCTATCATGTCACGTCCAGCACGACGATCCAGCGCGAATACAAGATAATGGTAGGGTATGGGAAGGACTTGATTATTTATCCGGGATTATATCCCCGTTAGACCGCTAATTGGCATCAGAATGTAGAACGACAACGAGGCGCGTAATGCATCCGATAAAATCTCCATGTCGCGAAAACTTCGCCGGGTCGTAGACGTCGCCGCCGCCGTGAGACTTTGACAGTCCCCGCGTTGTTAACGTGACGCTCGTGATCCACCGTTCGACCTGATTCTGTTATCCACGGGATAACCATCTGGTTCTCCGTCCACACGCGCGCGCACGCGAGAGCAATTGCATCTCGACGACGTGACATCGAGAGCGTCAGATTCCCGTTGCATAGAGAACGCGAAACTAGGCCGCTCGGCACGCGGCGTGACGCTTTTCCGCGGAGTCGCAAAAATAGTCAATCAGTATAATGCTTCCCGCCGAAGTTCCCGGCGAACACCCGAGGCAGCATTAACTCCGTCGCTCACGGAGACTTTTCGTGCGCGATATAGTCAAGTGCACTCGTCTCTCTCTCTCTCTCTCTCTCTCTCTCTCTCTCTCTCTCTCTCTCTCTCGAGACAGAGAGGCGAGAAGCGGATACGCGGTGAGAGACATTCGTTGAATTATGGCGGACGTACTTCTGCGGTCGATTGAATTACGACGCGTTACAGGCGGAGGTAACTCAAGGAGTGGACATTTACGAGTCCGCGAGGCTTACGGCAATGTGCGAATGATTCGAACTTCTATCACTGTAGCTCTGAACTGTCAATGTTTATGAACCTCGAACGAATGCGCGCGTTAAATAGTATATAGTGGATCGTTATATTTGCTTTCGCACTAAAGGAAACGCCGATACCTTGAATCGTTAAAAATTTATCGCAAAGTATTATATCTTGAGATGCTCAACTTTGGTTAGGATTAAATTAAGTTCAGGATTATCGACCCTCCTGAAAGACGACGTTGGCTGTTGTTTTGGAGTGTCATGAATAGAACGGGACCATTTATCGGGAATCGAAGACATCGACGTGACGTTGGAATTGTCAGCTGATTAGGAACACCAGAGAGTGCCTTCATTGATCGCGGAGAACGTGAACCGTGATGGGAGTAACCGGCTCGAACTGTTTAACGCTGGTGTTATTTGTTCAACGAGAATCTTCAACGAGAATCTATTCTCGGTTGAAACGAAGAAGACACTTTTATACCTTGCCCGTACTCTTTTAGCGCGGTCGTCCTACACGGATATCTGGAGAACCTCTCTTACTCGCATGTCAATTCGCGGCGTTAAGTAGTCCGAGCAATGGTTTTTCTTCTTGCCATTAAATCCAATTGACTCGGACTCCGCAGTCAGCTGAATCTCGTTCGCGAAGATGCGAGAGACGCGAGCGAAATTGCATTTGCCGCGAGACGGTATCACGCGATATTTTGCGAGACTACCGTTATCTCACCTTCGACTTGCAATCTTCGATTTTCCACGACGGTGACCTTGATCAAAGTTTTATCACAGACCAAACGGTACAAAATCTTTCTCTTCGCGTTTTGTTATCAATTATTTCTGGGATAGGGAAAATATTCTCATAAATTTGCAGGATCGGACAGTATCAGATCGAATAAACAGCCGCAAGACACAAGCGATAATGGATAATATTTATGTTGAATAAGATATTTATAATCAGGGATCAAAGTGTCACAATAGTAACGATGCAATCGATCGGTGTATCGTGCGTCTGTCTTATGTGCGTCTATGTCGTTGCACGTTAGCCTTATTGGAGCACATATTTCCTTGCGGTATCCATAAATATGTTCTTAATATACACGTATTATTATCTGCCTGTGACGTGATAAGTTTTCCTCTTTTAATAACCGTACGACACGTAGTCTCGTTTGTGCGATACGTAATATCGCGACAATGTAAAAAATTAGACCCACTATCGCGTTGCAAGGAGATACGTTTGCACCGAGCCGATTCGAAAACTGCAGTGACGCTGGGCGATAGCTTCGCCCCATTCGGAGTCGACGATCTCGCACGCAACACGCTCACGCTTTGGAGAAAATAGATATTGCCAGTGATCAATGAGCGAAAAAAAAGTGTTGCTCGCCGGGAACGGCGCGGCGCTTATACGTGCAGCATCGGTAATAACACGCTGACAGAAAGTTTCGCAACATTGCACAAAACTCGGTAACCTGGCGTTCGAAAGTAATCGGGGCGATTTCCCATGTGAACATCGACGACGTTAGCGTACTCCAGCTCCATTTTTGTGTTTTTGAAATAGAGAACACTTCGCCGGTCAGCTTTGCAAAATTTACTACGACGTTAGATCTCCCGCGCCCCGAGACCGAAGTTAAACCCGAGAACAGTCGCGCGGCGGGTCACCGTGACCCAGGCTATTACGTTTTCACCCTGCATACGCGCGTGTGTGCCAAGTGCATGTGCATATAAAGTCGATACCGTAGCTAGGGGTTCGTTAGGTTACCACACGGGGCGGTTTTTCATTCCTGGCTTCCAGGGAAACTTTCTAAACGGATAGCGAGACAAAGAAGTACGCCGGGATATATTATTTACTGCGTCGACTACTGTCTTGTATCTTCGAAATTACAATAAATTGTACTTTAAAATTACAATAAGTTGAAAAATTATTTTTATCCAATTATCTTAATAATTCCACAGCGAGAATTGCACCTGCTTTGCTTTTATATCACCGTGAAATGTTTGAAAGAATTCCGTTTTTTTTATTTTTTATTGCAGGAGCGACTTTTTCTTATCCGCGATCATTAAATATCTCTTCTAAGCAAGATGTGAAATTTGAAAATTAGCAGATAATCGACTTGTAACATTCTGAATTCTGCAAGAAAGTTAACTTTCCAGAGAGCATTGAAAGGATGTATAGTTGAATCGTTAGTGATATTTTATATGCGTTCCCGTTAAATTAGTAACAACGCAATAATCAGCGACTTAAATCGCTCGCGCATTAAAGAGTTATATCGTTAATATGTCGTGAAGGAATCGCGTGTGCTTCGACTTAAGGGCGAAATTGCAAAAGTAATGTCCGAGAATTGGTCGAAGCAATAAAGCACGAAACACGTCGGGGAACGTTTCTCGCTCGTTGGTCTGACTTGGCCGAGAGGCGGTCGATTGAAACCTCCGACGCGGCGAGACCTCGGACAGAACCGCGGAAAGCAATAATACAGCGTGCGCGCGTATACGAACAACTCGGTCGTATGTGCATACACGGGGATTACCGTAATCGCGTACATTGCTGCATCGAGTACGGTAGCAACAACGTTGTCTCAGATGTGCGAATGCGCGCGCGTGCGCGTATAAATGTATATTGTATAGCTGCACATCCTATCGAGGCTGTCGCATAGGGTGACCGAAAAAAGGGATGGAAGAATTTAGAACAGTACTAAAGCAGATAGCTCTGCCCTAGTTTCTAAAGTAGACGTTTCTAAACAGCACCGATAACAAAAACGCTGATAACGTTAAACACACTAGAATGTGTCGCCGAGATACATGTGTGTTTGTGTGTGTGTATCGTGATATAATATATTTTCCTATTTCGATTACTGGAGTTATGTGTGTGAAACAGTAAAATGAATTATCTTGAGGCGTTTACTCGCTGACCTACTGGGTCATGTTTATTTTGTCTATTTTTAACATTATATGCATCTACGTACTTTGAGCCTTTTTTCTAGATCACTCTATATGACTACTGAGTGGCGACATATATTGCGCCAGGCCATTTACTAAAGCGACGAACACTCCGATAGGTAAACATACGTGCAATTGACAGCGTCGGCTTATCAGAACTTTAATGTCGTTACGAGATAGTCGCACGTGTCACAAGAAGTCATACGTGTGCCCCGTTCAAAGTAAGATTAATAGGATGACACGTAGGAATCTCGATGTCGCTGCTCACCGCAAGTGTCTGATGCTGAATTTACATCTACGACTTAATGTTACATGGTCGCCGTAGCATCGCAAGCTATCGTTATGTGATAACAATATAGTCGTGCTTTCACGAATGCCAGCGCGTTGAATACGATCGTAGGCGCAAAGCTAACATTCCTCGTTTCTTTTATTCCAGAAATATTCAAATTTTGAAACTGTACTAGACGGTCAACATATTCGTATTTCCGAATTGCACGAGCTGTAATTGCGAATAAATATTTAATAACCGCACACACGTACCGCCACTGTCGGGCTTTTCTCGTAATAACTGCTGGTACTCATGTGGAGCAGTTCCACGAAATATTCCACAAAACGGTAGACCAGTACCGTTTTGTGTGCGAAGCTAACACATACTTCTCTGTAATTATGCAAGGTTGATGCTGTAAAATAAAATTTTTTCTTAATTATCTCTCTCATTATCCTAGAAAAAATTTTATTTACGTCAATATTAGAGTGAAAATTGTATAACATGCAACACGTGTTTTACGTAAATCAAATATCTCGTTAAGCGTCACGCTGTGCGACTAGAAGGCACATTATTTTTCGAAGATGATCGCAATTTAATTACTCGATTGTGCGACAGTAGTTATCGCGCAAACAACTTGGTGCACTCGCTTGATAAACACACACTCGCAACGAGTACCTGCTATTTCCATGTGTACAGTCGCGTGTCGTAACCGTTTCTACATATGCACGACAGTGTGCGTGTGCAACGTGCTATATTGTATACCGTAGTCTTTTAGGTTCTTATTTCCTGCGTATTGCGACAGATCGGCCTACGCGCTCGGCAAAGCTTTCCGCGTAACGTCGCGGCGAGTCCTTTGATGTCACCGAATCGCGTGGTATAATCATTATAATAGTTTAATAAGCATACTTCCCTTGCGGTCAGCTAGGCTGCTTATAACTGCTCGGCTGGAGCCGAGTTGCGATGCGGGACGTACGAGTAATACAATCGGGATCAGCTGATTATTTTATGTAGATCGTCCTGCAACTTTAAATCCAATAACAGCTCCTGTCGGATAAATTTTAAGTCTTCTCTTTGGGGAAAACGTCGAGATATTAAAAATTTTATGTTACAAGTGATTGAAAAAAAAAAGAGTTTGTTACACATTGAAGTAGACAACATAGGATTCTTGTGTTCTCGCTAAGGAAAAATTTACATTGGTCGAGGTATCTTTATATACATACTTTTTATTTCCTTTATTATACTGATACCTACTCTTTATTTGCATGTTTTCTCTATATTTATTTTTGTATTCACATTTATTCGCGTTTTTATATTACCATCGTGTTTCAATCCGATTTATCTTCTTAACGAACCGTTTTGTTAATTAAAGGAAAAACTTGGTACGAAAGAAAATTAATCGTCCTTTTTGCCACGGGTTTGAGCGCGGGTGAAAGTTAAAGATCGGTTCGGTAAAACCTTCGAGAAGATTAGAATGGAAATGCACTTTCTTATTGCTCGGCGAATACTCACACTTGGGGTGGTACACGGTTCGCGACTCCAGCACGGCTGTTGTTTTATTCGCGCGGGAACCCGGCAACGGCCCGGCGCGCGAGCGGCGCAACCATGCGATTTTCCGTGTATCGCTTGGCCAGAGCGTAGCCTGCAATTATCGTGTGAACGAGGCCGAGCCTCGCCGATGGCTTTGTTTCGTACTTTAATGGCGACTCTTTCGTGATTCCGCGAAGCGCGCGAGAGTCCATCCGGATTCGCATCGGGCGACGAAGTTGATCCCATGAAAAGATATTAAGCGATGAGTTAGAAAGAGAAAGAGAGAGAGAGAGAGAGAGAGAGAGAGAGCTCTCACTCATCGCTTAATATCTTTTCATGGGATCAACTTTGTCGCCCGAGAAAAGAGAGAGAGAGAAAGAGAGAGAGAAAAGAGAAGTAGCTTTGCTCTCAAAGAACGTTGTTTCATTTTCCGTGATCGTTTTGTAATCCGTACCGTTAAGCTTTTCGCGAAATGAAGGAACAATTACCAGCGGGAAAGTGGAACGACATTAATATATATTTCGTTTCCTCGAAAGTGCTACGCACTTACTTTATTTTACTGGCCATTTACTCAGACACGATCCGAGTGCTTCCTGCTAAAGCGCCTGGAGTGCCGTAAGCGCTGGCACTCCTTTAGGTATCGACAATGGATGTTGTTGAAAGGAGAACACGATAGATGCGTTTAATGTGATTTTAGGTGTAACCTATATTATAAACACGTACAAACATATCGATGCTTTTCGATCCGACTCGTATACATATATAGGTACAGCATTTTTTCAAAGCAGCTTTCCGAGCTTAGACGTCGGACTTCCCGAAACTCGCGACGTCGAAATCTAATACGCCTTCAGCACGATTTCTCCGCGCTTCAATTATACCGGCGTTTATTGCCTCTCGTCACGAGCCATCGCGTTCAATTTTTCTTTTTCGGCCCGTCCGCGCCGCGCGTGCAATTACCGTGCGAACGAGGTCGCGGACTTAGTTATGGTAGCCTTCGATGCCGCAGTTGCCGATGCATCGATTCCGCCGAGATAACGAGCGCATGGGATGTGTACTCTTTAATATTCATCCCAAATAGGCAATTATTCTGCACTTAGAGCAGATTCCAGTCTGGCGTTCCGGTCTGCCGGTTGAAAAAATCGCCTTATGAAAATCGGTGGATCGGTCGCCGAATCGATATCATTCTCTACCTCGAAGGTTCTCTTGTGCTGAACATATTAAAAGCCATTGCGAAGCTGCGTCCCACCGTAATGCAGATTTCCACAACCCTTGGAACTACGCGCGTTACACGCAAACTTTCGTTCAGGCGCGCTCTATAAAAGATACGATCGATGAAATGACGTATACGGTATACCTGCATCGGACCTATAGACGTAAATACCTTATATCGCTGCTTTATCATATTTTTGTTGATGTCTCGGACCTGGGAGTTGCTCGGATTCTTTCTTTGTTGTACGATGATAATTTCAACAGGAGAAAGATAGAGAGAAAGAGGGGCGGAGGTAAGGGAGAGAGGGAGGGAGAAACGTTCAGCTGAAGAAAAATCTTCCATACATAAAATGATGAAGATCGTTGGTTCAACAACCGACAATGATTTATGCTACGGTTATATTCTAGGCTTCCCCGTGCTTTTTTTCATAATAATGTTTATTGTCGCGAATAATATCTCGCGATTCAATTATCTCCTTCGTGAAAGTTGAAGGAACGCCTCGGCAAGGAACGGCATGCAGAGTCGATCATGTACTCTGAAGTAGATTATGGTGAAGAAAAATATGTTTTTGTGCGCACCACTCTCGTTTGCGAGAAGTTTCTGTCAAGCGTCTGCTCAGATTATCGATTTATTATCTCACGTAAAGAAGTGCGAGATAACGATAATCCACATTACGTCATAATACTCCGAATCAAAATGACGAGGAAAAATGTGCTATTATTTTTAAATGTAATTGTTAATTTTCTAAACTCTCGGGAAACAGAAATAAAATATTCATTGCAAAATTGCGCGTATAAGTTAATCTATATAATCTGCATATATATCTATGTAATAGTTGACATATTTCGTAGTAAAAAAAAGATTCCCGCCGTCTAGATTCTCGGTATGAATGATGCAAGCGAGCGGACTAAGATCGTAAGGGGGACTTTCAGCTCCGTGATACGAGATCAAAGAGCGTATTGAGCATTTTTTTTTTCTAATCTTTTAACATGCCATAAAACACGCCTACAGAAAGGAGATAAAAATGGATACATGTGTACGAAATAATTATTGCTGCCAAGGGGTTATCGTAAATCGGGACTTCCAGATTCGATAAGAAAATGCCTGTATCGTTTTCTTAACCCGCGTATATGTGTATCATATATGCGTCTGCAACGTATTTTGCTAGCGGAGCATCAGCGTAAGGAGTCGCGATAAGCTACGTAACGATTACATCCGGTACACTTCTTCCTTCACGCAGAGATTATCTGCCGACGACTTAATCTGACTTTCGAATATAGACGATGTTGCGGCATCTCGCTGTCGCCGATTGTTCGATCGCGCATTAATGAGGATACTTTTTTTTTTCACTTGCAAATCAGTATAGGGTCACTCGGACAGCGATTTATAGAGATCGAGAACGGTCGCACATGCATTATCATTGTGGAGCGGGCGTGATAGAATATGTAAAATATCGGTCTGTAAACTTACGCGGCTAGGTATATATTTATGCGCCGCGTCATACTTCTTTCCTCTGTCTCATCTATTCCGTCATCATCCCGTTTGTTCCGATCCTCCTCACGATTCTGCTCACCATCTGTTTCCCTTCGGCCCGGAGTGACCTTTCTTTTTCTCCTGCGATTTCCCGCTCGCACGCATGCATGAATTAATTAATTAATTAATTAATTAATTAAGGCCAGAAGCGCAATTTAATTGCTTCTTGGATCTAGAGTATATGACGTAAGGTTGTCGAAGCGATATGTGTCGCGACCTTGAATTTTCATCGCGTGCCAAGATTACGCTCTCTGGCGAGCCTCGCCGATCAATTATACACCTGCCACTTAGATTCAATCTACCGATCCGATAGTTTTTATCCAATTGCGACGAGCACGTCGTTAACATTCGCATTAACATTATCTTTATGTAAAAGGAGAATCTTTTCTAGTTGCCTTTGTAGCACTTGTACGATCGACAACGTGTTTCAAATTCGTAATTGTTCGTGATGAAAATTCGCGTCTTATTTGTGTCTCTGTTTCACTACTAGATAGAGCCTCATTAAATTCTCGGATTTAGCCGAGTTGCTAAATTGTACGCGCTTTCGGGCGTCTGACAAAACAGTTATTCGTCGATTTTCGTTCAGACATAGCGCGCGATGATCTAAAGTAAAAGGTAATGCAAGAACTGTTTACTAAAGTTAGAATTGAGGTTGCACACGGGATAAACGCAACTTTCTCTAATCCACATTCCTAGAGGGAGATATATTTTGCTCTGTGCTCTTTCCAGTTTATCATACTGTAATTTGCGTAATGCACAATTTTCGAAAGGTCTACGCGATGTAATATACGTTATTTTTTTTTGCAAAGTTAATCATTATTAGAAAAATATTTCAAGACCGTTTATTATGTAACTGTACAGTGTTACCCATAATTTATCAAATTACTATATTCTAGCAACAAGCGCGGAAACGAGTATTTATCTTGATTTTCGATACTTTGTTTATCACAGATGTCGACCTGCAGACTCAGATCGATGCCTCGCTGGCGATGCCGGCCACCTATCAGACCCTTTGCGCACGTGCCCATTTGGCCCAGCAATGTTGCGGCCTGGCGCGTGAACAGACGAGGATCTGCGAGAGGCTAGTTCACGATCAGCATCTCCAGCAGCAGGGCTGGGCCGCGGTGGTCGCCAACCTCGAGGACATCACGCATATGTTCCAAACACGAGCCGAGCAGTTCCAGCAGGCCTTCGTCCTGTACCTCGCCGAGAGGCAACAGCATATGAAACTCCTCGATAAGTACGATCCTCTCTCATTTCTATTTCATTGATGCGTAAATATCACTTCTCCACCAATGATGCGTAAATATCGGAAAATTTTATTCTTTTTCTTCAATATTTTTTTTAAATTTATTGTCAACGAACTTATCGGAAAGCTTTTGCAGGAGAAATTTATGGTCATAAATTAACGATAATAAAGAGAGAAGTGAGAGTTTCAGAGAATTATAGAATGTTGCTTTTACGTGCACATTAGTTGCGTAACTTAGTCAATAATTTATGAGTTCGACAATTTTAATTGGCAGGATTGCATCGAACGATACCGACGGTACGATTAATGCGCTAAGGACCGGTTCCGTTTTGTAGATTTTACCCATGCTATTCGAAATACGGTACGATTGAATAATAGTGAGAGTACGGATTAGCGATCTTAGGATGTTACGGGATATTAAACGAATTTTTTGCAATGATTTACGAGCCACTGTAGCAGTTACCAAGTCAAACGTATAGCGTAATACTACTCTCCTTTAATTACAATAGGATATAATTACCATTGAATCCACGTTTTAATTATCATAGCTTTGATTACCATGTTTAATCGCGGCTGCTTTAATTATCATTAGTTATATCGTTAATGAGTAATTAAGTGATGGTAGTACTAATTTTATCCTAAGATATGCGCGTCAAAATTCAATGGAACGTCAAATATATATTAAAAAAATTACTTTTTAATGTCTGATAATATTCCAATAATTTTAAATATTTTAATAAATATCGAAATATCGTTTTTCATGTTAAATAACGAAGTTACGCTTGAAGAAACGAATACAAATTCTATTGCAGCTTTAGCGCCGATCTCGGTACTCTTGCGAAAATTCCAATTTTGCCGGCCTTGCGAGCCCAAGCCGAAGGCTTATTGAGTCCGGACGATCAACCGAGTCAAACTTCCGAAACCGCGTCGGAGGACAGTGGGGAAGTACTGAGTTTGCTACGATGGATCTCCGCGAAAGACAATCAGAGCAGCCTGGAGCAAGTGGCAGAACAGTGCTCGCGTGGCCTGGAGCAGTTCGATGAACGATTGATGCAATCCTTGAAGGCGGAAGTGCACGCGGCCATCGATAATGCTAACAAGCAAGATATGAAGGAGATCAAGGGCCTAGGCGAGAGGCTGTTTGCCCTGGAACAGCTAATGGTGCAAACTAAGAGGATCGTTCACGAGCAGGGCGAGCTTGCTCAGGGTTTCCTGCAAAATCAGAATCGCGCGAGCAATTTAGGCGACGCGAGTGTCCTTCCAGATCTTTGCAATTCTCACCGGCGGCAATTGCTCGTCATGTTGCAAAATCACAACCAGCTGCGCGACATCCGCCGTAGGTGCACCAAGGCGAAGGAGGAGCTGTCGGTGAATATCTATCATCGCCTGAAGTGGATTATGTACGTGGAGAACAAGATGGTGGAAGTGGGCAACAAGCTAATCATATATCACGAGAGCCTGAAGCGGTTACGACGGCATCTGGAGGTTCTCCAACAGATCCACTTGGCTCCGCAAATGTACATAAGCGCGGTGGTTGAGGTTGTTAGGAGGCGCACCTTCTCGCAGGCTTTCCTCGTATGGGCGAGCAATCTGGCATGCCAGCTGTTGACTGTTCACAGCGAAGAGTTGGCACGTAGACGAGAGTTTCAGACCAAATTTGACGGCCACTTCTTGAACACCCTGTTCCCAGGTCTGGAGGACACGCCACCGCCCTTCGCAACGCAGGCACCTTCCGTTTTCGACAACGGGTTACCTAAGGTAAGAGTTAGATCCACGAGAGGCTTTGTTAATTGTTGAAATAAACATTTACGAGTGATTAATTTTTAATATCTGATTATAGCTGACCGCGGACGACATGGAGTCATTGAGGTCGCAGCTTCCAGATTTGGCGCTTACGATTTCTACGCCGGATTTGAGCAGCATCACGCAATTCTTCTTATCGAAGAGCTTTACCGAAGGCAGCACCGATGGCAACAAGGAGAAAGACACCACATCGGTGAGCACCGATATTCCTTCAAAAGAACAAGAACGCACTAGAGCGCCGTTGTTGTCCGACAGGTGAGTAAATTCATTATGTTATCGTTTGTGCAGATAAAAATGGATTACACAAACCGCGAACGTCACATGTATTCGATTTTCAGGGGCGACTTTGAATCCGAAACCGACACGGAGGAGTTTGAGAAAATTGGTCAAGCCGGCGTGGATGTGACCAAGCCCGGCGTGTTTGACGGGGCGAAACAGAAACGGCAGAAGCAAATGGAGGTTGGTGCCTCTCGAAGCGTGTCCCCCGCTTCCTCGACCTCGACTAACGTCTCCCCGCTAAACTCGAAAGTCGCGGATTTAACGACGCGTTCGTCCACATCAAGCGAACCCGGCTCTTTCCAATTTCCCAGCCTGTCCGCCACGAGCGAGCGCCCGGCGCAGCTAAGTCCGCTGACCGAGTGCGTGGAGAACGGCGCCGCCGATTCCTCCAATTGCTTGCTTCGCAGCGGCGTGAGCGGCCTGTCCAACTATCGCGACGCCCTGCCGCTCGAGGACCAACATTCCCTGAGTCCGAATCCTCCCTCCTTGCCACGGTCCTCCGTCATGTGCGACGGCCAGCATCAACAGCATCAGCATCCGCTGTCCGGTAGCGGTGGTAGCAGTCCCTCCGTCGGCGTGGGTGCTACCGACTTCATGGGTACCGAATTTTACATGGACGAATCCCTGCCGAGCAGCCTCAGCGAGCATCCCGCCGACGGCCAGCATCAGGCTATCGTGTCCCTTCTTCAGGTACTGGACGACTTACAGCTCGCTAACAGACAACTACCGTAGTCGTAGCCGTAAAACGTTCCGTAAAGTACCGCCTTCGTCACCACCCATCGATCTCTAAAATCTAAAATTAATACGTTATGAAGTGTACAACTTTCTCTTTCTCTTCTTTTCACCTTTCTTTATTCTCTACTCTTTCCCGTCATTACCTCCCGTATCAAGATGTCTAAAGTATTGCTCGGTACGTCAAACATACTAAGTAGTTGATTCGCTTTTCTTCTTTATGATTTTTAGGTACTTTGTTATCTTTATTCTCGTTAGAATGAGCTATTAGAATTGACTATATGCAAATTAGATCTCGTGAGACGTGGGTATGTATTACTGTTTGACTTATGTTTCGCAACCTCGCTCGAACTATAAATTGAACAAAATCTCCCTGATTTCTATACTGCTTGCATAAATACAGTATAATAGAGGCACGCGCGTGCGCGCGCGCGTGTATATATATATGCGTGCATCTTGATTTTTTACAGGATAGCTGGCGTCGCACTCGTTTCCCAATTCCTCAAGTCACACGTCCCTTCAGAACCCATTGAACTCATCCACACGATTTGCTTACACAAAGACATTCGTTCTAAATTTAAATGATTGCAATTTTGCGTATCGGACATTCGTGATTCAAAATTAACAGAGAGAGAGTGGGAGTTTCCCTTGACTAATCTCCTTGACGAATTCTCCTTGACTACTTCACAGAGTCGAGGACAATCCGTTGCACAAAATATGCTTTCGGGATACTCATCGGAACATTTTTTTGGCGCTCGCCATTTCAGGAGAATCTCGGTAACACGCGTGAGGAGGTGGAAAGGTTGCGGTCTATCCTGAAGACCATGAAAACGGTCGTATGCGAGGAGCTCAGTTCTGTCCGGAATGAATTGGCGATCCTGCGAAATCAGTCTAACGAGGACAAGAGCGGCATCGTCGAGATGACGGAACGCGTTCGAGTGGCGTTGTCTTTACACTCGCGGGAGTATGACCGACGTCTTCAAGAGCGCGAGCAGGAGCTGACGATCGAGCACGAGTATGAAATAGCGGACGTTAAGAAGCTGATGCAGAGTCGCGAGGAAGAGATCTGCACGCTCAAGCGTAATCTCCTGGAGAAGGAAACCGAACTGGCGGAGCACGAGCGACTGGTAGCCACGATGCGTCAGAAGTTGGAGGACGAGCAGATCGAGAGGAGGAACTTGCAGACCCGTTTACATCAGCAACTCGAGGATTATTCGAGGATACTCGAGCAAGCGCGCATAGACAGGGAAGAGGCTGTGAAAAAAACGAATGACGATAGATTCCTCGAGATCACTTCTTTAACGAATTCACTGACGCAATGTCAGAAGCGAATTCAAGACCTAGAGGAGAATCTGGTCACCGCGCGCAACGATCAGGATAGAATGGTGAAAGAGGCGACTGATAAGTTGCAGATAGAATACAAGACGGAGTTGGAAACCATTCGGAGCCGCTTCAAACTTATGACCGCTTCTACCATGGAAAGGAGCCCCAGCGATTCCAGTTTAGAGAAGATCGAAGTAAGTAACTTTCCAACGTGTTTTATTCCGTTGTTATTGAAAATGAAATGGGGGAAGATGTAAAAATGTTAATTTTATTTCTTTCAGCGAACAGACGTTATCGAGCTCGCGAATCACGAGGCGATTCTGGCGCAAGCGAGGGAGGACATGAAAGTTGCGAACGCCATGGCAGTTCGTACTGCTATCGTAAAGGAAAGGGCCGATTGCATGGCAAAATTGGACAACGAATTACGATTGGCGAAGGAAGTGGTCGAAGAGAAAAATAGGGAAATAGAGATGTACAGAATGAGAACGGAATCGCTGAGCGAACAAGTCAAGCAATATAAGAATGCGATAGATCGATTGGAAAATTGGAGACTTGGAGAATTCGAACTGAAGTCGGAGATACAGCAAACTTTGATGGAGAAGGTATTGTATCATATATCACATGCACGCCCATTTGTATATTTAATGAGAATGATGATATAAAAAAGATCACTCTGTATATTTGTTTATTTGTATATTTAATGAGAATGATGATATAAAAAAATTATTCTGTATATTTTAATATATTTTTTAAATATTTTTTTGATCGATTGTTATATATATTTTATCTTTTCTATCTTGTGTATAGATGAAAAGTCTTGAAGCGGACAAGTGTTTGGAGAGTCAAGAAACCACAGAGAAGGCTATGCTAGCGGTTTTGGAACAAAACGAAGATATTGTGTATCCTCTAGAATCTGGAGTGTGCAAAGACTTGAGCTACGATCGGTTGGACGCAGGTCAAATTGATCTAGAGGACGTCTTTAAGGAATCCGAAAAGTATGAGGTCGAGGTCTCCGAATCGAAGAAAGTACGATTGGAAGCTGATGACGATGATCTGGCTCGGCTGTCGAGGCGACTTGAATCTCTCGAGAATGACAACAAGAGGCTATCCTGCGAGCTAAATTCGATACGCGCGAGTAAAATGGCGGCCGAAGCGAAAGTGGAGGCGTTAATGACTGACAAAATTCGTTTGGAGATTGAATTGCTGAAGGAGCGAACCAAGAAGACATTTGGTATCGACCCGATGCCGGAGAGCCGCGACAAGGACATGAACGCATCGGTCGCAGTGGTTTCGGACTCCAGTTCAAGTCGGGACGCGGCCACGAGTCCAGAGCCGACGAGTCGACGATCATCTTCCAAATCGTTGTGCTTCCATCCCTCCCTTCCCTCGTACATACATAAGAAGGTCGCGGAAAAAGTCACGAAGATGGTGCAACAGGGAATTGTCACCATCACCAGCTGCAATCCAGGTGACGTGGTACTCGTAGTCTGGGATGCTGTGCACGGCAACTACGCGGTGTACCAGGAATCTTCAACTTTTTATTTCCTTCATTCGGACTACGTGGACGCACTGGACGTGGGGATGAATCGGAGCGGTTCTCGCAAGTGCGTCCTCGCCGAAGTGATCGACAAGGAGTACTGTCACGCCAGAAAGGTAAGACTGTGTGTTGTTGATTAATTTAATCGCAGAATGTAGAGTTGCATTGTATGTCAATATTAAATAATATATCATTATAGCAATAATATGAAATGAAATATAATATCTCGTGTTGTTCTCTTTCCCCAGCACGAAAATCGGTACCACGTACCACGTGGCACGAAATTTTACAGAGTGCGCGTTAAGCCACGAGATGTACGCGCGCTGACAGACGAGACAGGTTCAATGTCGAAGAGTCAACTACCGTAATTTTACGTTCAGACTGTGCCGAGAATCCCTTGATTCTTGCCTAGTACAAGCGCTGTGATCGAGGGTTTGCGTCGGCAGGCCGCGTTCGTTAGGGGACCAGCGACCCGGAACGCAAATCCCGAACTTACGTCTCCGCAACCATCCGGAAACCTCGGATCTAGGCCAAAACCTGCCAGAGCCTCTAGACGCATCCTTGATATCGATGATGAACGCTGGAGGGGGAGTGATCCATGGAAAAGAGGTATGCGCAAGTTGGTTAACATGAAATGAGACGGAAGGATGCGCCGGCGTTTTATTGTGATATAAGTAATTTTTAAACGAGTGAAACATATTTGCCGAATGCTGTGGTTAGCTGTGAAGCGTAACGATATTTGTATTCTTCGACTTTCCTTTTTTTCATAAACGAAAAAAAAAGGGGATGTGAGTATCGTCGACGATTCTCTCTTTCGATAGGCTGACCAGTGTGTGAGAGAAAGAGAGAGAGAGAGAGAGAGGGATTGTTTAACTTTAACATTAGATGTATGTATAATGCGGGAAGACGAAAGCGTGTCCCATCAGACAACGTTCAGCTTCCTCTCTCCGCATTCCAATAATTATGTTTGCAATGTGTGAAACAAGAAGGTGTAGTTATAAGTTTTACAGAATCGACATACTACTGGGAACGTGCGATTTATATAGTATGAATATATATATATATGTATAGTTATAAATATATGTATAATCGCATTCGATTACATATATAATTATATATTATATATATATTTATAAATAACAATATATATGTATATAATTATATTATGCTACACACAAACACAAATACACACACACACACACACACACACACACACATATACACACGCACGCACACACACTATTGTACGAGGCGTGCAATATCTGCGTACAAAAATCTCATGGGTCCTAAAAATTTTGGGGCTAAGATTTTGTAAAGTGAAAACTGTCTCGTGAATGTGTTGTGCAATTTCGTAAATATATCTAATAACATCGGGTTATTTATACGAAGAGATCGTATCGCGACATCGACATATTTTCGACGATTCTCTTTTGACATTGCCTTGCGTATTTTTTTTTGTCGTCCTTTCACGTTTTGCTTATCTTCAGCCGCATACTTTCATTTTTCTCTTCTCTCGATACTCTTCGCAATCCCTTTGTATAGTATCAACGAGTTCGAGAGATAGATAAACGTAAAATTCAATGTTTCGTTCGGAATGGAATGAATGGAACAAAGGCTATAGTATCATTCAGTCTACTTACTTCGTCTACATACAATTTTCAAGCGTTAGTTTAAGCAATGCCCATCGGAGAAAGACTCCGAGAAAGAGAGAGAGAGAGAAAGAAAATGTACTCTTCGCGTATACTTCGCGTAGAAAAAAATTTTATAAATGTACACGTACACGTATATGTATATATCCTTTTCTATTATTTGACTGGTATCCAACGCGAGTATACTCACCGCCACACAAAAAGAGTCACTTGCGAAGGTTTACTCGTAAAAACTTTAGTTACATTATCGTATCATTAAACATTGCTATTATCGTTTCTCGCAACGCGTAAACACTCGTAGTACAGTACAATAGCTGTGATTGTTAGCATCACGTTCTCACTTCTACTTAGTCACTTCTACTTAATTAAACTTAATTCCTCGCGGTGTCGAGCGATGATCCGTTCTCTGCTTCGATCGAAGACGCAGGTGTGTAAAAAATCTTTATTCCTTTTGTATAAAATGAAAAAAAAAAATGTAATGCGAAACAAGTCCTCGATCTTTGGATGAGCGACGATCATCGTTCGTACACGCGAACTGTTTCGAATTGGTGCAAACACAGAGCGCCGGTAAAAGGCGGTTTGCAAAATATGCTGATACGTAAGATAAACTGTTCGGTAGGATATTATAAAGCTACGTCGAGCTCCTCGTCGAGGAAAAACGACACGTTCGCCTTTGGCGTACCGCGAAAAAGTAGTAGCTTGTAATTACTCTTTTGTCTTCTCGATTCGAAACGCACGTGTATGTACACCGCACAGGCACGCGCGCAAGACGACGAAGACCCCTTAATCACGATTCCCCGAGGACGGACGGAGATATTAAGCTTCCCTTCTATCTCAGAAACACCGGTTTCCTCGTCTCTCCGTCGTCGTCATCGTTCATCGCACGAAATCGCATACGGAGAGAAAGGACTCGCATACATCGAACTAACGCGATCGCTGTGTAAAAAAAAAAAACGATAATAGTTTATACTATTGTATAAAACGCGTTTTATTGCCGTCATGACGACGTAAAGTTATTCAATTCGAATCGTAGATTCGATCTCCATATGCGATTTCTATGTCACGTGTACCTACGGTTCCTACTAGACCAAACTTTTTCGTAGGTTCGATAGCGCCAGGGAAGCTCGATGCACCGAAACTCTCCAAGGCACGCGACACTAAATATCATATTGCTTCGAACTGAATATTTTTCGATAAGCTCACTTACTCTCACACTTGAATGATCGCTCTCTTTTTTAGATATATTTATAAATTTGCAACACCAACAGCGTGGCTATTGAAAATACGCGAGTGATTCTCATTTCATCGTATACATTTGGAAGTAGATAGCGGCGTTTCGTCAATTCTTGCGAGAAGAGAAAAAAAGAATAAGAAGTGTTTCCACAAACGCGCAACTTCCAAAAAATTCTAAGTCATTATTGTCATCTGCGACTGCGTGATCTTCAGACTAATTCAAATAATTTGAAGATGGAAGATTGGAAAATGAAAATCTTCGAAAGGATACTCACCATTTTCGAAGGAAAAGTAGTCTATTGCTGTAAACATTTGTAGATAGATGTGTCTACGTATGCGATATTGATTTTTACACTTGACGCGCAGTTCGAGAATTGGCGAAGAAACATTAAACTCCGAAGTCGAAAAGCGGTCCTTCGACATTGCTGTTTATGTTTCCGCTGAGAATCTCGAAGCTCGTATCTACGTGCATCTTCGAAACAATTTTTCGCACCATGTGGCACAGGATTAAAGCGTGGCAGTGCTTTAAAGCGCAAGCTGCTAATTGTCTTAACTTCAATTTGTCGTCCTTAGAAGATACTCTAACGAACTATGTTGTTGCTCGAAATATTTATTTATTTTTTTTTTTAAGAAAGTGAGAAAGATCTGTGTGTAATTGCGTTTTCTGAACTGTGTTCAATTACCTATCGATTCTGATAGTTACAGTCTTATTTCGTTAAATTGAGAATTTAAACATTGAAGCGTTTAAGCGTATAAGTTATAAATGTATTACTTACTGCGAATTGCTTGTAGACTCGGTCAAGGATGACAGTTGATCTTGTTCGACTTGGAAATTTATAATAATGCGAAATTTATTCATTCAGAATTGATTTACCGAAAAAGAAAGCACAAAAAAAATAGAATAATTAGGAGATAAAATTTTCCGACAAAAAGACAAGTAACGCTAGCGATTATTGAGATCGAATTTTTTAAATGAATAAGCATAGGATAAATGACGTTTAATTATAATTCTAAGTTCTAACTTAGTGAGATTCTGTTTTTTTATATACCTAAAGATGTAGCGGTAGAAAAGCTTCAATTTGTATATAGCTAAGATTTTTTAAATTTGTAAATTAGACTTTGGAAATTAGATTTGTAAATTAGATTTTGGAAAATTAAATTAAATGTACGGTTTGCCAGTATATCATAAGAACGAATAGACCGAGATCAGTTCGCGGCATCCTTGATTTTACATTTCATATTCAATTGATCAATTAGCATTGATTTCTCTTATTGAATCAGATTAAATTGGCGAAGAACGAATGATGTGTACGTTGCGTTATGTGAGAGTATCTGTCTTTTGTAAGAAGAAAAGTGTTGAAAAAGTACCAAATAACGGCGCAAGATCGACCGCCGATCGAGGCAATGACACAATCGTTTTGACCTAGTTTAAGGATCACGTAACGCGATACAATACGACCGTGCACATGGTGCAATTTATAAAATTGATCTGTCGCGCGAGAGCAAAGCCTCCTCTCTGTCTCCGTCGCATGTAGCATCTGCTCTCAAATGCCGAAGGGAGTGATCGTTGTAATCTCGTCAGCGCGTTGTCCCCTCCGTTTCTCTTTTTCCTACGTAGCATATTTCCCTCCTGACGCTGCATTATCTTAGAACTCTCGTCCTGGCCAGCCTGCGATCGCGCGGACGTGTCTCGCATCCGTTCCGTTCCGTGTGTCCTGTTACGTTCGCCGCATGCGAACGCTCTCGTGAGAACTCTCTTGTAAGAGAATAAGTAAGGAAGATATCGCGCATGTGTAATCGAGAAAGTGTAATGCATAGGCATAATATAATAATAATAATAATAGTAATATTGCATAACATACATAACAATTGTGATCGTGAGAGTATCTGTTACGAATAAATCAGTTGCAAATAAATCTTGTGACCTTTTTCCAAGCTACGTCGACTCTGCTTCTTGATCCCTTCCACCTGTTTGAGACCTACGTTAAGCATAGCCAAAGAAAACTCGTGAAATATTGTTTTTCAGTAACTAGTGCAAAATCCAGTTCAAATATGCCCCTTTTTAGAGAAAATTTTTTCAACCTTTTTTTTTAAAAGCTTCAATTTTAATTTAATACAAAATCAATAAGCAATGCTCGATGGAAAAGTGACTAATGTTTTGCAATAAAACTTAATAAATTAATTACGAGCAAATAAACGGGTCTGTCGGTTCGGAGAGAAAGTGCAACACTATCTTATATTTATTTATATAATACAAATGAGTAAAGTGGCGAGAACGTTCTCTAATGATGAGGAATGTAGTTGTGCGAGTCCTGAGGGCATCCCGGCAGCAGGCTCGACGTCTCCTCGTCCGTGGAGCTGCACAGCATCCCGACTAGCGTATAATCTACAAAGGGTGGCAGGTCCAAGTCGGCGGTGGTCGGATCGCTGTAGCTGTTAACGGTTCCGTGAGCCGGCCCAGCGCTCACCATCTGCGGCACCCGCTCGAGGATCTCGCAGGTGTAATGGCAACGTTCGTTGCTAGGATAGAAGAAGGATTCAGGGCTGTTCCGGGACTGGACCGACGTCTCCGCCACGCCGGAGTTGTGGAACAGCCTCTCCGCGGTCTCCGCCGTCTCCTGGCTGCCGTAACAGCCTCCTTGAAGCCTCTCATCCAGATTCGCCCGGATCGAATTTTGATGAACGACGCGGTTGTGCGGCTGGTTCTTAGCGTCACCGTGCTCAAATATTTGGTGATAGCCGTCGAAAGGATGATACGGCTTACCCTCGGGACTGCAGTTACGTCGCACTGCCTCCTGCAGATCCTCGCTCTTCGGCTTTTGGTAGAGACCGTACTCCGCCCTGCTCACCATCACAGGGGGCTGACAGCTGTTCTTGTAGCACTCGACTTCTCTACGCGAAGACAAGAGATCCTCCTCCTTGACTTCGAAACTTTCCAAATGTAATCTGTTGTCCTGTTGATCCTGGGACCAATAAGACTGTTCGTTTTCGTCCTTCGCGTTTCCCTCGACAAAACCCTTTTGACTCTGCGTTCGGGGATAATTCTGATAGCTCAGTACATCGTTCGCAGGCTGATTCTGATTCTTCTCTTGGATGTAATTATGGTGCATCGTCCTCCTGGAAGGAAAGCCGTTAGAGACCTTCTCGGGCTCGAAGTTGGCAAAGTGGAGTCTCTCGTCCTGAGGCAGGCTCAGGTGACTGCTGCTGGAGTCCTCGCTGAGAAACTGGTTCCAGTAACCCTGATCTTGATTTTGCTGTTTCATCTCGTACTTAATGGTACCGCTGCCGAGGTCGAGTAAAGTTGGTGGTGAGCGGGCCACGTCCTGGGGATTCGCAGAGAAATCCGGCCTCAAGGGTTGGTCCAGTTGAAAGATCTCTTCCGGTTGAAAGAGATCGCCCGTGAAGGGCGGAAAGTCGCCATACGACGCTTCTTGGGGAACCTGGTTTGGCAGACAGTAACCAACGGGGTTCTCCTGCGGCGGAACGTCCTGCAGCCAATAAGGTCCGTCTGCGGGGGGCAGCTGTTGAGGATATATCGTTGTTTGATGGTGATGAGACTGCGGGTACGACGGTACATTCGTCTGCAGCGAGCACATGCACTCGAAGGGCGGGCACGAGCATGAGTATCCTACAATAATTTCACATTATTAGATATTCGAAATTTATCATTAACTTCATGATAAAACTGATATAAATATAATTTTCTTAATAACAAAAACTCGTAACAAATAACAAAACTCGCAACACACAATTGTTATATATAATATAAATAATGTAAGTAGCAATTTATTTTTCGTACTCCGATTATAATTTATAAGAAGAGTAATGCAATTTTCACAATTTACTGCAGATCGTATTTTAATTAACTGCAATCAATCTTGCAAAATTAAAATTCTGTCAAGAATTTATAACCTATATTTTATGCACACCCTGGTATAAAAGAACTATTAGTGCAGTAAAAACACTACTGAAATGCAGTATAGTGTCACTGCACTGCTATATGCCAGCAGTGCCACTACTACATTTCAGTCGTGTTATCACTGCACTAGTGGTTCCTTTTTACGAGGGGCAGAGTCCCAAAATTCGTGAATTGAGAAATTTTCAGTAGACAAATTAAATAATAAAAGTCAGAATTTATTTTATTACATACATTATCTCGGTTCAAATTACGCGATAATTTTTGAAATACGAAGATTTAAAGCTAGCCAATCACAGGCCGTCGTAGCAGCGTAAGTTGGTATACAGGTGCACACATACATTTAGTAGCATTAGCGTCGCGCGCGTTCGTAATGTTTGTTGACGCCGTACGGTAAGAGCCCAGCGAAGTCGAAATTTGTAATCTTATACGACTTGAAAGCGAGCGAGTATGTCATCGAAAAGTGAATTCCGCTTCCGTGAATTCGACCGAGTGTGCGCTAGTTATTTCGTCGACGATGTTCGATCCCGGCACGACTCGCTTCGCGACGCGAGATTCGAGAGGTTACAATTACCGACTACCAGACGTCGCATCGCGTTGCGTGCGTCTCGCGATTTCGAGAAAATAAATCGTCCGCGAATTACGCGTCGCGTTGATTTAGCGAATGTAAAATTGTGTTTTGTAAAGTGGCGTCTGTTCAACGTGAAATTCGAAACATCGACATTTTAGGAGTGGATGCTGTCGGGGACAATTGACGGGGCGACGATGTTCGGTGAGTTGATTCGATTTTCTACTTGTGTTTACGAGAACATTTAGGTTAAACACCTCGGGTCTAGCAATGAGACTTGACATACTGTATATAGAGTGCTCTATAATGCAATCTGAATCCTAATCATGGATTTTCTAACGAATCTGCAGATTTTTTGTAATGAAAACATTAACTGATAATTGTAGAGCTAAATAAATAATGAAGAACGATATTTTGACTCGAGGAATTAGGCAAATAGACTACAAAATTGTACGATTAATTTCAGATAGATTTTGTTGCAACAGAATTTTCATTTGAAGCCAAGTTACAAAAAGTTTAATTTTGTCTTTTGATTCTCAACTTTTGTTTCGTGCGCCTGCCAGTACCCGTCGCCGACGATATCTGTTCGCTAGCGCCATCTAGCGTGAACGATTGTCGACTCGCGACCGCGGCAAGAGTAGGTACACGTCGGTACATACATTCGATACTCTCGTTACTCTCGTAATTGAAATTCGAATAGATTTAGTGACGCCTGAAGGGTCATCTTAGTCTACAATGGGAATAGTAAGTCGTAAGCCGCAAAAAACTAAGCAATTACAATCGATTCTCATGTGAGATCACTCATGTGAGATGAATATCGCCTCGTATACATTTTGAATGCGATAGCAATAAAGCATAAAATAGTAACCTTTATCAGAGATCAATGGAGGTGGCTGCGTCGTTCTCGACGGCTGCTCGAGCGTGTCCGTGCTTGATCTTTTAGTTCCTCTTAATGACATTAACTGCAACGAAACATATGCATTTCATTGTAATTTGTTCATTAAACGCAACTTTTTATTAATTGCAGGAAGGCGCGGCGGCCACAGATTGTACGATTCCATTCGATCTCTATTCATTATAATGCGGTAAGTCATTTTTCTCTTCGCTTGTAGTTATATAATTTGTCGTAAAATGTTTTATGCAATGTTATACAACGGAAAGATATATGTGCAATTATTATCAATTAAAGAGCGATCAAGAGCGACAAATATATCCGGTCGATATAATTTGGAAAATATTATATATAAAATTGGCATTTAATCCTTTATTCGGAGCCACGATAAAAAAACCGTGAATCTATTCTCGAATTGATTACGCGATCGGATACGAAATTACGGACTGTTACCTTAGAACCTAGAGCAGCCTCTCTCGCCAAAAGCACCGCCAGTCCTCTGACCCTCCTACCGGCACCCACGCTTCTTCGCGCCTCCGACGTAGATTTCGCTTCCGGTCGCGGATGATCGTGCTGGCCCTTGGCTTGGAAGAAGATCGCGTGCTCCGTGTGCCGCCAAAAGTGCGTCACGGGATAACCGCAGTGACCGCGACACGATAGTATCTCCAAGCGACCGGTGCACTGTCTATTGGGGCATGGTTTGCCCTGTTGCTTCTTTCTGGCCTGCGGATACGGTCGAAGCACGTATTGAACGAACGAGGAGAAATTGTACTGTGTGTGTGTGTGTTGATAGATTAAATAATTGATCTCTTGATTCGGGAAATCATAGGCGTTTAAAGATTCAATTGCAGGATGCGACTCGCGTAAATGAAACTTCGAATTACTCTCTCGATTATTCCACGAGACGTGACAAGTGTCGCACAGGCGAGCGGACGGCGACGTGGAATTTTGCGTCGTCGCAAGAATGCCGGCGAACGCGTGTGACTATCGCGCGCACGCAATTTACATTTATTATCGGGCCGAGATTTATGTTTATCGTTCCGTTATGCGCTTCGCTCACCTTATCGCAGATCGCCGGTCGGAGGTGAACCCTTCCACCGCCGGGCAGTATGCACTCCTGCGAGCACACCAGAACGCCCAGGCAACTCTTCTTCAAAATGCTCACGTTGTGATTGTTGGTGTTTCTCATCGCCCAACCGGAGGCGTGCCTCCTCGCTTCCTCGCAATCCGGTCCGTAGACTCTCCTCACGTGTCCGTCCGCCCATTCGCACCAGGGATCGTATTCTACTACCTGAAGCGAAATCCTATTTTTGAGATCGCGTCGCGAGCAGGGACGCGATTTCATTGAATATCTTCTGCGGCGGAGTTTGTTAAGCGCGTCTCGGAAAACAGATATTTCGCTCGGATTCGCCTCGAGCGCGAGGCGCGAGAAAGGAACTTACCCTCGGAACATTCGAATCGTTTATGTCCCACTCCTGATGAGGATGATGTTGCTGCTGGTTGCCGGCGACAGTCGCTGACATCGTCGGCGACCCCACGCGACTCCTGCAAAGAGAATAGATTTATATTTCACAATTTTTTGTAGCTTTTTCAGATTTTAAATCTTCGTCATAATCGTTCCAACAAATCGGCATCATTATTCAGTGCAATAATCGATTTTGTTGCGATCGAGGATTAACCTTGAGACTTTGCAATTACAGAGTTGTCTGGAATCGAATTCAGGGACTAATTTAATGTTACGCAATTGCGGTCGTGCCACGAGTCCGGCAGCTATACGGGATAAAATCCCGATTTATGGTACGTGCCCGGCCGTACCTCGCGCAATACTTATGGGAGTTCGTGGGTGGTACGACGCGACATGGAGCACGTACAGCGTCTTTCCGGAATCCTTGCATCCATTGCGGATCGGATCGAGGTGCGAAAGATCGATCCTCGATACTCCCTATAGCTACCCTCGAAATTTGTCGGCGGTGTATCGTGTCCGCGGTCGTACATTTATCTTCGTTAATCGAACATTTAACGCATTCAACGCGCTCAATAAAAGGTAGACAAAATTATTAACAACTTAAATAATACGTTAATATTAATCAAATAGTGATAATATTTTAGTTAATAGCGATCAATATTGCGAAAAAAATCGTTCCTCTTTATTTCGCAGTTTTTGCATACAAATAGATTTGTTGTCTCATTTTTGTTCAACGCAACGCGACGATTTTGATGTCGACACTTTTTGCGAGAATTTGACGTGAGTTGAGAAAATCTACGACAAAGAATCGTGTGAAAGTGCCGGCATTTGATTAATTTGTTCTATCACGTGTACTAATAAGGATGAATGTACAGCTAATCTTTGCGCCCCCAATGGCTTTTGTTGCCGGAGTCTCTCTTGCTTAAGCGGCGCAAGAAACACTTGTGCATAAATCCTCTTATAAGTGTATCTCTTCGCGTCAGCTCACAAACCAGCTCCTGCCTTTCCCCCGTTGACATTAAAGTCCGCGCTTATGATCTGTGGCGGCATTACGGTATGCGAGGACTCCTCGAGTTGTGCAGCCGAGTGTGCAACGACCTCCCGATCGTATATCACGCCTCGAATAGATTTTTCAGAGCTGTGATCTCCGCGAGAATATCGCACGCACGATTAATAAGTAATTGAGGAATTTTCGTAATAAATATGAAAGAGAAACGCGGATCGAGATTAAACAATTTTTGTCGTTTCTTTCCCAGGAACTTTGTTTATTGCAATTTATAAAAACCGCGCAAAAAGATTCTCGCGCGGAATAAACTTGATTGACCTCTCGAAATTCGAATAACCGCGACGGGCATTTGGGCGGACATTCGATTTTCTCGGTTCTACTAATTTAGGTATCGCGAATCCGCGGGCGGACTTGTATATTCATTCGTACGGATTTACTTGTCGCACGTACGTTCGGCGACGGCATTTCGAAAGGATTTCCGCGCCTCCTACGGTGCTTCGCACAGGTTACGCGTTATGTGCGTGCGCGCATCATTTCCGTTGGTTTTATCGAGTCGCGCTTGTATTCGGACGTTTACGATCCTGGAACACCTACTCGAGAACGCCTCATCGCCTGTGGGTCGCGTCTTCAACCACGCGGACCACCTCGTGAAACCGTTCTCGATGCATGACATGATCACTGTCGAGGAGCCGCGGTTCCAATTGCCGCGATTACAGCGGCCGCCAATCGCGTAAAACACGTTTACTGCGCCCCACGATTCGACGCGCGGGCATTTATCGCCCGACATATTTCGTCTAGATTTCTGATGGCGGTCATTTGCATCGCGTTGCCCGCGGCATCGTAGAAACGACTCGGACTGGCGGAATGACTTGTTCCATTGCACGTCGCCTCGCGCTTGTCGCGCGCAACAATTTTCTCACCTGCGTATTTCATTAATTTAAAAATAAGGGAGATTATATAAATGTTGTAAGTATTTTTGCTGGTGTCACGGGATGTCTCGTATAATGGTGCAGATTTTATAATTGACAATTATAGAAAAATAATTTACGATATCGACGTACCGCGAAGAAGAATCGGATATTCCTATTACTTCGCGCCGAGCGATAATTCTGCAATTCTTTTGCGATGGTTCGTTCTGCATAGCGAGACGACGACACGCAAGCCGCGTTTATTATACATTACGTCAACGCTTCTCTCTTTCTCTCTTTCCATGGAAACGGCAAGAGAGTAGAATTGAACTGGGAGGATACGATGGGGGGGAAGAGGACAGCTTTAACGGAGAAAAGAGTTAGCTTAGGTGAATGATTGCCCGGATCGGTGATAAAGTCATCGCCTTTAGCACCGAGTAAGATGATACATCGGCGGACGATGCTGCGCCGAGATTGTCCGGAGCCGAAGACGTACGCACACGCGCGTGAACACACGCGTGCATTCTGGCGTACTGTCATTCGTGAGAGAAAAATAGTAAAAAGAAACGAGGCGGAGAGAGAAAGAGAAAGAGAGTAACGTGGAAAGAGAAGGGAATGTGTCTCTCCGTCTCACGTCTTCCTCGGTGGTGTGGGTGCAGCGTTCAGAATTTCAGATATTAAGGTAGATACGAGCCGCGACGAGGCCACTAAAATATCACGAAGGGCACGCCGTGAAAAGGAAGAAATTTCTCGCTCTGTCCCCGTCCCTTCCTATTTCCTTCTTTGCCTCTCTCACTTTCTCACTTCGTTCCTGCTCTCTTGGCTCTCTCCTGATTTCTCTCTCTCATTTTCTTCTCCGTCCTCTCTCTCTCTCTCTCTCTCTCATCCTTATTCGTTACTGTCCACGGTATCTGTGTCCGTTCCTGCTCGTAGCTGGGCTACGTCTGGATCTTTCCGCGAGATTAGCTCGCGAGTTAATCTCATGCTTCTAAACAAGTTAATTCCCCGCGCTTTTGATTCGAGTTACCGATCGTGTCGTCCATCCGGAAACACCGTGCCGATAGTTATATTACCCATATCATAACTTCACGCTTCGTTCGTCCGTATTAATTTACAATTTATAATTAATCTTTTATCGCATTTTACTGCATTCCACGTAACTTTTAAATAAAACTGACGTTAAATAAAAACAAAAATTTTATTACGTGATTCCATGCAAAAACAATTATTTAGTGGGTCAAAATATATTCAAAATCTAAAATAGTTATACAACTTAACGTTTAAATAAAGAATAATAAATTACTGAAGTTTGTATCAGCAATATAGTTTTTTTACGTTAACTGCTCATAAATTTTTTTGTCTTGATTTTTCCGATTTAAAATTTATTTCTCGACAGAAGTATTTAATGTATTGACTATTTAAAAAATCACATTGCGCCAACAACGTTATTTTTTTTTACTCTGAAACGATAAATCCATACGGTACTTAACACCTACACGTTATCTTTTTTTTTTTTTTTTTTGCTCACCAACGACAGGAGTCAGATTACTCAGTTACCATATTTGTAAGATAATCGACGCGCTCAATAATATCTATCATTTATAGCTTGCGATGGGATATATAATATAGATTGCACCTGAATTTGTGCACCCGTTTAACACTTCATTAAGAACAATAAAATAAAAGATTAGCGATTTATGTTTGTGCACTTCTGCAATATAAGCAGCATTTCAAAATCATATAATTTATCGATCAGAGAGGACATTTTTTAGCAGTTACATTGAATTTTTTTTAAATTAAAAGGTCATCGCGTGGTCGATCTTGTGAAAACTATCTTTTAATCGATCTCGAGGACGAAAGAAATATGAAACATAATTACATAATAAAATAAAAAAATATTTTTTGAAATAATAAGAAATAAGATTAAAAAAGAAATGTATTTCACAAATTTTTGGATTGTTTTTGAAACTGATCAGTTTAATTGGTAAAACCGATTATTAGTTGTTTATGTCACTCATTCGTGTTATTTTGCTCACACCGATATCAATCTTTGCGATATCAGTTTGTTTACGAGGACGATGTGATCCACGTGTGATCTCGAATAGCAAAAGAACGGAGCAGTTGGAAGGAAAAAACTGAGCAAAACATGTCGAGGCTCAATGAAACGTGATAGAACGAAAGAAAACCGGTCGAGCTGGATTTTTGTAAATCTGACTTTTTTTGTTGATTTCGTACGCCGCTCCAAGAGCACATTCAGCGAAAGAGAGAGAGAAGGATGCGAGTACAATCAGTTCGACGCACCAAATTTAGAGAAGCACGTGGGTCGCCTTCTGACCACGAGACATTCGATCGTAATTAATATCACATAATGTTACGGTATATTGATCAGCTAACTCAAAAATTCTATTGAGAAAATCTTAATCAAAATCTTCGCACGAATTTATCGCAATGAGATCGCAATTTTTAAAATCATTTAATTATATCTTATAATTAATTCACGCGCAGTCAATTTGATGTAAAAAAATCATAAAGGAACGTAGCCCTGGAAGAGCGAGTAATTCAAAATTTTAAATGTCATTTTATCCCATCCTGCATAATATCGTTGAATTAATACCGGATAAACTGTCAACATCCATTCGGCTGCCGCGACATAAAAGGATTCACGATGGGGGTGGGGCCCGCGAAGGGTACCGCGGGTTCAAAGGGTTTTTCGGACCGACGGACAGAGAGGGAGAGAGAGAAAGAGAGAGCATTCTCGAGATTCAAGATAAAGGGGGATCGTCTTACTCGCGGACATTCGTTTAATTTGTCTTCGAGGTGTTGAGCTGTGATCAATGGCGAGGCAGCAGTATATCCTTTAATCGGGTTTTCACAAACCGACCAGACGGTCGCCACTTCTCCGATTTGGAATCCTGGATTGTCTTTTTATCTCGATTAACACAACGAGCGAAATGGTTGTAGAGAATTTACTTAGAATAGTTCTTAACATATAAATTGGAAAATGTTTTTACTGTAATGCATTGCAGTCAAATTAAAAACGGGAATTATTAATGCATTGTATAGTGGAATTAATTAAACGGAAATATTAATTATATTATCTCGAAATTGTTTGGAATGAACATTGTGCGCAAGGACTTCTTTTGATTGTCACCCTGTCAAGGATATGAGCTATTTAATATGAAATAAAGTGAAAATAATGATAGAAGACACTTTTGTGATAAATTACAAATATCGAAGAAGCGACAGCTCGCGCGCACGAATGGTCGTGCAAGGCTCGATGAGGCGCGCATGTGTAAACGAGGGATTTCTAGAACACCTAACGTCCAATCAGGCCTCGTGATAACGCCCACACACCAATGGGAGACCCGCAGAACGCCCATTGATTAGATAGCAGCTCAATTTCTCTCACTATCTGAAGGAAGAGAAATCGATGCCAAGCGCAAAAGTTACTAATTTTTTACGCTTATCGAGTTAACTGCTGAAACTCGTGTTTTATAGGGTCTAAGTTTAATTCGGAACGAGAGAAAGATAGTAAGAAAAATTGACTGACATCGATGAAAGCTTCTCATAATTCATATGAACGATATGTTAATTTCAACCGTAAATTGTAATTTTTCAAAGAATCAATCATAGATCGATTAAAATATGCCGTTTTCTTGGCCCGAGATTAAGACGAATACGTTCGAATAAATCGAGATAAACGCAGATACTTACAGAACTACCATAGTCGATGCTGTTTCGTAATTGATGTCTCAGTGCTTTGTCGTGCCAGCCACGGTAGACGATTCGCGATCACTATGGGCGTCCTCCCGATGATTTATCACAACTGCGGAAACGCGCCACTTCGGGAACCACCGACGGAACACGAGGAGACTGCACTTCACTCAGGAACAGTTTTTTGAAATCTTCGAGAATCGAAATCTCCGAACATTTCGATCACCGTCGCGGTATCATGGGAAATGACCAGTTTCTCTAGCATCTATCATTTTGACAGTCGGTGAATTTACAAGCGCTCGTAGATTCATATTGCCGATGATGTTTCCTAGGCCGTTTTAACCTTTGACTCTCTCTCTCTCTCTTAACGAGAAGTGAATTAGATTCTCGCAGGCGTCTGCGGTACGTCGATCGATTTTGACGTTTCCGTCGCTTCAGAGTGAACAGGTTGCGTGCCGATGCGTGCGGCACGGCGTCGCTGCGTGAACTGAGCCAGCTCCACCACGGTGGAAACTAGCTGGACTCCAGGCACGTTGTGCCCGGCAGAACGCGAGTTATACCGTGGTTGCCACCATATGTCGGCAGGCACCGCCTATGGGAGTGGCAGTGGCTAACCAATCGCTGGCTGTTTCCCTTTTGAGGGTGCCTAATCGACGATAGCAACCCCTCTCGACCCACGGAGGAATCGATCACCGGAGGTTCCTCCCTGTGGCAACCGGATTTCTCCCGAACTTCGTGGTCCAAGGCTTCACCGGTGCTCTGTTTCGATACATCGAGATTTGCACGAAAAATGATACAGATAGCTTCGGAAACACATCTTTTTTGGATCTCTGTCCTGTAAAGCAAAAAAAAAACGATATTTGCAAATATTTAGGTAGATTTTAGAAGAAATTGATAAATTTTAATAGTTTTTTATTTCTTATGTATTCAAGAGTTTTGTTTTAACAACATTAATTATTCGTGAAAGAGTTACAGAGACGACGAATGAAATAGTAACAAATCGAGTCTATGGTTTACAATTACTATTAAATATTTAACTTGTTAATTACATTAAAATTATTTAACACTTAATGATACATTACATAATATTTTAATTCTATCGGACGAATACTTAATATAAATGAAATATCGTTGAAATATCGTTCATTGTGAAAGAACCGAGTGTTAATTGATTAATCCTGTGGCGCGATGGTCTGAGTTCGTAATCAGCTGGCAAGAGGGTGTCCCTCGCAGGAACCTCCTACTTCCTACCTTCCCTATCCCGTTGCCTCCCCCAACCCCAGGTACCCGCATCCAAGACAACGGCCCGTTACGCTTCGATCGAACTCGAACCCACGACGCAAACATATCTGCCGAGGTGAACGCGTCCTCGGAATTGTGAAGTTGCGATCTCAACCCAGAAAGAGGACATAGAACAGACACACCGCCTGCCGCGGATATATCGCTGTAACTTTTCGAAAGCTAGAACAAACCGTTTCGACATTGTCCATTCTCTTTATACACATCGCAAACGCGATTCGCGGTCTTTGCCACACGTTTCATTTTGCAGAGCTTCCTATAAATCGTCTGACGATACAGGCATGTCAGGTTGCTTTCGAAAGTCTTATCTCACATTAGATAGCGTAAAAAAATGGTCTTTGAAGTTTTTGCGCAGTATTTCTGGTGTTTTCAATTAAATTTTCGACGTGGCTCACAACGTTTATTTTTTTTCGCGCTTTTATAAAATGAGGCTTATCGTGTCCGACAATCAACTTCCGCGCTTTACTCGCACGTGCGATTTGAGAGATGCGCTTACCTATTCTGGCACGTGCGTATTGTAATATTTTTGGCGTTACTTCCTCCCACGTGCACGCAGGTGCATGCTAAGACTAAGCTTAAGTGAAATTTATCTAGAAATTTTTATTCCTTAAATAAATGTAATTCTGAATAGAATATGAAGTTTTCGACCGAATTTCTTAATTTCTGTTTATAAAATTTCGACCTGACTGATTTTTGAGGTGTTCATCATTGCTGTGAAAGCGACATTGTGTATTAAGTAATAGAAATTTATTTTTATACTAATACAAGTGGTGTTTGATGCTTGATTCTGCGTTAAGCATTTTCTTGAAATCAAAACTAATTTTTTAACGTTTTATATTTTTTATAATTATATTTATATATATGAAATGTACAACTATCTTTGGCAATGTGAAGTCATTTAGAAGAAATCAGACACTACCCTTATGTTTTGTGCAAAGCCTTGGATATATTACAGCGTTTTAAATAAAACCAATTTTTCAAAGTTGGAATGTCGCTACATAGCGTTTTACACCGGATGATGTCTCTCTTCGCTCTGCCTGTCCCTTTCTCTCTCTCTCTCTCTCTCTCTCTCTCTCTCTCATCCCCCACATCCTCTGTAGATCCATTAAACATGGAAGGAACCGTGGAATCGGCCGGGGTGGTGAGGGGCAGCGGCGGGAGGAGAGAGACACAGTTCGAGGCTGTTTAAATACAGAGGGTGTGCAATCAGGAGTGTTTGCTGCCCCGCGCGAGTGAGTGAGCGAGCGAACGACTGAGCGGATCAAAGGATAAACGTTGGTGGGTTGGGGTGGCTGATAGCGAGCTGATTTGATTGTCGGCCTCCGCTATTGTCCCCGAAACTGGCCTATTGTACGCCTCCGTGACAGTACACTCTGGTTACTTGCACACAGGTACCGCTCGCGTGTACCGGCGAGGCGAGTACGTTCCTGTGCATGACACTATCTCCCCGTTCGCGACGTCGCGTCCCCGCCGTTTCTACGTAATAAACGCGCCGCGAGATTGCACGATGCCAGCGACCGCTCTCTCTCTCTCTCTCTTCCTCTCTCTACCTCTGTCTCTCTCGTCTTCCGTCTCTCGAGACAATTATTGCGAATTATTGTGAAAGAAAGAAAAAGATCGCGCCCATTAGAATTTTTACGAGGCTTTTCTGACAAGCCATTAATTTGCCTCGTCGCTTCGCGAAATTTCTTTTATTACGTTTTTAAACGAATTTTTTTCGTTTTTTTTAATATTCCATAAAATATCTTACAAATGTCAAGATTAATAATATGCAGCTGGGAATTATAATTATTTTTTGTTTTTTTTTTGCTCATTTCTTTATAATTGATTTTATAAACAGTTGCGAAGTGACGGCGTATCACACTATTCGAGAAGGTCAAATTTTCGGGCTTATCCGCGCATCTGCCTCGCATTTGCATACAATGCTAGTCGCGTGCCTTAGCCAGCAACGTGTAGGAGGAGACTAAATCCCCTCTCTCAAAACTCTTAAATATTCTGTCACCTGTCAGCTACGTGCGCGCGTCCTTAAACGCAATGTTCACTTAACAATCCATGATTTTCCAGCATTTATATCGATTAAACCATTCATTACATTCCATGCCATAATTTGGAGCAGTCTATTTTTTTTTTTAATATTTATTTAAGATACGTCTATTTTAGATCTTTAAAATTTACGTCTGTTTGGTGATGCAATTTCATTTACATTTCCGATGATCGCTGCTTTCAGCAACACTTACCTGGTTGAAAGCCAGATGACGAGAATATAACGTCGGTAACCCGCTCACGTCTCCGGACTCGTGCCGGCTGCTTCCGGTTTTTCAATGCGATGCTGCCTTCTGGGCCCCGAGATCTCTATGATCTGATGTGAACTCCATAATCCATTCAGTGCGAGTCAATCCTCCGGCTGCTTTGTAAATCGCTCTCGGGGAAGTTACGAACTCGCTCGACGGAAAATGTTATTGACATAAACATACATGTACACACACAACTCGGAGAAATCTATTTTTGTTACCGTTGTCGCACACTTCAATCACGTGAATTAATCCGCTGATAAACATCGGAATAAAATTAAATCGGAAGAAAATACTCACCGATATTTGTCAGATCGTTACTTTTCGCGTTTACTTTGCATCTCGATTTTTTCTTTCGACGGCGATTTCCGTCGGCGGAAGCTATGAAAACATTACGGGCTTCATAGCGTGCCCTCAAAAAAGTTGATATCTATTGTCCCGGCGTTTAACCGATGTTACCCCGGAAAACGCGCCCTTCAGGTCGAGGAAAAAAAACCACCCCTCTGCGTGATCCCTTCGAGGCATCGCGACATATGCCTCGGTACTACCCACGACGAGGAGTTTTCGTAATCGCCGGCCAATCATCTTTCACCTCGGCAGGAAACGCGTGCGCAAAAGGGTTGACTTCGACGAAGAGGCGGAAAGGACTCGTCACTCTTTCACTTTAATGTTCATAATGCGGTCGTACGATTTATCGGTAGAAAAAATGTTTATAGGTCGGACATGCTTTAGGATGATTCATGAAAAGGTTTTCCCTGATAATCTCCGCTGTCATTTAATTACGTAATTAAAAGATTCGTGGTTCACACGGATGATATCTCCGTCTCTTATCACTTTCTTCCTATTTTCCCACATTTATTACGTTGAATCGAGAATCTTATCTGTCAAGTATCGATACATGATTTCGATTACCAGAGTTGAGATTAATGACGCATCCTAACGACTGGTTGTGAGAAGAATGGGGGTACTCTTGGCGATCGTGAAATAATGTCATATCTCCAATAAAAAGAGTCAATGATTATCCAGAATATTTTGTGAGGTTATTTTTTTTTGGACAGCGTGGAGCGGTGTAGGAAGTTTTAAGATTTAAGTACCGTGTTGGTTTCCCTTCGGCCGAAGGACTCCCGGCTTCTCATTGTGTGCCAATTGAGCCTCGTTTAAGGAGGGGGTGGTAGGTTAAATTGATTTAAATTGGTCTCGAAGAGCGCGCCCGCTCTCGCGGAGCGGCGTGAAAGGCAGGGAAAAATATCTCGCTCCTATCGCCAAGTTGAATCTTTCTATGATACGGGAGCATTTATAGAAACTCCTTACCTGTCTCTTTTCGTAGGTCACTATTATACATTTTTTTCTGAAATTTCGTCGTGTTACGGAGTCACCCATTAGGGCACCCGTATGCGCTCAGCTGCGAATTCACGATAGGCGTGCACGCGTTATATCACGTATGAGCCTATTTATAGGTCAGCTATCGTAGTGTAGGATCTTTGGCTTCTCGATTTCGGCTGGTTTTTTTCTCCTTTTCTTTTCTTCCACGGAATTTATTTTCCGACCAGCGAGATCGAGATACATCTAAATACACGCCACCGCATTGTGATTCGTGAGCGGTTCGCCGAAACATTTTTTGTTACGTTGAATTCAACGAAAATCAATTTGACATTTCAAGAATCGAAAAAGTTATACGATACATTTGCGATGCAATTGATATCGTTGAAAAATGATGTGTAAAGTTATATTCAAAATATTAGATAATTCTGAAAGATTCGACTAAAAATCGTGATTTATGAGCTAGATTCACCTCTTCCCCCCCAAAAACCGCGTTATTAAAAATCGGTATTATTAATAAAAGATAATAATTGATTTAAATTAATGAAATACGGACATTATTATCTAAGCTTGATCTAAGAGATTTTTCAGATCACTTTTGAAAGGCTAACCCTTCGGTTAAAAGCTCGTCTCTTCCGTCTCTCTATTCGGATGCACGCGAGCATTACGGCGCAATGGTTTGCGCATAAATTAAAACATTTATCCGACCCTCCGAGTCCGAAAATGGCCGATACCCCGCGGGGAAGATCCTCCGCAACGGAAGTTGGACACGCGCGACCGATATAAATTTTACAATTTTTAAAAACCACCCTCTTTTCTTCATGCGACGGGCCAATCGCCGCTTGGTTTAATTTTACAGTTGGCGTTATTAAATAAGCGCGGCGGGGTGGACGCGGAAATATCGATCTCGAATGCAGAAATACCAGTCGGAATATTGTTCCACGATATGAGATTTGAAGAGTCACATCTCCGAAGTCTCGCTGCTTCTTCTCTATTTGTACTTTGTAAATCCCTGTAACTCTATACGATGGGTATCTTGCAAAAGGGGTTATCAACAAATGTGTTCAAACATATAGGGTGTCACCAGACGCGAAAGGGGCCCAGCTAAGACTAACCAACCCCTCGTGTCAATAATCAACCCTGTAATCCTTTCAGCACGAGGGATCCGACTGATGCGCTTGTAACCGTTGAGAATCGATTTACAAATGACTTCTTAATTTAATAATCGTAGCTACATTTTAAAGCTATACGTAAGACATTTAAACCTAAGTTCTTTCTTGAATGTAATTGCAAAACGAAGCAAAAAATCAGATGATTTTGATCCTTTCATGTTATATATTAATATTTATTGGCACACAAAAATACATATTAATAATATATTAAGTACAAAAAAATGTCGGACTGTAACGTTTCTAACTTTTGTAACTTACCTTAAGGTCGACAATAGTCCCTAACAAGCATTCTCATGATGGATCGTATAGGTATTCTTCTTTTAAATGCAGACACGAGTCACGACTCGACAAAGAGACAGGCAGAAAATGTGCGGTTCTGCGAAAAGGATCGCATCCTCGACATAAGGCGAATTCAATCCGGAAGCTAGGCCCCAATTACACCCACACTATTCGCGATAACAGTTTAACGTTCCAGACATCAAGTCCGAACTGAAATGCCAACAAAGTCGAGTTTTCAAAAGTTATGCCACTACATCATCGTCCGTTTCGACATGAGGTACATACTTCGAAAACGGTTGGTTCTCCGGTAACCGCAAAGAATCAGTCCCATCAGAGCCTTCTATTTTTGGCCGCCTTTGGCACGCGCCCCTTTTGGATAGGAAACGCTCGACTTCGTTTACGTCGGCTCTATGAATGGCCGATCCTGGTCTATTAAAGTGAAATGATTATCTTCCGTACTGACAGATTTCTGTAGAGGGGGCGAGGTATAGACGGTTGCCTGTCCGTAATTCTATATGGGAGCGCGTTTAGTGAAAAACGCATACGACATTGAGCTCGTAATAAATCTGTATATTGTACCGGGCTTCTCTAGACCATCCCACGATGTTTAGAAATTTTTCTTATTCCTTACATAGTTTATATATAAATTGAGCTTGATTAATTATTTCATAATTAAGCATTATACAGATTACTCCGCAAAGGATTTCACGTGAAATTGTTGTAAAATTTAAACTTTATTGTAAATATTGATGAGATATATTAATCTGTATTAATTTAATAGAAAAATTTATTAAAATGAATAAGATATTTTTATACATGCAAATATACATTCAATTCATATTCAATACATTCATTTTATACATGCAAATATACAAATGAATAAGATATTTTTATACATGCAAATTCTGACATTCAGTACAATAATTGAATACTAGATGCATTCACAATATTGCGAAAATGCGCTCATGCCTAAGAGTTGAATATAGCTTACGAATTTTATAGTCAGTCGCAGTTTTCTAAATAATACATCTCTTTATAATAACGTAATGAGATTTAAAATACCATGGAAAAGCGATGGAAAAGTAAGATACATTTCGCAACGTTCGTTCGTAACTACCGCGAAACCCTATCTCTATCAGCGATGTATTAAAAGCGCCATAAAGGGGGTTGTCAAACGGCAATCATCCCCTATTATATAACGTCACTCCCCTCGCGACGCTCCGCCGTCGTTGCTGACTCGTGTGAACTCTGCGGAAAAGATAGGAAGATAGCGGAACTGTGGCCGGGAAATAATGCCGCGGCTCACGGCAGAAGAGGTAAACTGATCGGTCATGTCATGCCTTATTGGCTCGTCAAGCCGCCCACATCGTACGATTAAAGCTTTCGCTTTTCGCGCGGTGACCTTCTTTTCGCAGCCTCCCACGATACTGTCATCAAATCCCCGGCTCGGTGAGCGACAAAACAGACATATGCAACAGTTCACCATTCGGAAAATAAGTGGATTAAAAGAAATCTTAGATATACTGCTAGTAACATTTATAAATTATCTAAAAACATTTGAAATTCTATGAAATTATTTAACAAACTACAGAACAGAATTTGGATTTCATATTTGAAATCGTAGTATTGAATTAAGCTCTTTAGAAGATTTATAATTCGCATTAGATTACAAAAACAAATTTTTATTTATAATTTTATATGCCGTACATGTATATTGGTATACATTGGTATATGTGTTTTAATATGTATAGGATATTTTTTTTTTATATAGATATGTATATAGATATGTATGTATCTTGAGTTTTCAACCGTTTTTTAAATTACAAGAGGCACAAGTTACAAATAGAATTACTGAATCTTTCGACGCGAAGTATATATAAAGTGAATTTATCTCGGTGGCTTTTATTATTCAAAGAGTGTGGAAATCACGCGTGCCTTCTAGATCTGCCGGGATAGCTTGCGGAAAAACGTCACTTTGCAGGGCGCGTCGGTGCGGCCTTATCAGGATATATCGTCGTTTAACGACACGGTGCATGACGGCGGAAGGACCACCTGGCGTCCGCAACCACGTGTCGGGCCTAGTGGACACGTGTCCGCCATGCATGCTTTCGAAAAGCTGCGCTCGTGCCATTCGCGTATCTACAGCCGTGGAAACGTCACTTCGCAAGCCCCTTGAAAATGTTATCACCATGTAGGTACCATTATCGCTCAGTAGCTAATCACCATCGCACGCTCACCGGCGAATGAGTCTTCATTATCGCGTTTATTCGCACGCTAAAAGAAATATTGTTACTTGGAATATTTCACAATTAATTACAAGCTGACAAGTGCGATTAAAAATCTATGAAACGAAGGAAATATACTCGGGGGACTTTAATGCGTGAACGCAGATAGTATTCTGAAGTTTGACGAATAATATACTCATTGGCTGTACGAACGGCTCATCATCAGATCAACGTTATATGCGAATGCATCTTCGAGCGTCCAAATAAACCAATATTTTTCCCATGGATATACATAAGCGATTCTTACGACGAGGGTGCACTTCACTGACAGCATGGGGGTACGGGTGCGCCGCGTACATGCCCCATGCTGCGCGGAGCAATACGCTACCAGTCCGAAAGCAGCCCCATAAACATCCCGCGCTCGCTTTACTCGGACCTCGAGTGCGCTCATGTGAATGCGCCGCTCGAGTGTCTCGCGAATCGAATCGTTACTACTTTAACAAACTGTTAACAGCCGTACGGGACAATTTATGTAGAATAGCAGACAGAGCGCGGATAATAATAATTCCGACGTGCCGCGCTCGTCCGCATTAAAGTGCGCCGTGTAATAGCTAATTGTGTTCCTTTTTTCCTCTGCTTTGGTGATAACATTTTCCATGATAAGCCATCTCTATCACTACAACTCTTTGCCCATAATATCCTGTCTTGAAGCATAAATAGTCAGTAATCCTCCAGTATAAAATATCTCCTGTCTGCAATATTTAAATAAATTTAAAACATGCAAAACGTGCCAGTGTATTTATTATGAGACAGTCGACAGATTATAAAAGGGTTGTCAATTTTGGTGGCCGATAGGGCGAAAGACAAGGAGATCGGTGATCGATTGGTTTGCAGGGAGACGAGGAAACATCGACTGGTAAGGACGTTGACAGCTCGAACCCTCCGCCTGACCTTCGATACGGATGCCAGCGGTACAAATGAACGGAATTAAGGGGCTTTTAGAGGCGTACGTGCACACACACGCTCGTCGCATTCAGCAGGGGTAGATAACTCCCGGGAGAATCACGAGGGGGGCAGGAGCGGCGGGCGCGGTGAACGGAGAGGGAACGTTCGAGGGGTGCTCTTTGATTGGTGTGGGAAGATTCACCGCCAGTTAAGCTCTGCCACTGACTGCTCCTGCTAGGGAATTTCCCGACGTAACACCCACAAAGGAAATGCGCGAAGGGTGGTCGTGTATATATTCTCTAATTGACGATTACTACCGCTGCTATTTACTTACGTTATACTTCGCTAAAATTAACCCTCTAGACTTGAGAAGGAGTTTCTCCGGTACCCCATACGTGTCAATCTTTCGCGAGTTCGAGAACTTCGACGTATACACGGGAAAATCAGAGATTTCGTCGTCGGATTCTGTGTCGGAGTTTGACTGCACTCTATTTTTCTTTAACATACTAACTTCCACGCGATCTCTCTCGATCTTTCGGTGATTGTGGGGGCCGTTGAATTACTGATTCATTAGATGACCAACAATCCGGAGGGGCTGCACGAAGTAGCGTTTATCTAACGGGTGTCATAAACACGCCCCTTCCGTCGTAGTCGTCTCCGTCGTCTGGCTCCCCATTGTCTTCCCGGTACAAAGCCACAAAGCGATCCTTGCTTCGCGCCCGGCGATGCAACTCGGCTCGGCCGAGAAATTGCACCAAGTCGGGCGGTTTGTACCGCGGTCGTGGTTTAAGATGTTTATCTTGCGGTAGCCGGGCCGGAATGACGTGCCTTCACTCAGTACATATCTCGAGAGAGCGACGCAGTTAGGAACAAACGCGCGTGCTCCCAGCTCCACCTAAGATCCTCATCATAGGGATGGACACTAATTGAAGCAGTTAAAAGGACTACCCTAATCAGGAGCCGGATCCGCAGCTATAGTGCCTTAAAGTGGCGTGGCGAGTAAAGCTCCCTTTAATTCGTTTATTGCCCTTATTATAAGCGCCGGGCAGTGGCGCATCAACTTACAAAACGAAGATTTTGTTACGAGATTTTCGATTACCGTAATTCAACGTAATTCGCTTTACCGAACGTCTAACATTTCTGACATCGTCCGATATCGATGACACGCATCGTCCTGATGGCCATCTAGACAGCACATCGCTGTACAACGATTTCAGAAACGATAAGCTATCATCGTTCGCTAATAATACGTCTACCGCGTCATTTTGCCGCTTTAGAGCATCGCGCGCGTGCGTCGCTCGTACCGTCGAGCGAAGGTATGACGCTCCGATGTTCTGGAATTCGGCCGACCATATGCCGATGAATCTACCCCCCGTGAAGTGGCGAGCGGTCTCCATTCACCGTGAAGAATTTATTCACCGCCGGCGCTAATTTGCCTAACCGTCGTGACGCGCGCCTGCCCGACGCGATGTTCGAGGTTGCAAAGTATATCGGTCTCTTCGCCGTTTGTCTTAAGCCTTTTCTCGGTCGCGCCACTTCTTGCTCGTTGGCAAACAATATCCATTGCTCTCTTTTGTCTCGCCCTTTCACGGCAAGGGACGCGGTCTCGAGAGCTCGGAAAGCGCTCTTGGGAGATCCTTTTACGCTTTCGTTTTCCTTTACAAATCTCACAATGCTGAAAGCAGCGAAATGATGCTGCTCTTTTAAAGCTTTAATTTAATATAAATATACATATGCTCTATCTCTGAAAATTATGTAAGATTATTGATGTTTTTAGATTATTGGAGAGAAAGAGAGATCTCTGAAACCAGGAAAAGCAAAAATTATAGTCGGGAGACTGGCGACTCGCCTCTATAATGAGAGCAAATCGAGTTAGCTCAAGTTTCGTGTACATATTCATTTAATTCGTGCCTCTCATAATCGAACAGAAGGAGCCGCATTAAGAGGTGAATCATAGGTTAACGCAACGCGGGTCTACGTTCTCTCTTTTTGTCTTTCTCCTCTTCTCTCCTCTCCGCGTCATAATAATTGCAGCTTGGATCAGGGGAACGGCAGCCGAAAAGAGGACGGTAAGGGAAGGATAGATCCTCGTGCGATACGTTTGTTCCCTCGTGCCACGACGCAATTTGTGGAAATAACGATTGTATAATTGCCCTTTTTTTTAGGGTTGCCCTAAAAATCGCGTGCCGCGTAAAACGTTTTCACGCTACTGATGGGGCCCCGACGGCTTTTCGAGAAGTTAATTGTCGTTCCGCTTACTCCTGCGTTCGGAGCTATTTTTAACTATATCTTTTCAGTTAAGAGAATACGTTTACCTTTATTAATAATAATCCTCAAGTGAAGCTCGCGTTAATATCTGACGGGAGAAAGTTCTTTTCAAAGAGGACCTCTCAGTTTATCGCGCGAGGAATCACATGCGAGATAGAAGAGGTGTGGTTTCATAGGACTCCATATTGCCACCCCCGCATCTGTCGTAAATACCTCACTAATTTATGCCGTTTTAAACGCTCGACACCCCCTTCGATGATGTGCATGAGTCCTTGCGTAAAGTATCTAAAAAAAAGGCATACGCGCGCGCGCTCTCATCGCATTCGGGAACAGAACTGCAGGCTGCGTAAGTAGGGGAGGCACGACGGAAGGCACCAGTTGCTCGGGACCATAATCGCTGCAATTACGTATGGAAATTCCTGATTCATCCGATCATGTCCGATAACGGCCCTGCTTTTCACGTGAATTGCCAATGCTTGGCTGCCCACGGGCCAGTTTCCGCCCCGTTCAATTCCTCACGCGTACTAAATTCGTACGAGCGAGCGAATTTACATTGGAATCGATTTTGGCTCGTCGCTCATGAGAGTCCGTATAAAGAATTTCTTTAATCCACAGATAGTACATCTGCATCGAACGCGTGTAAACACGCTGGATTTCTCGCGACGTGTTTTTCGTTATCGTCGTATTTTTCGGTACGACGCGTCAATAGAAAGATGATCTCGAGTGGGGCCCCTGAAAGGGACCTCCCTCTCCGCGAGGAGCCCTTTATGCAAAGACATGTCTGTCGCGATGCTGCGCGCGGCGGGGTTTAGGAGTTTCGGGTTACCGCGCCGCCGCGCGCCGTGTGTGGCGCCTCAGGTGTCTTCGATCCCTTTCATAAGCAAATACGCGATTCATAGCTTTCACAGTGATGGTTCACCGCGACGCGTCTGACAGCGCGTTACCGAGAAAAATTACGAATCGAAACCGCGAGTTCTTTTTAATAAAAAAATAATAATAATAAAACTGATGCCTAAATGTAATGCAAACGATATATTATCCGCTCTATTGCGTGTCTCATGCTATCTATATTTCATTATTGTTTTTCATGCTGTATATTTCGTGATCTCGCTTGTAAAGTGTTACAAGCTTCGTTTGGCGAAAGTTGCCGGGTATCAAAGGCGTAAAGGCGAACGACCTCATCAGGAACCAATGAATAATTATCGTCTAGTAACCAAGCGAAATATCGTGTACACTATATAGGAGCAATAATTACAAGCGCGCACGCGTTTCTGCTTCGACCGAGCAGGTGATGCACGAGGCGAAATAGATAATGGCTGAAACAAATACGCGATGATTATAACATACGGGCTGATTATCTGTCCTGGACTTTCCGTATTGGGCTTTTACCGCGCGCGCGTTTCCTGTACCGCGTATTTATTGGCCAATATCTGTCTTGCCAATTCATCTTTGAGCTTTTGCATCGCGATATCATTACAAATAAATACATTCTTTTTCCATCATGGAATATCTTGTACAGAATAGAGTCTTTTTGTTAAAACCGCGAGAAGATGATAATTCTGAAAAAGATAAGTAAAAAATATAAAAAAACTTTAAAATTCTATTATTTTTTTATTTATCTATATTTCATTGTTCACTATCGTTGTGTCTTACGTTTCAAAGAAAATGTTACTTTATCACTTGATTGTACATTTTGTTTTATCGAATATATTTATTTTTTATCTCTTGTTAAATCCGCGTGCTATTTAGATTTTACAATTTTAAAATTTCAACAAGAATTTTGGAACACGCGCGAGGTTCAAGCAAATGACTCGACCCGATTCGAGTGGCTAACAGCGTCACGAGATGATTAACTTTCCGTGGCACATTTGGAGCGTCATCAAAGCATCGTTTAGAATCATAACGAGTGTCGGTCGTGACTTGTATGTAATCCCTCCTTCGTTTATTAAACACAGGGCGACATCCCCCCACGTCTCGACACGAGTTTACTCACCTAGTCTGCATTTCCACATCAGCGCAATATGCCTCAGAATGCATTCGCTATGCTGCTGCAGCATCATTCCCATTTATTTTTGGAATCATCGAGTATCATGAGCGAAGGAAACTCCCCTCCCTCCCCTTTCCGTGTTTGATGGTCCATATGCGAGTATATGGAACCTGATGTCGTTGAAACGTTTCGATGCACTCCACGTAAAACACCCCCGTCATCGCCGAATAATATATATCCCAGTGGAGGAGTCATGTTTTTATAGATGCGTGCAACAAATAAAATTTCTATGACTATATGTTACCTGTGTGTTAAGAATATTCGAACAATTAAAATCCTTTAATGTTGAAAAAAGCATTTCGATGGTGAAACGATTAAAAATCGAACTTACAACTATGACAAAAATGATCATTTTGAATATTGAATTGAAGCGAATAGTGAAGCTTTATCTGAATTACTTTATCAGAATACTTTTAATGATTGCTTATATTTCTCACATCCTGGAAAAACTGGAGCGATTTTTTTGTACGAATAATAGGACCAAAAGTTATAATGCCGTTATAGGTAATGTATTATACCATTTGGTATTCTTCACCATATATTCCATCGTAATCCGCTTGGTCGCATTTGTGACGCGGGTTATCGCACATAATCTTTACCGGTAAAAAGACAAAATGAAAATCCGCCATTTTTCGTACGCTAGATACGGCAGATGCAATGACGAGTGCTTCAGCGTCAGAGCACCTGTCCGTACATTATAAGCGCAAATAGATAGCTGCCTTCCTGCGTACTTGCAATGCGATTTTCTCGCGTCAGCGCATCTGCCGAAGCCTACGATCGTTTGATTTTCAAGGTCTGAAGAAGATTTGAATAATCGATTGTACCCGTTGTGTCACGCACGAACTTTACCTTGATTGTGAGTTCGAGATTATAATAGTGTTTAAAGAAATTGCTTAATGTTTTAAGTATATACATAGACTCTTTTTTATAGATTAATGACCAAAATATATAATTATATATAAATAAGTAGTAATGGTATTTTAAATCAAGACTGAGCATATTGAACACGATGCTCCATCCATCTGTCTTCGTGAAAAGACGCGCAGGGAAGCGCGTGAGACGATAGAGCAGGGACGATCCTTTTAGCGCGTATTTAGCGCTGGTATTCAGTTTCGCACAATAAAGCGCTTTGTGAGGTATCCGTTTACGCGGGGGCACGTCGTGCGCGTGCCAAAATGAAAAAATTGCGAAATACAGCGCCGCGAGTCTTTTGTAAAGAAGACCTCGCAGGCCGCGGCGTGTGTGAACTGTGAAGTTAGCACCCTAACAATAAAATTCCACAGCTCTGATTAGAGTGCCTGCTTTATTTTGAAAAAACGAAGAGTTTTCTGTAGTTTACAATAAGTGTTTTAATTAATAACAATGTTTAATTTAAATTTAAAAAATGGGATGCTAATTTCTTAGTAAAATTCATGAATTAAAAATTGTTATTAAGTAGAACTCTTGTTATAAATCATAGAGAATTCTTTGTCTTTTTAAAATGAAGCGGAACTTTAATCAAAACTATGAAATTTTAATGTAGGGTGCAAACTTCATACACGCACGCAGGCCTCTTCCGCGTATTTTGCAGTCGGTACAGGACAACTTGCTTCAATTCGCTCGCTTTTGTCCTTCAGCTCGTGCTTTTCTCTAATGTAACATGCGATTTTGTTTATTTTTTACTTTTTCTCATAATTACAATTAATCATCCATCACTCAACTTGGTATTCCGAAGGTAGAGCTCGCCCGGTATCTTTTTAAGTTGCAGCCGGGTTCTCTCGCGTGCATCTGCTGGGTTTTCTAAGGAAAATGATCCGACAGCTAGCAGCGGCGAGAGGGTGAAATCTTCCGCGCGATAACATCTCTTTCGTGAATAGGAGAGGACCGGCGCGGCGCCCTACAGGATCTCCATCGCCGCCAACACGACATAAAGCGAGAGGCGGTCGCGCGGCGAACCGCGAGAGTCGTAAGGGCAAATTTTTTGACGACCGCCGAGCGAGCACGTCGAACGCGCGCGCCTGGTCTCCTCGTCGTCGCGAAGAGGAAGCTCCTCGCGCGCGTCGTGAAAGCTCCTCGCCTACATTCTTTTTCTTCTCCCCTTCCGCCCCTTTCGTTTTGTCGCCCTGTCTTCCAGTCCTCTTCAGTCCGCTGTTTTACGGTTCTGATATTTTTATTCGTCGGCGACAGAGTACCGGCGACACTTCGAGCAGGTGCTAGGCCCAGTGTGGTAGTCTATTTGCGTTGTCTGTCCCGGCCGTTTGCACGCCCGGTGAGTCCGCTCGCGCGCTCGCTCGTCGACGCGCGCGCGCGCGCGCACGCGCGTGTGCGTAAGCGTCGTTTTGTGTATTTGAGACACGTTGGTGGAGGACCGCCCGATGCGGGCTCATTACCGGCACGAGCCAAAGCCGCGCCATCGAGCTATCGGCTCGACGTGACGCGCTACCGTCTAGCAAATTATTTCTAACGGCGACGAGCGCGCTCGCTGGCTCGGGCTAGGTGATGATATCGTAATCGTATCGTGTCCTCGATGCGCGGTCTCCCAATATTTCCCATCGACGACGCGGTACTGTTTTCGTCGCGTAATCCAGGTCGATCGATTGAGAAACGGAAAAAAAAGAGAAACACGGAGTATCCATATATCCGATGTTTCTCAAACCATAGATTGCACCACATTTCATGTTCATTGGCTTCGTTCATTTCTAAGTGGCTCCCTGTTACAGGTTTTCCTTTGTTACCCTGAGAAAGAACGCTTTAGGCAAGGCCGCGGGTCACCGTCCCGTGAACGAACCAATTTCTCGCTAAGGACGCATTGGATCGCGCTGCTTATCTCGCCAAGTACAGATCCTTGTCGATTAAAAAAAAAATCCAGAGGACAGTAATCGATTGGCAATTCGGTGGCGGAGTCTCCATCGTCTTAATTACTATCATCGTATTCCCCGCGAATAATTACTACGCGAGTGTAATGCAAAGTTTCCTTGCTTCGAATGGCATACGCGGTGGCACGTACCACGGACGATATGAAACGCATTTCGAAGATTTATTGAACGAATTAAGCGCGTGCAGTTTATTTATCGTACATATAACAATTCTTTATTGCATTATACTTACCCTTGCTCTTATTGCCGCGCGTCATACCGCCACTCCTTATTAGTATTTCAATTTTTATTGCGCGTTATTATAAATTACCGACGGTAATCGTAACGACGCAGGGATCTTAACGCAGGGATCTACACTCGTATTTACGCCACGCGAAACCGGCCTGCGAATTAGATGTGGGTTAGGGATCCCAAGGACGCCGCCGTGACTCGTTCATCTCGGTATTCTCGGTCCTCCGGCCTCTCTTTTTCTTCCCATTACGCTTCTCGCGCCGGTCGGCGCGCGTTTGCCGTCTCCGTCGCATCGGTTCGTTTCTCTCCCTCGGGTCCGTCCGTCGGAGAAGCCGCGTGCGTCTCTCGGCGTTTCTGCTAACACCGGTTTGTGGCGGTCGCGTGCCGCAGACCCCCTCCGCGCGAAGCGGATCCGACGCTTTAATACTCATCTCTCGAGAGCGGCGAGGCAATCCTGTCAATATAAACGGCCTCGATTTTCTGCGTAAAAAATCGTGTCTCGCGAACGCAAAAAAAAAAATAACGCCGATCTGGGCTTCTACTGTATTGGTTCCCTTCGGACGCGCGGATTTTATTCAGATATACCCTTTCGAACGTGTAGTGAAACGAGAGGGATAATTTCGCGTAATTTGCAAGGCTATATAATTCCAGGGAAATTATATTCTGACAATTTCATTATTATTTATCATCTATACGAGCAACATTGTGATACGTTGGTGTCATTTACGCTATTATGAAGATGGGTCTACGTGTCAGAGGAACGTTTGATTATCTGATCAGGTTGAACCGCGGGAGGCGACCACCATCATCTCTTCTCGAACGGCGCGATCGCAACCCCTTAGAAAATAAATAATGCTTAATCGTCGGTGTCATCTGCGGCCGCTGTCGATCTCGCATCTGCTCGCTAAAAATTGATAGTGATGTGATAACTTTATCCTCGGGATACTGCACAGTTAATCACTTCCTTGAAAAAAGTATTTACTTTGTACGAGAATATTATCGTTCCTGCCTCGACCCGCGTTGATTCGATTCTCCCTAAGTAACGAATAACTGAAATTAACAGCGTATTTTTCATTGCTAATTTTATATAAACTTGCGAGGCTTAACGAGGTACTCGAACTTTAATGCGTGTCCAAGGTAACCGAGCCGAACGCGAGAAAAAGATAAAGCGGATAAGAACAAATCAACGTCAATGAAGGCAGGATTGGAATCAGCCTCCGTGTACACGCGTTTTGTTTTTGACATTCGTATCTTAATAAAGTCGTCTCAAAAGCCGGAGCACAGTACTTTCATGTCAAGATCGCGGCAGGTGCGACCGTAAGAAGTTTGTGTTATTACCGTTGACATTTAATAATTATTAAATGACGAACTTAATTGCCGGTGCTCGTAAAACCCGCAAAAGAAGCGTGACTGGGTCTCCCACGTCGCGAGACTGCTCATCGGAGACTGTTGGAGGCGCTCATACGTTGCAAAGATCTTCGTATCTTTGAACGGTCTCACTAAGCGACGCGCCCCCGTACGAAGGACGATCGTGGCTCCCGTGGATCTCGGAATAATCGACGTCGGACCATTTTGTACGGTTGACCACCGTGGAATTTCACCAGGACGAAAAAGCAGAGAGAGAGAGAGAGAGAGAGAGAGAGAGAGAGAGAGGGAGAAGGAGATCGGAGAGTTAGAGCGCCCGTGCACGGATTCCCGCGGAGACCATCGAGCGTCGAGATTGCAATAAATCAAACGCGCTAGTCGGGACCTACCTTGGAAGGAAGATAGGCGGAGGGCGGGGGCGAGAAAGAGCCGGGACAAGAAAAGGCACGCTCTGTTGTGACGTTGGATGATAATTTGTCCGGGCGTTCCGGCAGTTTGCAAGATTTAGACACAAAGATCTCTATACTCTCCGCGCGATATCTTCTTCTCCGGAGGGTTCCCGGAGCTGGTTCTTCGACAGTGGCAGGTTCTTCTTCAGAAATAATGAAGTTTGCATCTGCCCGCTCTCCCCTTGCCTTTTTCCACACTCGAAGAGTATATATCATATGTTAGTATAGGTATATAGACTAATGCATAGCGTTCATAGTAATGTAAGTAATCAAGATTTTATTGCGTTTCTTTGTCACGATATTGCGATTATAATAGAACGGTAAGCTTTTTTTAGCATCTAAATTATGAAGTCACATTCTATTATGATTAAATTATAATCATAATTAACCTTATTAAATAATTATGTGCAGAAGTTACGGTTGAAGTAATTTATGAAACAAGAAAGATTAAAATAAATTTATAATATTAATTTGGTTAGTAAAAAACTTTTACATATATATTTTATATGTACTTAAAATATTTTAAATATATATATATAAAACAGATGTGAGAGAGAGAGAGAAAGAAAGAAAATAGTTGGCGCATTTCATATAAACTCCAATCTGAATATTTGACATATAGTAAATGATTTTTAGTTGCGCGGAATTGTATAGGTATATTGTTTGTGGTTTTTTTAGCGCAATTACTGAACAGCGCCAGGTGAATCCTTACGTTTTGAAAAAATTCTTGCAGACTGTGTCGCACGCACCTATCCTGTTCGCGGCACTTACATGCGCGTGCACAAACGCGGCTAGAAAAATGTCGCAGCTGCAAAACTTTGAAAAAGAAAGAAAGAAGGAGAGAAAGAGAGAAAGAGAGAGAGAGGGAAGGGAAAGAGGGAGCAAAGAGGTAATACACTCAACCGTTAAGGTTGCCGCGCTGGCCATGAGCAAAATGTAATAACAGCAATTAACTTCTGTATCTTTATACGGCTCGTTATCTATCACCCAATTTATCGCGTATCAATCGTTTTTATATACAAATAAAATCCGTCTATAAAAATGCAATATAAATATCTTATATTTATTGAAAGTTAACGAGAAATTGTAGGAAGATTTTTCGAGGAGAGCGAGAATGGATTAAAGAATTCCCGAGTTGAAGAATATCTTTCTTAGCAGCAGACAACTGTGTTGTTGCCATGCCGCGAAACTGAGAGCCGGCGGGAAAAGTTCTGTGTCGCGTTCGCTATCGTTTCGTTTTCATAGATCCAGTAATGCTACCCCCATCGTCTCTTATCATGAGACTTCACGAATACCCGCGTGGCACCGACTCGCGCGTATAAAAAAAATGGAACAGGAGAGGTAAGAGGGAGAGAGAGAGAGAGAGAGAGAGAGAGAGAGAGAGAATTCGCCTTATCTGATCCTACGTTTTCACGACAGATTAATGTGGGATCGAGCCACGATGAAGCACGGTGAAGAAGTCACTGCGCCTTTTATTACTCGCGTGATGGATCACTAATATGGAATCCGCCGCACGCACGTGAGAGGGGGAGAGGAGACACCGAGCGATCATTGTTCACGAGATCCTTTCGACGCGTACGACGCGACTCTCGATATCCTTTTCATTCCATCATCCCCACCCGCACGTCGAGAAGAAGTCATCCTGAAAGAGGCACCGTCGCTTCCTTGAAATCGCGGATTCCCAGGCGATTATATCTGTATGAAGAGTTAGATCTGGACACGGATGACGCGTCCATTGTACCTTACCCCATATCGGAAGAATTTCTTCCCTCCTGCCCGCGCCCCTTCCCCCGTTCTCTTTCTTTCTTTCTTTCCGCGCCCTTCTTTATCGGGGAAAGTACCCCCTTTCACTCCTCTCCACCTCGTCGCGAAGAGTCAATGGCTTCGGCTACGAGGCCCGAGTTGAAACCCAGTCTGAATGAAGACCTCAAACCCGGGCCCGGGAAGAGAGAGAGGCAGGTAGTCCTTCTCTTCGGTAGGTGGCCCGGCACGACCGCACTTCCAAAACCGGCTACAAAACGTTTTATTTACGTAGTTCGAGGGGGACCCGCTCTCTTCGGTTCTCCGCTCCCTCGTCTTCTTCGCGGGTCCCATTCTGCTTTCTCACACTTTGCGGAACTCCTCGAGGCCTCTCTCTTTCTCTCTTTTATTTTTCTCTCGTGCCGCCTCGAGGGAATCGCGCAAGGTGCTACACGGACGACCTGATTTCGGGACTTTTGCAACAAGTGCTACTGTGGCGATCGGTCGGCCGCCGATCTTGTACATCTCGTGTCTGCTTTCAGATGTGACTAGTAAGATATACAAACCTTATTCTTGCTTTTCCTCACAAGTTATCGCCATTGAAAGATTCCTCTTCTCGTCACAATTTCTCTATACCTAATCTTTTGCAATTTTGTAGAGGAATATCGGACGGACTCGTGACTCGATTAACCGGAATCGGATCAATCGGCTTTTGAATTGCAAGAAGCGCAGAATGAGGAGATTCCTCTCTCCACTAATCTCCGTCTCTCTTTCTTAAGCAAATGCACACGCGTCTGCGTTTGTAATTAATGTGATAACTGGCAATTCATAATCGAATATTACGGGCTGTTCGAAGATGCGTTAAGAGAGATGCCAATAAATGACAATCAGGGATTATTCAGCGATTGATATTTTTTAAATTACTTGGAATTATCCTACAACTCGTGAAATCATGGATATTGGCGATGTTGCCAATTGTGCGAATAATTCTTGATCGAGAAGGTCGTGAAGATAAATTTTAATTTAACAATCTGTACGTTAATTAGATCCTCATTTTACGTATTTAATTAATTTGTGCATCTGAAATTAAGAGATTAACGAGATATTAATGGAATAATTTGTTAAAAGATAACCTTATATTCTTGGATCTTTCTTGGACGCATCCATTTATGAAAATCGTGCTTATTTGCGGTGCAAGCGAAGATTGCGTTTACTTGCGTCGTTGAGCCTCGTTAGGCCGACTATGCGTCGATATGCGCGGAGGGATGAATCGCGCGATGTCGAAGGAACGGCGGAACGGCCCAAAGAAATCGAATTTACGAGTGATGCGCGAGTATATATGTAAGCACCAGCTGTTCGTTCGAAATTAAACGCCGGCTTAATGTTGCACGGCACAAATATGTATAGGCATTCGCGCCCTTGACGTACGCGTTCGGGATCTCTTCGTGCCCGTAAACGACCGTCTCTCGCCGTTTTATAGCAGTAATCATTTTTCTCGGAGAGTCTTCCGTGTATTGTAAATAAGGAGATTTTTACGGTATAATGGAGACTACGCGAGCACGATAAAAGGATTGTTGATTTCCATTTTCAATTGTCTTAAACCAAGTAACATGCGAGCGAGATTATCGTGCATTTTAAATCAATTTCTCCGCCTTAGTCTCACGAGCGACGGTAATTGCTTTTCGCCCAACGCTGCGAATTCGATTCGCGATCGTTATTAAAGAACGCGCGTGCACTGGAAGATTACAAGGGGGGAAGCGCGCAAGAAGAAATAAAAGATGAACGTGTGCAGAAGGTGGGACCGAGGTGTGACCGTTCACGCGCCTCGATGACACGAGTATGCACGCGTACACGTATATACACGAGCCCGACGGAGATGCGAGAGCCCAGCAAGGTCCGCCGAGCGACCTTCGATCGATTGTTCATCGATGATCTCTACAGCTGTGATATGCATTTTTGGCCCGCGTGAATTTACAAGACGCCGCATCGAGAGAAATTTCGCAACTTTTTTTCACGGTAAATTCTAATATTAGAATATTGCAAAATATTTCTGCTGTTGAAAGATATAAAAGTGATTTTTTTAGTGCGCGTCTTATTGGAGAACAGAGGATAGATGTAAATCAGTAATTTGTCGGGAACAAAGTTTTCTCGATTGCGAATCCCAAAAGTGTCACGACGCGATGACGTGGGGGCGGGGGGAGGGGAGTGATGCGTCAATCGCAACGCAGTTTCGGGGCGAAAAACATCCTTTTGTAAGGCGATTCCCTCCCGGAACGGGCTTGCGCGTTTAAAAGGATTTTCATTGCGAACCCGAAGGGTTTCGGGCGAAGCCGCTTTTCACGGCCGTGAGTGCGGCAGGTCACGCATCCATTGTGGCGAGAACTTAATGTCGTTACGTGGAGTCGCGATGTTATATGAGCGCATTATGGCGACGCGCCGTACGACGGGGCGGTCTCGCGACCACAATACGTACGTTGCATCGATATTCATAGGGAGAGACATTGGAACCCCCCCCCCTCCTCGCCCTCCGCCTGAACCTTCCTGTCGGAGCAAAAGGCGCGTGCTCCTCGTCCAGGTGATGCCAGACTGGTTGCCAGACCGCCGCTGCTCGTCCGCCGTCCGTTTTTCTTCATCCTTCTCGCTCGTCTCCTCTCGTTTACTCCTTCACATACGTACGTTCACGGGAGAGAACATATGTTTACGAACAATGCGATTTCAACAAGGGCGCATTCTCGAAAAGCCAACAAACCTCGGCGATCGCGCCTCCGTGATTCGACAGCTCGTCCAAATTCACCCTCGCTTTCCTATTTCGCCGTTTGTCTTAATTGCTCTCGAGGTTAGTATGAATTTTTATTAAGTTTTTATATAATAATCTATAGATTCGAAAGTATTATAGACCTTAGGTATATGCATCATTACATTCTTTGTAATAAATAGGTAAGATCGTTTCTTCAACTCGATAGAAGAAACTGAATCACGTATGACAAAGGATCGTCGTCTCATTATCGCGATGTCGTTAAGGACGATCGAGAATTCGGATGGGCTGCCGGCTTATCGGCAAATGTACGTTTCTTATCGAGGCGCCAGTGATCCTTGGGGTCGAGCACGGAGATGGCTCTTTATCCCTCACCGTTAATTCCCTCTTAAGCCGTGATAAAGGCCGCCCTTAAAGATCAAGTAATCGCGACCCAATGGCAAACCGCGCGTTGCTCTTAATTGTCAGGAATTCTCGGTTTCGTTCGAGATACGATCTCTATCAATGGTGCAGTTCATTCTATTCGTATATATTCGTAGCTGTTGTAAAATACTTCCGAGATACATCTCGCGGTCTTAGTGGCTACAAATTATACGCCGCAAATTGAAAGTTAAAAGAAAAACGGCATTGAGTGCACGTGCAACTCGTAGCGCGCTCGCGCGTGGCAATTTCCAAGATGAATAATCTTGCGTGCTCGGTTGTGCGAAGAGATCATAATGAGGAACCGCGCCGAGAGTCACGGGTTGAAAGGTTAACCCGAGCGAGGCGCGTTGCAGGCTGCGACGCATGGATAAAAAGGAGTATATATAATTTCGCGAGACACGCAAAGCTAAGGAGATGCGCGAGCGAATCGGGCATCATTCTTCGAGAACGCATCTGCTCGCCTTGTAATCGCGAAAAATTCTGTCGCGGAAAAAAGCCGGCAGCTGCAAACCGCCTCATCATGTGGCACACGCCGAACGTTTATTAGCTCACGCACGGTACACGATCGCGCGCTTTCACGCCTATTTCAATCTATATCTATATGTTGTATCGCTGTATAATCGTCTCTTCTTCGCGCATAATTACGCAAATCACCGTCGCCGCACACCGGGAGGATGAATCATCATAAAAATGATAAAAATTATTTGAGCCGGAAAATGACCAAAAACTATGAAAAGATAGATTAAAGAAGCTTAATAGAAAACTTCGCATATTAAAAGAATATAAATTATTAATAGTTACGATATATTTTTTAAATAAATTTGTTAAAACGTGCACGGAGAGAAATTTTTTTAAAATTTACACTGAAAATCATGTTAATTGTGGGACAATATAGTATTTAAGCAAATTTTACTATGCACTACAATAAATTTTACTGTAAAATACTTATTATAGTGCACAGTAAAATTTGCCTAAATACTATATTGTCCCACAATTAACATGGTTTGCAGAGTAAATTTAAAAAAAAATTCTCTCCGTATGTTAAGAGAAACATACATCTTGGAAAATTTTTAATTTATGTACATATATATTGCTTTTCTGCATCAATTTATATAATATTTAATCTTGCGAAAGAGAGAGAAGGAAGGATACAAAAGAAATCGAGAGGGTGAGAGAATAATAAAAGTAGCTCACCAATATTATAAAAGAATTTTTAATTAAACTTTTAAATGGATTGTTTTCACGCATTAAATCTAAAGAATAAAATTTATTATCGTTTTTGGGTATTAAAAAAGTATTTATATATAGAACGTCATATATAGAAATATGTGTTATTTTTAGTCGCTGATGGCTTTAATGCAGTTTTTACGAAATTAATGCGCAGCTGATAATACAAGATAAACGACCTTCAAAGTAATGTGAACTTCCCATTTTTGTTTTAGCGACTGACTCGTTGTGATCGAACCAGTTTCTCTCGTATAACTGACCTACACTTAACACTTTTGAGATCGCAACAGTTTCTGTCGCCTCACTTGCCTCAGGCGCATCGTCGACAAGTCATCGAACTCTTTATATGGTGCATTCTTCTGAGTCGGGATTACATCTCCAATACCTTCTTTCTTTCCAATTGTAGATTCTTTGTCTCCAATTCTTTCAACTTTAATTTATCTCCATCTGTATTTTTCTCTATCAGATTTTCATTTATCTTTCCCATATGTCTGTCTCGCTCTTTCCCAACTTCTTCCTATTCGTCATTTTCTCCATCCGTCGGTATCCTTGAGACGCCAACGTTCGGTTCCTTTTCTTCTCGGTATAACCGTGAAAATATTTGACGTGTAATAAGGCGTCGCGTCGAGCAGAGAGGAAAGATCTTATTTAGCCCCGAGCGCGCTGGCCTGTTATTAAAGGAATCCTGAATTTAAGGGAAACGAAAGTGCTCGTTACAATGATTACGCGCTGAAGACGTATCAAATTGGTATGTAATATCTTCGCACGAAACCATTTTCTTCATCGTTCCATTGCCTTGAAATTGGCGCATTCTTCCGAAGGATTTTAATTGATTTCTATCTCATATCTGAAAGGAAAAACACAATTTCAAGACACGTCATTCGCGGAGGCGTCTTGATATCTTTATGTAATTAAATTGAGCTTGAAATCGTGTTCATTTTTAGAAAGAGTTTTTTCGCCTCAAATCACCGGTCACCTCAATCAAGTCCTCGACGGATCGTTTAAATGGCATCACGTGACGGCAGTCGTTTTACTGTTTTTAGACTTTCCCAAGCTTGCACGTTTAAGTCAAGTACCGCACGTCAAACCCTCCTTGTAGTGTGTGAACACGGCGGTCGCTACAATAACGTTGTTCGATCCCTCGAAAACCGCGGCGCGTTCAAGTAGCCTCGATAAGTGCACTTCGAACGATCAATCGTTCACGCCCGTGCCGGCGAAACTAGGAAATTGCTTCCGTTCTGAGTTAAAGCCGCTTTGCTTTAAACTCAGCGTGCTCGATAAAATTTCAATAAATAAAACAATTTGTTGTTTCTTTTGCCGTGTATAATTAACGTAAAATGCATCAAATACCGGGAGGTGAGTGAGCTTGGGCTAGCAGTTACCCTTCTGACTTTCTCTGTACGTTAGGTAACCCCCGCTGCTTCACAGCCGCGTTCCCCACTGTTTGGACAAATTCGATGCTATCTTCGAAAATCGCCTTGAATGTGCCAAGCAAGACGCGAATAAAGGAACGACAAGAGATCCGATCTCTCGACGTCGCCGATCGGAAAAACCTCGACTGTTACGATTTCCTGAATAGAATCGCGCTTCGAACATCGTCGCGTCGCATATATTTGTGGCACTTTATAGGTCTTACTTGATCGTAGAATGCCCGGCGTATCGGATTTCGAAAATCCCCGACCTCCACAGTAGCAAGCCAGTTTGACATGCGACAGGTATTTTCGACATTCGATCGACTGCGGATATTTAGTTTCGTACGAATTCAAATCGAGGGGAATAGTTGGAGCCAAGAAGATTATCGCGGTATTGAAATTCATAGAATTTCGTAGTCGACTGTTCCTCCACGACTTCATTTCTATTCTTGTAAATCGATAAACCGGAAGTCACAGATTTCGACAGGTATTCCGCGTACGGGTGCTTTTAATGCTCTCATCGTAGCACGGATAAAATATTTCTGTGACCGTCGCTCCTGCCGACGGGTGTACTGTTCTCTTCGTGAACGCACAAGGGATTATCACCTTGGCGAGATACATCGAGCGCATTCGCGTGAGATTTCGTGAATATCTATATGCAATTCTTCCTTATTCTACGTTCGCGTATTCAACTGATATTTTAAGGACGCGACGACGACGCGTGTTGGTTTATATACGGGCTATTTGAGGGCTGGCGAGGGCATTCTTAGGGTTGTTTCTCCACTGTGCTCGTTGCACAATGTAACACTATCCCCCTTTGTAACAGCGCAGTCTTGGAGTGTCTTTAATGCGAAACCGAGCGCGAGCACGCTTGCCGCCCTGCATTATTTTTTCATGAATAATCCCGTTATGAGCATCTAAGAGGCCGGAACTTTAAGGTGGTGTTTCACTTTTGTTCGCGCGTGTATGAGCGACGCTTGTCAATGCTCGAATTCACAGATTTTCTTTAATCTCTCTATATCTAGAATTTTATAAGATTATCATAAATGTTCGCGATCTCAGTCAATTAACTTGGATCGCAGATCATTTGTTATCTCCGAAATATTTTGACACACGTTAGATGTCACAATTACTCGTTAGTATTCATTGTCCTCCATTTGCAAAAGCTCGAAGCCCAACACGCATGTCACGGATTAGGGAAATTTATGTAGGATCGAACCCTACTCGATGCTCGTTATTTCTATTTTTGTCACAGTCACGTCTCGTATGAATCGACCGTAATTTTGGAATACATTCTACTACACGTTTAACTGATACGAACACATCGTACATATATTATTCTTAAATTTTTATAAAAATAATTGTTTCTCAAATAAGCGGTTTTCTCTGAAAGAGACTAAATACAAAGAAATCTTGTAACTCGGAAATGGCTAATTCTGGTCACGCTCGCCTTCCGGACGGCTTCCCATTAGAGCAGTGGAGAATGCACGCTGAATTTCGTTACAATCGAACGTTTTGCAGTAAGGGGTGTGTGTTTCGCGCTCACAATAAGTCCCTGAAGTGTCTTTAGCGCGTACAGTAGCGCGCCGTTCAATGGTCGGTGCTCACAAATGCGCAGCGGGGTGTCCGGGGGCCTCTCTCGAGATTCGCCACTTCGATATGAATGTCGGCGATCGGGAGAAGAATTAATGTCTACGCCGTCACGGCTTCGGACGAGTCCTCGCGGCCAATACTTTACCTCATGGGTCGGGACTTAATATGTTTATTGCTGTGAGAATGTCGGCCTCGGATAGGTAGTAGATTTTTATCTGCCAATGCGTCTTTTAACTCGTCCCGTAACATTCAACGACGATTGAGAGAGGCGCGTATCCGGATCCTCTCTTCGCTCGATTCGGCTTTCGTCTCTAGATCTAATGACGTTCTTTACGATGTCGCATTTTTTTATATCGTTCTGGTACGTGAATCTCTCGATATTTATAGAACGTTAAATACGCGCTTTTACGCAAATGTCTAATTAACGCAAATGAAAGGGGGCGAAGTAAAAATCAATTGCCTGATAATTGATTTATTCCTTATCAGTGAAACTATTATAATTAAATTATGATTCCTTTGTGAAATGCTTTTGTAACATGATACATATATGCAATAATGCAGTGATACAAATGAATATAAATGTATGAATACAGACGTTATCGTCATAATTTACATTGTATATCTGTATGCTTTTGAATAATTGCATCTAGATAATATTTGAACTTATAAATTAATTGATATATAAAATCGATTGTCGGGATATTTGTCATTATTTTCCTAAAACAAAATTTTTAAAAATGTAAATTATTTTTTGTAGAACTATTTGATGTATTTTTTGTCGTTTCACGAAAGAAATTCTGTAGATCTTTTAAAATTTTATAGTAAATACATACATAATAGTATAGTAGCTGCACTTAATATAATTATAAATTTAACAGAAATACAACAAAATTTTTTAAAGCAATGATAGAGTTATTTGTTATAAAAATAAATTATAAATTTAAATATTATAGATTATATACATATATACTTTTTCTTTTTTTTTTTCATAGTTCTACCGATAGAAACGATTTCTATACAAGGTCTGCATTGCGTAAAGGCTAGGTACTAAAGGCATCTGTTGGGTCAAGGAAGAACTAAAACTGGGGTTAATGCTCATAAAAGATATTAACTAATAGTGAATAATAGAATAATGAAGTATATAATGAAGTATAATGAATAATATTTATAAATAATTATTTAGGTTTATTTCCTCACAGCTTTATTTTTCTTATTTTTCTGTGAAAACATTTTTAATATACCGTGATACAGCGTAACAAATATATATAAAACTCAATTTAATTATTATATTTTTTGATTTAGATAAAATGCAACAGGCAAATAAAAAATTTTGTAAGCAATCAATCGCATTGTACGCCAATCAATATTTGGGTATTCGTGAGAAATATATCGAAATACCGATAGTCGACAATAAAGAGTTAAGGTAAAATATTTATTCAGAGCTGTGCTTGTATATTTTTTTACTATTTGCAAATAAATTGACGTCAACGTAAAATTACACAATCTATCGTAAAATTATAAATATCGTATTGTTGAATCTATTGTAATTCACTTTTTTTTTCGCGTATGGTGCCCAGGGAGAATTTAATCGCACGCATCGAAGCTGTTACGCTGAAAATAATAGAACAGATATCTGCCGAACAGGCACCGCGTATATCATATTTCAACGGCCAAAATATTATTTCGAAATTGAGCACACATGAAGAAAATGTTTATCCAGAAAGTTCATCCAGCTCGAATTCAAACTCACAATTAGTCCAACAGGAAACGATGTTTTTCAAAGATACCTTAACCGAAGAGCAAGATGCAGATAATAGGGATATTCCTCAAAAATCGGAAAAGACAATTATCGATTTCACAATGAGAAGCAGAAGAAACAAATTTGTTTTAATAGTGGTAATACTGGCCGAGATTCATTATTTGCTGATAAGGAACATTACCAAGACCAGACGATCGTTTTATTACAATCTAAAGAGTGAAGCAACTAAATTATATTTAGTACCTAGCCAAAGATATATCGATCGTGCGTTGAATGATATCGCTAATTTGTTAGGATGTGCGCCGTGGGATTTGGGTGAGTTTGTCAAACACTCTTTAATTAGAAAGAGTGATCGTAAATAAATGATTAAAAACTACTGAAGTGATAATAATAAATATGAAAAAAATAAAAGATATGAAACAAAAATTTAATAACTAGAAGTCCTTCCAGGACTGTTAGCGACGGCTAAAGGATTGATGGCAGGAAATATGACCATCACATTAGTCGGCAATCAAGTCATTGACTGTACGATATCGGGTGGCGTGCAAATTCCGCAAAATTCGAATATAACTTCCATTCGTGCGAAAGCCGAGTTCGTTTTAGTTATCGAGAAGGACGCGATTTTTCAAAAGTTGCTCGAAGAAAACTGCTCTCGCGCCCTAAGATGCATTCTAGTGACGGGCAAGGGTTATCCGGATGTAGCTACGAGGATGTTAGTCAAGATGCTATCCGAGAAGATGGACTTGCCGGTCTACATACTCGTAGACGCGGATCCTTTTGGCGTAGACATTATGTTAACTTATCGGTAATTTAACTGAAATTAGAGAGTGACGAAATTGTCGTCAATTTTTATTTTTTTCTATTAAAAAAAAAATATGCGAGTTTTATAACTTTAGCGCTTTATCATGATCTTTCGCAATACAAAAGTTGAATATATCGTAATTTCAGTCATCACAAATATTAATTTTGCATATGCTAATTTAATTTTTACTCGGGAAATATTCCGTTTCTTCATTTCTATTGGTTTCCGCAGCTTCGGCTCATCGACCCTTTGTAAGGAAAACGAGAGCTTGGCTTGTCCTAACGCACGTTGGCTCGGAATCCATCCCTCGGAACTGAACTCTCTTACAGGAGTGAAAACAATCCCTCTCACCGAAGCCGATCTCGTAAAACTGAGATCCATCGAAGCCCGGAGTTACGTAAACGCAGCTATATCGAAGGAATTGAGCATATTGCGAAAGGGCAAGGCAGAAATAGAGGCGATGTCCTCTTCGAAGGACTTTCTTACGCATACATATTTATTTTCCAAAATAAATGATCGGGATTATATTTAAAGCGATTATATTTAATCTGTTTGATAAGACTCTAGAATAATTTAGTAAGAAAATATTTAGTTGGAATTAAGATACATATAATTCTATAAAATTACGTTATCTTATCAAACGGTATATGAAAAATAAGAATTTAAAATTTATAATGTGAATACAACAAATATATGTGTACTTTAATTGACTTCTCATTTCTGGCGTTGATCCATGCTTCCGATTGAACAACTTTTTCGGGGAAGTTGTCGTTGCTATCCTCTAACGTTACAAGCTGCGGGGTTTTACGAAACGAGCCCAAATATGTAACACTACCATTGGATGACCGTCTCGACGGGATGAGAGATTTAACCAAGTCTGTTGACGTTTTTAACTCGCGAAGACTTTTCGAACGCGTCTCGTACGGATGCTTGTGCAGTCTTGAATATAAAGTTGCAAGCAAATCCTTCAAATAACGCACTGTAGGAGATATTTTAACAAAATTATATTTACCGGTTCTCCGAATAATTGATGGTTTTGTGCACGTAAGAATTTTTTTGTTTTGAACTGTTTGAGAAAATCGTGCGTTTCTTTCTTCTCGTTCGACGAGAAACCATAATTTCTCAAGCCTGCTCTGCAACGTGTCGAGGTTTTTTAATTATTATATGCGCTGTCAAAAGTCATCCGTCAAAAGCTGCATCGTTGAAGAAGAATTAAGAATACTTCAGATAATGTAACAGTTTATTGAAAACACTTTATCCACCCGGTGTCCGGGCCGAGCTTCGCTGATATTAAAAAACGCAGAATCTTAATAACATGATTATTTCGTGGATGTTACGTGGAAGGTAACTTGGACGACATCCGCGAAATCGGCGGCGCGTTATACTTATGAATCCACAAACGAAGTTAACCGCAATCGCTTTCGAAAATTTGATCGAGTTGGACTTCAATTTCTTGTCGATCTGTCGATTTGCAAAACAGATTTGAAATGGATTTGCGTATATTTCAATAAATTATGATAACTGAAATAAAATCACGAATAGACTCTGCAAAAATATAAATTTTAAAATAACATTTCTGATTTCTATTAAACGTGATAATTCAATTCTGTTCACAACAATAAGTTTCCTTCGAAACAATTTAAAAAGTTATATTCTCTGATAAAAAAGATTGCTAAAAAATTAAAAGTAAAATTTTCGAATTTTAATCAACACATAGTCCCCGTAGATCCAGCGCTTACTTTGATTAGCCAATTTCGTGGATGTTTCCGGTGCAGGTCCGTGCGAATATCGCCAAAAATCGAGTAGAAATAACTTTCCGTGCCCGTTTCGCTCTACTAATCGAAGGCGAGTATCCCGAACGACATCGGTGGCTCTCATGTGGAGCGCGTATCAAGCATTTCGATGAAATCGGATATAAAAAACAATCTTTCGAGACTGCCGGACACGCCTCCGAGCGGATACAGACGCGTTTGGAGTTACAAATCGTTGAAGAAAAGTGTCACTCGTCTTCAAGAAGTCAATTCGCTCTCTAGTCGCTAAACTGACATTGATCGTCAAACGATTAAAAATCGAAATTTTCTATTCGCCAACTTTAAATTTATAGAGAAAAAGAGACTAAAAGTTTGTAAATTATCTGAAATTTATATTTCCTTTAACAATCATCACAGATTTTTGCGGATAAAATGTCGTATATTTATTTTTCTTCTGTGAGAAATCAGTGAATATGTAACATATCTTTTTTTATATCTAAACTGCCGGGTTTAATTAACGCGTTCTGTTTGACGATCGTTCTGATCGGTCGATCGACCTATGCGACGAGTGTACTTAATTCACATTAATTTATTCATGCGTTCGCACGGGCCCAATCCCTTATATTGACTTCCGCGTGAGAAAGTTTATCCCTTTCTTTTAATATATTGCGTGTATATGTGTGTGTTTGCGTGTATCTTTATGTATGCCCATACGAGTGTATTTTTCATTGCCTTTTACGTTTTTTTTCTTTTTTAGCGGCGGTAATACGTTTACCAAAAGCTATAATACCCTTATGCGCTGCTACCAAGGTTTCTTTGTTGCGATTAATTTTCATAATTCGCATGCTTGTGTTGCGTGCCTGCCTTCGTGATAATTTTTTTTTCCCGATACCCTATGCTTACGTTTAACGATTTGCCTCACTTTCTGCCGTTATTATATTTAATAATTGATTGTGATTTACACACGCACACACTCTCTCTCTTTCTCGCTCTCATTCGCTCCACCATTATTTCTCTCTTTCTCTCCCTCCCCATTTTTTCCCCCTACGGCTCTCTCGCATTTCCGATTCCAATCGATCGATCAGTCACTCTTTCTGCCGCTTCTTAATAGGATCGAACAATTTCGCGTTTCGATCGCTCGCGTTATATTTATTCGGGAATAAATGGAAGCGATATTGTTGACAACGAACATTTTGTTTCACTACAAACGACCATTCATTTATCGCGAAATGGAGGAATCCGGTTAAAACATAATGCTTGTTGCGCATTGTACGTAACGTTGCACGTTAATTTTATTGGAAGATTCATTACAGCCGTCTGATTTTCAATGTTTAACATCGAAAGATAGCGAAAGGAGAATTGGAGCAGGTCCTCTCTATAAGGACAAATCCATTCGACGAAAAATTTTTCGAGGCCTCCATTACGCGTTACATCTTTGTACTTTCTACAGTCGACAGCGGGCACATCATCTCGACCTAACGACCCTTCGCATATCTCTAATATTTTTTTATCCTCGCAAAAATCGCTCTCGCGAAGTCTTCCCGATCGCGATAGTTTGGCAATATATACTAGACTTCGTCGCGGTTTACAATTTACGCCCGAACCACAGCGATCATTCACGAGTATTAAATTATTAAGTAATTTTCTCTTCTCTCCGTTTCTATTTATTATCGTTTGATTAGTTGCACTAGCCTTGATTGTCGGCATTTAAGGGCTGCTGGTACATGCAGCATACACATGGCGACATGCGCCACTTCTTCGTCTGAGCGCGCCTCTTCTCTAATTAACATTCAGGCTCGTAAATTATCTTTAGTTTCGTACTAGAAATTATATTGACGTATATAGTCTCGAACATTATCTGTGGTTCAATAAAATTCTTAAAATTGAAATCATACGTTTTTCGTTAGTATTCTATCATGCGCAATTAAGACGGCCAAGGTATATCTCGCGTCTTTGTAATAAAACTATAAATATTCTAATATATGCTAGATAAATCAGTAACAGTAAAATTATAAGTCATAAATTAAAAGATTTGTTCTGTTAAAATATCTACGTACAAGTCTATAACTTTTTTAACAATGCAAATAAACCGTGACATTAAATCGTAAGGCAATAATTTTCGAAGTTTTCATGTTTCGATTTTGGAAATCTCAAAGCTTTTATTAAATTTATGTAAAAAACATTAAATGTATATAAAAAAAACAATACAATTTATTAAATTTATTGTAAAAACATTGATGTTACCGCAGATATTTTCGAGACACTTACGAGCCCTGTTATTCTCCGACGACGTCGCGTTTATATAAGGTTTCCGAGCGTTCGCTTTTACAACAGTGGAGCAGCGAAGTCAAGTTATATGTGACAATAAGCGTACGGTGTCTCGCCATATCATGTCTTCTACTGTTCCACCAAAAGTACGGCAAGCAAGCAAGTACTCGGGAGCCTCAACGTCGTATGCCGATCGCGCCTGATCGATGATCGACAGCTAGTCCTGACGATTGCAAGTATACAAAGATCGTCTGTTTAGTCGTAGTCGTTCATCCATTCGGGATCGATCGATGTATTTCGAAGAGGTATACAATGAGTCTGGTACCCTGCACCTTCGACGAGATCCGAGTGTGCTCCGACAAGCATATTTTTCGTAAATCTTGTCGAAAATCGGTTATTTAAAAACAAGTGATATCACTCCTCTCTTATCTATGGATCACTCAGGATTCCCGCAAGCGGAGACCTCGTCGAAGGAGCTTCACGTTTCTCCTGGGTGTATATATATGTACAAATATTCAAAATTCAAACGGGGTAGGGAGAAGGGGGGAGGGGCGGGTCGAGATGGGGGGATACTAAGGATTGTGAAACAACTCTTTACGCGTGTAACATTATGGTACATAGAACTAGGCGCCAAGCTGTACAACACAAAACTCACAGTAGCCGTCCGGATTCTATATATATAATGGTAAATGTATGTCGATGCCTGTGGACGAACGTCACCGCTTATAGGCGTATATACTTTTTCTCCGTTTAAAATTGGGGAGGCACCAGTGACGTAGCTAGAAAAAAAGGAGTGTAAGACGGAAGCTTGCAAACTCTTTCTTCCGGGCATACGTAACTCGAGACTCGAGAGACCTTAGAGATCTGGGATTCTCAACCCCGCCGTAAAAGCATCGATCGCGGTCCGCAGAGCCGGTCCTCCCGGTATCGAGACACATATATATTGGAGTTATTCGAGCACTGTGTTTCGATATAAATTCCGTCTGGAAAGTGGGTTACACAAAGTAAAGTGCAAGTTTGCAGACTCCCAATAATAAGCTCTGTACGTTGAAGTGTTATACAATCCGTATTAATCTCGCTTTCAGTCGCTTGCACGAAATCTCAGGCCTTTCCTATGTGAGCGCCTTTGGGACGTGGAACACAGCAAGACGTGTCAAGTGACGAGCTCGCAAACATTCGGCGCCGGTTTCACAACGTCGTCCCGTTGGCGCTACCCGAACGACGCGGATTTGCAAGCCGTCGATAAGCTCCGCGCGTATATAATTCGGTCTGCGCTTCTGAACACGCGCCTCGTCTCTTCGTCCGCTTCTCGCGAAACTCGCCCGATTTCACGGCATGTACGCGCGTTTTTGTCCCTTCAGTACTTTTCGCGACGCGTTTCGTCATCGTCGAACAAGCCGCTCGCGCTGTTCGTATTGCCTGACAGACTATAGAACTATCGTATTGAATTTGCGCAGGAAACGCGAGCGACGTCGTCCGATAATTTACATACAAAAATTCCGTCAAGCAGAAGGCGATCCGTCGCTCCTCGTTCTTCCGTCGCTTATTCTTCGTGATTACCGGATTCTCTCGCGGTTTGACGATGTGAGTATCGCTAGATACGCATTCAGAGAGAAAAGTGAGTGATTTCCCCGTAATAAAGAGGAATCTTTAGGCAAATGATATACATCATAACGATATTGCTCATACAAATCCCACTTTACTTCAATTGTTTTAATTCTTCCTATCAATCTCCATTTTGCATGATGAACTCGTACGTACGCGCGTCAAACGGCGTTTCTTCTCTTCTTCGCCTGCTTCGCTTCAATAAACGATTGTTCTCGCTTCTCTCGCGTTCCTAGCGGCCTGACTTATATCGCGATTCAGGCTCTAAACGAGATCATCCCGTTTACGAGTGTAATTGCCGTGACCTCGAGGACGAGTCTCCGTATTAACGTCCGTTCTGGATGTATTGGAAATAGACGCACTAGAGACAACAAAGGATTCTTCGGCTTGAGGCACTAGGAGGCATCCAGGGCGAGGCACTCGGCGAGGAAGTCCTCCATGGAACGATAAGCGTGTTCGAGCACGCCTTTCAGGGCGTGATCTTCGTTCGCGTAACTCTGTTTAAAAGAGAAAAAGGGAAGCGACAGTTAGCTCGAATGTTAAGCTCGATTTTTATTTTTATTTTTCTACCTGATATCTAAAGATGACTCCCGCTTCGGACAAAGCCTTGGCGAAGGCAACGCCGTGCGTGTAAGGCGCTGTGAGGTCGGCTAGGCCGTGAAGAAGATAAAGGCTGTGACTGGGCACCAATCTCGCCCGTTGCGTGAGATCGGCCTCCACGTAGCCCTTAAAATTCTCGACTGGGGCACCGAGGACACGTTCCGTGAACGCGGAATCTGCAGTTGGGCAAAGCGATTATTAGTATAATAATGTCTCAGCGAGGTATCCTCGGGCAGAGGAAAACATTCAGGCGAGAATATAAACACACTCCATGCGCTTTTGTAAAATCTATATTCTTACTATAATACGTCCAATCGGCGATTGGATTCACCGCGACGCCGCACTTGAAGACATTCTCCTGGTTACCGAGGACCATAGCGGTCACGTATCCACCGTAACCCCATCCCCATACGCCGACTCTGGTGACGTCGAGATACTTGTGCGTTTTCAATAGGTATCTCAGCACAGTGAGCTGATCTTGCACCTCGACGCCGCCTATCCTCCTGAAGAGATCCTTCTTTCCCTGACCACGGGCGCCGCGTACGTCCAGTCTCACGTAGACCACGTCGTTGTGACTCGACATATACGTTCCCCAGTCTATTCGGAACTTGTCCGTGACGGACTCGCTACCGGGACGGCCGTTCACCTCGACGAGCACGGGAAACGCCGCGTCCCTGAGCTCTTCTCGCCACGAGGGGGGCAACAGCAGCTGCACCTGAGCTCGCCAGCCTTGAGGTAGCGGTACCTACCAATCATTTCGAATTTGTACCATCGGCATATGATTGATCGAGAGTGAGAACGGAATGGAGCAACACATCAGATATTCACCTCGAAGTTTCGCCTGAGGGGCAGTGCCAGTTCTGACAATTTATCCGCGCGTTGGATCCTTGTGTCGTACAGCACGCGCATCATTTTATGCGACAACATTTCGTGCAAGCCGGCGAGAGGGAGGCCAGGACCCTCGCAGTATAATACGTAGTAACCATGCGTGTCGTTACCCATCGATGGACTGACCGAAGCACCGAAATGTGTACAATTCGTGTAATAGGACCTGCGGTGGTCAACAAATTCGCTTGTTACTTTTACATGACCGAGAATCGATTGTATTCTATCTATATCTTTTCTTACGAAAATTGAACTTGCCTACTGTTCCAAAGAACGTTTTTAAAATCACATGTCACGCACAACGGCTCAAAGTGACGGGGATCGTCCGCGGCGGGATCGCGTACCACGTAGAGATGTCTTTGACCAGGTATCTTCTCTCTAGTGCCTAGATAATACACGAGATGCGCCTTGGTGTCCCACGCCAAGATCTCGCTCACCTGTTTCAGAAAGCACTTGCGCGATTAAATTCTTTTACTCTAACTTTATTTTTTATATACTATATATTTTTTAATCATTATATTATATTTTCTATATTCTGTATTAAATTTCTATAATTATTGTTTATAATTCGTGATCTACAATTTTAAAATGCGGGATTCAATTTTTAGTTTTATATATATCGTGTATATATATTTTGATAAATGTAAATATCCTGATTCTCTTTAAACACTTTTTCATTGCATAGCGCATAAAGTATTACAAATAGAATTCTACTCTAAATTCTGAAACGAAAGTGGGCCTAAAGTGCGCTTTATACTCACGATAATCATGTATCAATTCTAAAAACCGCTTACCTCGTAACGACCATGAGAGAGCACCGCTATTCTTTGTTGCGTGAGGGTGACATGTTTTATATGCGTGAAATGTTCCTTATCACCTTCCTGTACCGTGGCCAACAGCAGAAAGCTGTCGCCGTCCGGAGCGAAGAGAGGATGCGGTTGGGCGTCGAGCCACAGTCCTTCGGGCGCCCGCTCCGTGTGGGTCACCTCGCATTCCCACGTGGGAGCGCGGCACGCCGACACTATGGACAGGTTCTGCATCCTCGTCATCCAGACGACGGCGATCTGCGAAGCGTCCTCGCCAACCCAGCCGGCCGATATCAGATAGTAGTCTCTGAAAATATCCGTGAAAACGGATTTCATTAATACGAAAATCGTGAACGAGCGAAGCGGTATCTTATATCGTTCAATATCGAGTTTTATAAGTATTTTCTATAGAGATGTTATCCCGTACGTTTCATAATTAGAGCAGAACAAATCTCAAATAATTGAACATACTGTTCATCCAAGATCGTTGGCGGTCTCAGCTTCATCTTCGTTGACCACGTGACATTCCCGGTACCGTTGTAATTTAGCGAGCTCACGTTACCAAGGTCCATGATCCACAGTTCGACCTCCGGATTGGGCAAACCCGGTCTCGGGTATCTAACCGATCTGGAAGGTGGAAAGGATCTGGACGCGCTTAGGAAATTCGGGCCGACTCCGTCTTGACCCGACGTACCGAACCAAGGGAACTCCAACGCGCTCACTCTGGTGTCGTTGAACATGGCGTAGAGGATATGCGTGCCGTCCAGGCTGGGCCAGATCGCTTGTGGTTTCGGTAACACTTCCTCCTGATACAACCAGTCGGGCACGCCATTGTAGATCACCCCGGGTACGCCCGTGTCGGTCAAGCGGGTGTCGTCCGTGGCGGAGGGCCCCATTCTAAGAAAAATGTCGTTCTCAGAGATCATCAGGAGACTAGACGTGTTGCCCAACCAGGTGGCGTATTGCAATCGCGTCTGATGCAAGTGTCGTGACGCTTGGCGAAGGGGTGTGTGATGGCTGGAAAATAATGGATTATAAAAGACAAATGTATGATGCATGTTGTATTTAGTTTCAATTACATCCCAGTGTTTTTTTATACAAGTATATTTTTGAAACGCATTCAACGCGGAAAAATAGTAAAAAAGATTCAATAATAAATCAGAGAAAAAAAGAATAAAAATTTGTAATTTAATACTTTTTAAATTGTTTTTGAGTACTAAAATTGCTAAATTAATTTTTTATATATATAACTAACATATATATATATATATATTGTACTTCTATATTTTGATTATTTACACTTACTCGTTTGTGACATCGTAGACAGTGTAAAGAGCGGTGAAAGTGTTCCGAAAGACCTGCAACATTGTCGACATCTGTACCATATGAAATATAAAGGTTGGAAAAAAGGAGAGAGAGTCCGTAGAGTGCAAAAGGTGAATGTGTTTTCAATAGCGATAATCGACAGCTAACTGCAACTAAATTGCGCGGCGTCGTATTACACGTCCAAGCGTTATCGATAAGCGACGGATCAGAAAGTTAGGATGCAGCTGCCGCGCGAAAAACTTTCCCGGGAGAGACTTCCAACATTTAAGCTACTTACCGGCTTGACATTGTGCATGAACAATACATAACGTAGATCAGAGCTGCATTCGTAGCCCTGAACGTTCAGTTGTCTCTGAAAGCAACGTTTAATAAAGATTACATTACCTTCTGTGCAATATCGAGGAGAATTCGATCTCAACATTACAATTTAATTCAATTGCATTGCTATTAAAAGCTCTTTCTCGAAATGCTTTTATCGCAAAAAAAATATCTTTGATCTTTTTAATCATTTCTATCAGATCAATTTTTATTCCGATATAATATTAATAATTTTTTGCATATACATGTATTTTGTATTTTATTTCTTAAATTATATCAGTTTAAAATCCAGTGAGAAAAATTTTTTAAAATTAATTTTTAATGTCCAATATATCCATATTTTTGTAGAGCTCTTATTCATCTTGCGGTTTTAATGTTGAAAAAGAACGAACCTAAATTAAGAGATAAAATGTTCTCATGTGTACATAAAAGAGTAGTTATTTTATTATTAACATTCATCGCGCCCGAACACCTGCGTTTTTAACTCCAATCCGCCCCCGCTGCGTTTTTTTTCTTTTTTAATCCGCGAGGTAATTTTATTTCGTATCTATAGAATTTAATGGATTTGCAATTATTGTGTGCAATTATAACCGGCTTTATGAAGATTGGTCTCGACGCGGATACATCGCGTTTATCTTTGAGCTCAAGTTGTGTGGCGTCGTGCATAGATATAGCACGAATATCGCAGCCGGCAAGTCGATACTCGTATCCGAAAGAGCCGGCGAGACGAGCCGGACGAGCGGCGTGTCCTGGTGGACGCCAGATCAGATCAATGCGCCGTACACACTCGCGTCTGTACATCGCTTCTCGGTCCGTGAGGGAAAAAGAACGCGGATTTGGAACTTGTCCAGACTAAGTGGATCGGCTCTCTTGTATGCGCACGCATACTTATCATGCTACCACTACCTAGATCGATCACTCTTTCCGCCTCGTTATAAGCCGCTTCCCTCCTCGTTTCTCTTTTTTTTTCTCTCATTGCCCTCATGTCAGACCTCGCTATGGAGACATTTTGTATATTTCATTTCGTGATTCTCCCACATTTCTCTTAATTTTTTTTCCCCCCACAACGTCGTTGCGTTTCATTCCTCGTGGAACGTGGCGCGTTAAAATTCTCGAAATAATATTATTAAGCAAGAACGTTTAATCATCGCTTTTTCTCGCTCCGAGTCTATATTGTAATCGAAAATGCCTCGAGATACAGATGGTACGAGTATCATTGAACCTGAAGCGCAATATCGCAGTATCCGGAATACCTCATATTTATCCCAGGCGCGTGCCTGAAGCCCCGGGTAAACCGTGGGATGCCCCGGATTCCATTTTATATGCGGTCTAGTCTTTGTTTCGTAACGCGCCGCGAGGCACACTCGGCTAGTTTGCCGATCGGCAGAACAAAACTGACTTTCGATAAAGGGTTTTAGCTCCCCTTCCTATGTAAAAAATCTCTCCATACAGAAACGCTCGGCAATGCTGTTTGACTGTTTGTCTCAATTAAAAATCTACTGGGAGCTCAAAAGCGAGAGAGAGAGAGAGAGAGAGAGAGAGAGAGAGAGAGAGAGAGAGAGAGAGAGCAGGTTGAAAAAGCAGTATTTTGCGTGAAAATGTCTTCTTGTATCCTCGACCGAATCTCTCGAGGGAACCTTAAACTATTGCACAGGAGAAATTATCCGTGCTTCTGGCGGTACATATTTACTCCTGTTCGGCTGTTGCATATCTCCCCTACCCGTTCACGGGCAACAATAATAAAGAAGCTAAATCACAAATGGCTCCAAATTAGAAATTATTCTCTTCCTGAGGGATTTAAAATCCCACAAGTTAAACATTTTTTAATTCATAAATCCTCTCAAAAAGAAGAGCTCTCGCATATTTACTTCTTCCTCCTTTTTGTGATTTATTCCTTTTCCTGTTCCTTCCTTTTCGCATTTGCACGTTCCATATAGGAATATATCTGCACGTAGGCAGTTGGCGCGTAATTATCTGGCGAGTGCGAGGGTCATGTCACCAATTAATCCTGGGATAAGCGCGACAATAGCTTGGTATCGGCGGATTAGATACCAAGGGAGCTGAGATACCTCGGTGCATCACTAATGCGGATATTCCTGCTGTGGCCAGTGATTTAGGGCTCCGCCGAAATCTGATGGAAATAACGGTCTTCTCTTTGGCCGAGCGGCTTGGATGCGGCGAGGATTATTATCGGGTCGTGAATGAATTTGGCATCCGTTTTCGACAACGGAAAATTCGACAACTCATTCGCTCGAATATTTCCATTCGCGATGTGTGTCAATCGATTTTATTTGGCATGATATTCCAAACAGGATTTGTTTAATGTAACGCGAAGCAATTAACCTATATAAATGGAATTTATTCTTTAAACAAATTTATTTACTTTAGACAGTGCGCATTGATAACTCCTTCGAATAACACTTAATGTTTGATTTTGCCGCTGATTAAAATAATCAATGCTAATATATGCACGAGATGACGCATAGGTATATAGGTCCACAGAAGTTCAAATTAATTATAAATTTCACATTTGCATCTCATCTTTTATGTCTTACGGAGTTTCACGCACGATTGTTGCATAATTTAAAAACGATTACATTAGTTTCGGCATAATTAACTGCGTAGCGATTACGCAATCATTTCTGAGAAAATTTAATCGAAAACGCTAATTAATTCGCTGGTTAATCAAATGATGAATTCGAATCATATTTTAAGCGCTCTTTATTTATTCCAAAATTTGTACGTTTTAAGTTATATATTCATTTGTCGTTCATAATAATTCGGATATTCAATGACAAAGTCTAGATTTGATATTGAATATTTTACGTCCGAATCATCTCTTTCATCAAAATTGCATGTTTATGAAACGTCGAAACGAAGTGCAACCGAAGTTAAGTCGTACTGATGATTTTTTAAGAAGTTGTTTAATAAATAATAATTCTCGAGTCTCTCGAGGAAGAAGGTTTCAAGTTTCTTGTGCCTCGCCTTTTAGATTCCCATCCTTAAAGTGACTTTAATCTCCTAATTCTTTTCCGTCGCGTTAGAGCACAATACTTTTTTTTCTTCATAAATAATTTTTCTGATTGCTCGATTTCCATGGGGAACTCTCTTTCTCTTAGATAATTATTTTCCTCTTTTTAAAAATTACCCACTGTATTCAGTTTGTGTCATTAGGGATTTAATTGAGAAAAAATTCATATTCGTTGCTGTAGAATTTTGTGTTGAACCATATTATAAATCTGTTCTTTAGAATGTTTAATTTGCGAAAAACTCTGTTGCAATTTTATTGTTAAATGAGGTTTCAGATATATACACACATGTATATACAACAAAGAATTATTTAATAAACGCAGGCCGTTATATTTTATAATTTCCACGGGATGAATTTACGATTGAAAATTTATCATCAATGTTCAATATGCGATAATCTTTGTGTTTATACACAAAATTTACAGTCACGCCATATAATATCATCGGAAAAGTTTATCGTTATTTCGCAAAATGCAAAGAGCGCAGTATGTATACGCGTAGTATGTATATGTACGTACAAGCGTATGATTAGAGACTAAGAGGGACACGACGTTGTTGCGGGTGTCCAAAAGGGTGAGGGAACCATCGTCGGCTTGGTAGACGAACTTTTCGTGGGTTATCCAAGTCGGTGGTAACCTGTGCGGTGTCAGGTCATCACGAAGGCACTCGTCTAACGTAAGACGCCTGCCGCTCCAGTAAAGGAGCTCGTCGACGTATCTGTAAACAATAAATCAAAGAAAATTAAAAACAAATTTAAGAAGACAATACAAGCATTCTTAAAGCATTCGTAATAAACGGATGAAAACCATTTTGCTAGACTCGGCTATAAGAGAAACACACGTTATAATGTTTCATATTATCAGCGGAAAAGAGTTCTGTATCACCTTTCCTTATATTTTATAGTTGATTGAAGGAATAGATTAATAAAAGTTAAAATAAAGGGGAGACAAAGAGAGCGAGTAATGCGAACTCACCCGAGGAGATAAATTGCCGTGACGATGCCAGCGATAACGAAACCGATGACAAGCAGTGAGAAAACTATACTCCGCCAATTGTGGCCGCCGTCCGCGTACGTTAAATCCTGTGGAGGAAGACAATTTCGTACGTAATTATCGGTCGATCCGCGAGATCGATTGGCAAGCTATAGTGCATAAGCGGATTGGATACAAGAGAGCATGCAGATCACGAATATAGAGAGAAAGGTTCAGAGGAATAATTAGGAAAATTTAACAATGGGAAACGAGCGATTAACATCATTGTAAAGATTTTGTATCTAGAGTGTCTACACATCTAGAGTACCTTCATTGTGTATCATGAAGTCGCAATTATAATGAACATGTATACATAAAAAGTTTTGTAGAAATAAATTACATATGTATTATATTATGCACATATTTTATAGAAATATATATATTATATATGTAATATGTGTATAAAGATTAAATTATTATCTTAAAATTTTTTACATCTCGAAATGAAATCATGTGTGATTTTAATATATTGAGAAAAAAACGCGCCATATTCTCCGCGACATTTTAATTTAATTTTCTTCATTCGTTAAAATAACATAATTTCGCTGCTCTCGGGACATAAAATTTGAAAAAAAAAACAACAGTAAATTAATTTAGGTAAATATTCTCTTCTTTTATTTCTCTTCTTTTATTAAAATGAAGATAAATTTTATTGTTAAAATAAATTGAATTTAATGTGCAACAATAGCTTATTTATCGAAATTAATTTGAAATACGCAAGGAATAGAATATCCGACGTGCAGTCATTTTATAATAAATTAAATATTTCGTGGCGGTGACATTTCTGTTTTGCACGTGATGTTCGGCTCTCGACACTCGTTTTTTCGCGACGTACATACAGCTCGTCGCTGCGTGTCATACAAGGTCATCGTTTTGCCACTCGCGCGTTGTCACACTATCCCTCGGAACGTGCGACCATTTCCTTATTACAATTACCAATTATCAGGCGATTAATTTTTGCAATTAACGATTCATAATTGTATCGAAGCGACGGCTATTTATCGAAGCAGGTATTCCGCGTGAATTACTCGTTTCAAATAGAGGAATCAAAACGATTGAGTATGGAAATAAATTTTTGTTTTCTATTGCGCGTCGTTAAATAGTTATTTAACTGGCGAACAATTAACGACACTATCTTTCATCTTTCATTGCGCTTTGAATTTTTCATTCCGTCTAAATATAATTCGACCGTTGTTTTCGAATGGAGAGGACGAAATAATGTATATATGCCCCGCCGGATCATGTGACTCAAGTAACTAAAAGTCGGAGGAGCCGATGTACTTCGAGATGATACGCCGAAAAAAAAGAAACTCCATTTCGCGCGATCGCCGACGTAAGCCCGCATACGACTCTTTTCCGACTCTCTCAGCGTACAATTTCTTTTGAGAAAACCATTTGTACAATCAGACCTTCTTTACTGCTTGCGAAATCCGATCTTATCGGATGCTGAAATTCGCGATAATACTTCTAAAGGCGAATTTTTCGTTACAATAAAATTACGATTACCACTGCGATGAGAATGTATGCGACGTTTGGCATCGTTATCCTATTATCGATCTCTCCCGTTCGATTCATCGTTATAATCAGTTAAAGAATTGACGCGTCCGTTATTTATCCACAGTTAAGATTTTCCTTGCAAAATATCGTGTTTTGTTTGCAGAAACGCATTTTATTCTCGTGGATCGTAAAAGTGTTTTTGAGGTCGCGACGTTCGATCGCGCCGCCGTCAAGAATACCGCGGTTTTCGGTCGCGCTCTCATGAAATACGTCACCGGCTGTGTTATGCATATTGCATACGGGTTATGTCCGGCGTCTGTGTAGTCGTCCTTCTCCTGTCGTTCACCGGCACCGGGCCGGATAACACGTGCAGGTCATGTAATACAGATGAGTCGCGCCAGATTTCGTACCAGGCGTGAGCTATACGACGTGCGGATCGTTATGTACCTGTTAGAATAGCCCCCGCACGTGTTCCTACACGCGAATTTGCCCTCGCTTTAGGTAAACGCTAGAAGGGACATTTATCTTTGATACATTCGGAGATTGGTGCTGAGTGCTGTCTCTTAAGAGGAACGGAAGAAGGATTGATTGTCAAACGCGTGCTTTACCGAATAATTTAATTACACGTTGGGATAGATTTCCTAATCGATTCTTGGTTGTAAATATTTAATTTAAAAATTGATGCAACCGTGTGTATCCTATTATGTATTTTTCCTTCTCCGTAGTATTTGTAAAGTTCACTCTGCAATAAGACAGTTACGGTTGTGCGATACAAACGTCATAACTACCTCCTATTGCTCGCAATAACCGATAACTTCGCGCGTTTGGAAAATAAACGTAAGGGAGTATAGCGTTTTCCTTCTCTTTCTCTCTCGACTGCGCGCCATTAGCGATGCAAGAAATTCCAGCCCTGAAATGTAGTTTAAAACGATTTATCCCCTCAAAATAATCCTCCATTTTATCTCGGATATCGCGCCGATAATGATGTTGCTAGACAAACGATCGACCGCCGTCGCCGCGCCGATTGGCCGACGTTATGCCTCGCCGTAATCGCTTTTGGACGACCCGACCTGCTTATCCGGATAAATAATCGCCGATGTCTCGTTCGAACGATTTGCTATTTCCTTCCCCGACTCGCTTCTTCCTACTTTCCCGCCGATCGATTTTCGCCGTTGCTTTGAATTCAAAACGCATCGCGCGTCGCGTGCACGTGTGCGCGGCGCGAGATATATGTATAGAGTGACCATAAATTCGCTTCCCCCCCGCGCATCGCGACAGCATCGGGACTTCGCGAGCTGATATCTACATTGCGAAATGTTGCACGATGCAGACATTATTTCGCGAAGATTCACGCTGCTTTATACGGCAATAACGCGAACGGTAGAGATAGAACATTCAATTTTTATCACCCGCGCGTTTCATACTTCAAACATTATTCCTCGGTTTGCAAAATCAGAGCATATACTATATAAAACTGCACACTACGTAAATAAATATATGTGCATATAAGCAAATAAAAAATGTGAATATACAAAATAATAATTGTTACAAGCGTAGAAGAAGACCGAAATGATTTTGGACGAACGATATTGGACAGTGCTGGTTTCTAATTTTTTTTATTTTTTTTGCTGAGCAATAGCATTGCTTGGTCACTTTTGTTTGTTTTTTCGTTTATGAGAAGCGACTAGTAGCGAATTAAATAATATACGATACCGCTCGTGTATGATGCTGACATTTATTGGTTTTATCTTTTACTCTTCTCATATTTGACTTTATCGCATTAGACGGAGATTGTAAAATTTTGCAACAAAAAAAAAATTACAACTAAAATATATAAAAACTTTTTTTAGGACAAATGTCTGCATAAAGGGAATTAATATTTAATTAAAAAAAGATTTTTGATATCAGCCGTCATATTTTAATACCTATATCAAAATTCTTTATTTTTCTGCACAATTTTTCCTATTTTTCTAAAAAATAAAATTAATTTTAAATAAACGTAGTTAAATAAAATTAATCTTTTTCCATTTGAATGTTTAATTAAAAGATAAGAGGACTGTTTTTGCCGCAGACATTCTGCATCGTTTGTGTGACGCATGTTGCGTTACGGAAAAATAGAAAAGCAGTTCATACGTGACGCGATAACATTACCGCTTTTAAATATTCCATCATGCTGTCGAGTAAATACGCTTTTACATGACTCCTGTGCGATATCGCGCCAAGAATAAAGACGTATGTTTGAAATGAAATCTTTGTCGATTGTCAATTAAGTTCCGACCGAGAACGGCTTTTAGATGCGCTGAGAAAACCTTCAATATTTTCCCCATTTTTTTCAACGTTTATTTTTTTCCGTTTTAATCGTTCGCGTCTGTTTCGTAGCCAGCTGGCGAATGGCCAAACGTTGCGAGGCGGTCGGTTCATTAAAATTTTTTGCAAAAGTTATCTGAGCGATGATCCAACTCCTCTACATGTATAATAATCGTAAAAAATGCAGTTTTCCAAAAGCATCAAATGAATTATATTTCATCGGAATGTTAGACAAGGCGAAAGTCGCACGTTTAAGGTGGATAATATAGTATAACATTAATGCGGTGCGATTAATTCGTACTCATTGGTGCGGTGAGCTTGTCCAACAAGTATTTGAGATAGTTTGTCAGACGGAAATATGCCTGTGCTTACGTGCGCTGGCGCTATAGCACATCGAACGCGAGCGCGAGTCGCGAATACAATAGGGATTAATTCAAAGGAAATATCTACAGCGATCGCGCGGTAATTCGACATGACGGTTTTCGGGTATTCCACCATGGCGTGTAGTGAACTGCAATAGCATATGATAGATAAGGTCGTCATGGATGCATCGGCACATTGCATTCAGCTTCATTGTTGCACGTGTTCGCGGTCACGTTGCATGCGTCGATTTATTTTCGTCGATTTACCGAGCGCCAAGAACTGACAAGAGTATGAGTTCACTCGGTTCTGCTATATTAAATTTTAACAATAGATTTCTGATCATCGATCACAAAATTTTTTTTCTCGAGGCTCGTGTTCGTGTAAGCGAAACGTGTAAGGATATGTAAAAGTATATTTGTAAAAATATTTGCATATGAAACGCGATATGAGAATATATAAATAAACTGACGGTAAAATAAATTAAATCTTAAAACATGAATCAATACATAGTACTTCTATGCGAACGATTGCTTTTTCAATCGGTGGTAGTGAAATTTATTTCGCTAAAATGGTGCAATTTTCTTCCAATATTTGCTACGACATCCCTATAACTAATTCCTCCAAACTGAGGCATTTTTTTAAAATTTAATACCACGGTGCAGTTTTTTCGTTTCGAATTCGCTACTTTGTCACATCAGATAATCAAGTACACGGAACGCGATCGTTATTACTGTTACAGCTCCAATGATGCTACACGATACCATCCGCTACCATTTCGCGTTTCGAATAGTAGACCGTACATACGCCGCCGTGCAATTTCATGTAAAATTGCTCTGCACTATATATCGAACGAACCTGCGTTGAGCCACGATTGAGAGAATTTGTCGTGTTACCACGAGGACGTCATTAATAATCGATAAATTGGTATAGAGTTCGACCGTTAGAAATCTCGGCAGCGGTCGATTGGCGCGTAACAATGCAGTTATTACGGAACGCGATCGTAGAAGCGAGAAAATTGGGCCACGGCACATCCGTGAGAACCCGAGGCACCTGTCGGCGCCAGATCCCGCAGTCGCTTTTTCACGGCAAAAGTGCTTCGCGTTTACGCGCGTTTAACTCTATACTGTTCTGGCGGAAGTTATTTACGACGTATTCGAACGCCTATCTTTTAAACGCCCTTCTAAATCCGAGAAGATATTGTAGACTATGGTTTTACGCCCGTACTGAAGCGTTTGCTCTACAGAGATCCGCTCCGATTACGACACGGGCCGCGATAAGCACAGTCGTGACGTTCGCGTAAATTGCCACCGTTGGACCGTCCCGTCCCGCTGGAATCGTCAAGCGAAATCTGAATTGTAAAAGTGATAAAGCTGTGATTGCTTATCTTCCGAGAGACTGGCGGAAGTCATGGCTGCTCCTTTCTCTGGCCGTTCGCGAAGATAAAAATCCGCTTTGTTTCGTCACGAACAATCGTCGGCACTGCGCACCATCGTCGTTCGGGCCCAGTGGTGCGGCACAAAGTCACCGTTTCCACCCGACACCAATAATTAATTCATCCGTTCAAGAGGCACAGATGCGCCGGCCTGACTGCCGAGCGCGTTTCAGCCAAGTATTTCAGCCTATCCGCCGCCCACCTTCTGACCTCCCTCTCTGTGTTCCTTCCTTCTATGTCCGCGCCTACACGTATATCTGTATACATTTAAAATGGTAAACACGCGCGCGTATGCACACGCGTCATTACGCCACGTGTCAAAATATCGCGGCGGCCGATCGTCGACGACTGCAGGGGTTACCCGCGATCGATCCGCAACCCCGCGCCTCGCCGCGAAAACGATCGAGCGATAACGCGCGCGGACGATCTCGATCGGGGACGCGCGCAGTGTCGGATTGTCCCCGCGAACATAATTCCGTAGATCGATCCCTCTGGTTTATGCGCCACTTTGTCGTCGACAGTTGGTCCGTTCTCCGGAACTATCGGCGCCCGACTGACCGCGCCACGCTTCGTAGACGTGATTTTCTTGAGGGCGGAGAAACGCCTCTATCTCTCCCGCGGCGTTCTGCTAGCTCTTTTTGCCCGTACTGCGGACAGGAAGTTCAAAGGGGTGTGACACATGTGCACACACCTATACGCCGAGGCCGCTTCACGTACGATCCGCTCGGGGTCACGGGATCAGTCGTGCAAAAGGGCCGATAATCGAGCGTAAGCAAGCCGTCGCCGATAACGCGTTCGACTGCTTTTAACGCGGCAAAATTTCCTCCGCCGGGTCACAGCGGAGACTCTCTCTCTCTCTCTTTTTCTTGCTCGCGCGATCGCGCGCCCCATGACGGGATGAAAGGACCCCGGAAATCTCGAAAATCGTCGGACAGGACGGGGCATTAAATTTTCCCAAGCGCATGTACCTGGTTGGAAATAATTCCGTGAGAGAGTTTCGACGTGATGACAAATGGGGACGAAGCGGTTTCAGGATGCGGCCGCGCTCCGAGAAACGGGAACCGCGACGTCGGAAGTCAAACGCAAACTCGAGGATTTCTCTACGTGCTGGCCGTGATACAACAACAAGTTCGGGAAATGGCGCGCGAGTTGAACTTACGAAATTGCAGCCAGTTTCAACGCGGCAATTCCTCCTCCGGGGTTGTAATGATTTTCCACACCGTGCGTTCGTTCAAATTAAAGGGACGCCAAGCGTGCGCAAGCCGTTAAGCCGTTATTTCCTCGTTTTCACTCCGTCTGCGAGAATATATCGTTGTTTGTTTGAAACGAATACACGCGCGTTGATAGAGATCTATGTATAAAAGCGGAACGTCACGCTAAAGTGGATTTGGATCAGGCTAAATCAGCCGAGACAGGAACGAATAATTACGACCATTTACGCGTGGACGAACGTAGCGAATATGTATTTTTTTTCTCCTTTAGGAACGTATTTGTCAATGCGAATTTAAGCTCATTCTTGCCATTCTTCATTCACATTAAAGCAGGTTCACTCGTTCGTGTTTGTTCGCACTATTTGCTCGGTCTGGTTCCATTTGTGGAGGCCCGTACGACGTCCTATATGTATACCGCAGAAGTGATGAATACTGCCATCGATCGCGAAGTGTTTCGGTCGTCGTCGGCTAAAGCCAAGCGCGTGCTCCGAGTTTCGAGTGACATTTAACCCTTTTGTTGGAAATTTACCGAGGGTCCCTGTGTGTGACTCCGAGGACACCAATGTCGTACGCGCGCGCGCGGGCGCGCGTGCGAGTTGGCAACCACCGGAACGGCAACGAGTAAAATGGCATTGTTGGTTTTGCGGCAGCGGCTTCGCCGAGCGCGTGTTCGGGGGTTTACCGGGGCGTATTGTGTTTGTATGCGTGTGCGTTTGCGGGACGCGTGGGCGTGTACGTGTACTCGCACATGCAAATCGAGGAAGGCGAAATGTCGTCGTCGCATGACGCGCCTCTCGTTTCTTCCGTTCCTCTAGACACCAACCCCGCCATCCGCCATCGGCCTCGTCGCGTTATCAGATAGTCCGATAATCGAGTTACTCCTAGGTTTGTGTGCGCCCGGCTAACAGAAGTTTCCCGATTCTCGTCGTCGAAATCCCTCCGCTACGCTGCCGCGTGCTCCTTGTTTCCTGCGGTTCTCTCTTCCTATTTCCTGCCCGCCCGACGCGGCGAGTGATAAATTTGTTTACGCTCGTAGGTATCGACTGGACACCGCGCACTCACGAAAATCGCATACGAATGAGAGGAGCGGCAGGCTGATCGATCGGCATGAGACACGTGATGTGCTTACGTATTAAAAAATTGTTGTAAAGTCGAGCAGCTAAATCTAGTTCGCGAAATCTAGTCTCACGTCATTAGTCATAAATCGACGGGCGTTGATGAATTTTCCGTTTAGTTCATCAATTACGAAGCTTTCGTATTGTGTTGACAGTTTCATTTTGTCATAATTTTCTGAGCCTTGCGAGAGATCCTTCGACAGTGTTAAGTATGAATTATTTATGGCTCGATAAAAGCTTGTGGATTCGAATTCTCAAAGAGCGAATTGTGTCAGTTGAAAGATACTCGTGACGTGGCTTGTTCCCTTCAATCGACTCACAGAGTCAGAAGCCAGTAAAAGTCAAAGGTGAGCAAAGGACAAGCAGACACGGTTCGTAGGATTTCACTGATAGTTCGGCTAATGGATCGGTGTGATAAGGTCGACAGCGGTCGTTAGCGCGCAATTATTGTGTAAAACATGACCCTCCTAGGTAGATTTCGTTTGGTCGAAATTCTCATCACGGCTAATTAGGAAGGGTTCGAGGTAAACGGCTAACTCTTATCAGAGTGGCTCTGACTGAACGCGAATAAAACGCAGAAGCGATTTCGATATAATTGAGAGAAACGCGCGCGGGCGGTATAACAAAAGCGACTATCGCGGTTTATATTTTATTACTTTCAACGAGCGCGATGATTTTCGCGAAAGTAAGGATGTCGTCGGATCGCAGCCTTTGTTCTAGACGGTCGGTTAATTTAAATATAATTAAACTACTTCTCGTGGAAACGCGGGGACGGAGGTGGGCGTCGCGGATAAACGGCGGGCGAAACTTCAGTAACACTTTCCGTAGACTTGCAAGTGTTCATAAACCAGAACGAAGGAGCCGTCTAGTGGGTAAAGAAGCCGTTTTACGTAACGAGGTGGCGTGCCACAAAAAGACATGTATGCGAATTATTCAACTTTACGTAAACACCGGATACTTTTGTCACGTATGGATTTTATTGTCATTTTTTTTCTCGCAACGTAACGGCTAGAGTGATGGACACAATTAATTATCACGTTATTTCGTGGCCTATCTGGAGTTTATATGGTCTATACTCGCGTTATTGCACGGCCTGTTTTTACACGCGCTCGAGAGAACGTTGATGTCGAGTTAATGAAAGACTTTAGCCATTTATTTAAACGCTCGCCAAGAATATTCTTTCGCATATTCTGTCGCTGGACGGAAGGCAGCGAGTGTAATTGACACTTCAACGTGGGCGTCAATTTAAAGTTGAGATATCGATCGGTGGCCAAACGTTGTAGGAATGTCGCAGAATAATTGTGAATTTAGCCCTTTTGCAGAAAAGTTAAGTAAACAGCTCTTGCAGCCTTATTGAGATTGCAACCGATTCTCCTATCAGAAGGCGGTGTTTTGTGGAAAGACCGGGCTTTTTGTGAGAGAGCTGAATATTTACAAAAATCGTGCAACATGAATATCTAATGTCTACTCGCGATAGTCTGCTGTGCTAACTACCGCTTCGGGAACGATACTCGTTACCGAGTTATACTCGTGGTTTATACGCGACGTACGTTATAACTACGCTATTTGAATGTATTACTCTGAGTGGTCACTAATGCTGCTATCGACACTTAACGCAAGTAATTCTACCAATTTGCAAGCACGTGCGCCTGCGAGGGGCTTAATCGCTGTACGATCCGACACTCAAACCTAACATTACCGTCTATGTAGGACGATATACAAAATACAACACAATCAAAACACTTTAACAGCAAACTAAAATTCTAATGAATCGGGCGTATGAATACCCTTTTCGAAAATCTAGAAATTCAATTACATGAAGATTTAAATTGTTTTGAATATTATTTGAAACTGAATGTTCTTAAGAACATTCTGAAAGTTTTGAATGTCTTGAAGCTTCTGAAAAGTCTCAAATGTCTAGGAAATCTTTTCTTAAAAGTGTTTGAATATTTAAAATGCTTAAAATTCGTAAAATTATTATCTGTATCTGTATATAAAATAATTCGTTGGACTAAGATCATAATAAAATTGTTATGGAAAAATATATTATCCTAAAGGAAATTTATTAGGAAAGTTCTTACAGGATAGTTTTTAGATAAAAATAGTGCAACATATATTTTCGCATTTTGATATCTATTATACTTCTATATTAAACACATATAATTTCAAAGACGTATAGACGAAGCTATCTCATCTAGTTAATAGTTCAGCTACTTGTGAGAAGAATTAGAATTCTATGAAAGAAAGATTAACAAGACCTGACTCTATGCATTCACAGATTTGTCATTGTGTGACTACACTAAACAAGTCAGTACACCGACCAATCACTAACATCAATTTCGTATATTTTTCTACGTTGTTCAATAAAAAAAACTTATTGCACAGTACGGATTATTAACTCGTTTTCCTTGTCGTAAGTTTTACTTCTTGTAAAATGCTCGCGAATTAATAATCGGTACTAGCGCCGTATCGACTTCCATCGATCGATACACCTACATGCATTTAAACCTGAATCGTACAGCTCACGAAAAGTACTCGAAGAAGATTAGGATAGGGACCACTGGTGAGCCGGCTGAGCGATTTACCTCTTTTACCTGGGCTGACTTTGAACGGGGATCGGCGACCTGGACGGTCTCATCGGGAGGCAGCCGCCAGGAGTTCCTCTCGATGTTAACGCTGGCGTTCATAGCGGCCTCCTCCTCCGCCTCCCGTGTCCTTCGTCGGTCTCAGCCACTTCGTCTTCGCGCGATCGCTTCCCCAAGGTCCCCAGGGTAACCCCCGGGCAACTCCTGGGGCCGAGGTTTTATTACGCCAATCCACAGTTCCTCACCTGAAAAAAAAGAAAGGAAAAACGAGACCTAATAAATTTATTCTAAAATATGGCTCGAAGCGACGCGACGGAAAGATATATACACTCGACCAATTTAGCGGTGGAATTACCGAATGAGCTGATGAAAGCTTATGAATATTGAATTGGGAGAGATGGAATATCGAAGGATAGTAGGAAGGTAAAAGAAGATAAAAAAACGATAGGCTTGTAAGCTCGTGGGTGGCACAGATCGGGGGAGTGAAACTCAATCTGAGCATCGGCCTAAGAGTTAAGAACGGTATATATAGATAACGGCAAGTTGAAGCCGCGAGCAAATTTTATCAGTACGATAAATAAAGCTGAATTGGACAGAATTGTAATCGCATATGTACATATATATACCTGTATATATATATTTGTAGATAAACCCGCAAGAAGAACTTCTAAATTGTTCAAGACAATCGGCGATTAAACCATACAATTCGATTGAATTTCTTTTGGTACTCGTATCCTTTTATTCGTATCCTATAGTATCACGAGCATTACCAGAAGCCAATCGACGATCGCTTCGACGCTCGACGTCGTAATTTTTCCGTAGGAATTTAATATCCGCGCGCACTACGATTAGTCAACGTTCCGAATTCCGCGCGAAAGTTGTAGCGTTTAAGTTGGGATTTGTACGGCGGGGGGGAAGGTTGAGGGGGGGGGGCAGAGGAAGAAAAGTTTGGCTAACCCAGTTATTGCGCGCTTTTTTTTGTGCAACAAAGTTACAACGGTGTATGTTCGGTAACTGAAACGGGATCGCGATAACGAAGTACCGATTTCGGCTACCGCGAATTTATGGAGCGTAAAAGAAATACAAAGGAGAAACAGGGCGGAGGAGGGATGGCATCGAGAGGGCGACCGATCGATCTTTCCGCTCCTATTTTCCCGTCGTTACGCGGAATAATGCGCCGCTGGAGATTCGGAAGAAACGGAAATACATCTGTAAAATTACACAGCTCTGTTAATCTTTACCGCAGAGTTTTGCGCGACGAAAATGGTTTTACATTGAGTTTGAATTCCTTAGCTCGCTCCGCGTCTCGAGTTATGAAGTGTGAGAGCGATTATCATAATATCATTTTAATACGACAGCGACTGAGAAATTATCTTGTCAAAAACTTTGAACGACATTATGAGGCGATTACGGATGAAGGTTAAACTCTTCTCGATAAATACATTTATCAAGGATGCGCGCTTGTATTTTCTTTCGATGTGCCATCGAAAGGCGCGTAGAGATAAAAAATTTATCAACTGTCACTTTACGATACCTACGTCGTTATGACCTTGATTGTACAATTAATGTGTCGAATACATGCCGTGAATTTGTGCCATCTTGTACAGGTCATAGTTTAATCATGCGTCTTGAATTAAATATGAAATCGCCGCTCGACCAGGGGCCGGCCCCGAGAGGGTTGCAATAAACGGTTCGTTAATCGTCGTTATTGCCTCTCAGCGCAAACATTCGTTGACAAACATCGATACGTCAGTAAGAGCGCAAGAGTGCAGCGAGAAAAAAGGGCGCGAGAGCTCCGGCGTGAGGGAGCGTTGTCCTCGTCCGTGGGGGATGCAGGGGCCGTGTTAGCTCCACGTGTGACGTCAGAAGGGTTACGTCAGTGGCGCGGTAGACTGTGTGGGTACATACCCCCTCGGCGGAGATGGCTGCGCTGCGGAAGGCACCGCGGGGCGAGAGGACGGAGGGATAGTCGAGAGGTCGCGGAGGCGAGGGAAAGAGGAGGAGAAGGAGGGGGCGAGGGGGGGGGGAGTGTGCATGAGAGCGATCGCGAGTGGATTCGCGAATGCTGCATGGAGGACGGGGCTGACGCAGAATAAGGTCGACCACCCCGGATCTCCATCCCCGGATTTCATTCATCAGTCACAGTCGAGCGTGGCCCGCGCGAGCTAACCGGATTAATCCTTCCGCGGTTGTCTGCGCGGCGGAAAGGCCAAAACCGAACGCGACTTGTGTCGCAATGGAATTTCCAAAAGCAGCGATTACAGGGCGGTGGTCGCGTCAAAAGTGCATGTACGTTTTACCGCAGGTAATGCGGCGTAATAAATTAATGCGGTGTCCCCGAGATAATAGAGAAGGGATTATTTTTCGTCTCTCAAGAGAGACAGATAGATGAATCAGTAATCATTTAATCTATAGTAGCGATGCAAAATATTTAAGATAACGGAAAGGAAACTTGAGTCGCGCAGCGACGCAACCGCAAGTTTATTTTTGCTGCGATAACAGTTCAGCCTGACCGATTCTGTCCCGTGTCGTTTTACTCGATCTGCCTCTTGTATATCGGCATCGTAAATCAATTCCAAATCTCCGTTCCGCAAGAAAGCCCGTAAGAAACGCGCACCGGGTAATCGAATTCTCACTGCTCGCGCCACGAATGGATCCGCAATTTCGCTAAGCTCACTTCTGCCCGAACTTTTTGCAAAAGCATCGCTGCTTCGCTTACGAGCTGTGTGGCGCCAAATTGGCTCGTAAAATATTTCATACGATGCCTCGGTGCCGTCCTCCTTATTTGATCGATCGACGGATCATAGGTAGATTAAATTGCAAAGTTGGCCATCGAGATACGGTTCGCCTTCCTTCACAAAAAAAAAAGAAACAAGAGATCTCTTAAAGAGTATAGTTTGTTATAATTATATATAGACGCACCGCCAGAAAGTAATCGATGACGGACAGATAGTTGTTGATGTGTATGCTCCAATAACTCGTTGTAATCGCATGCGAAAAATTCCGAATTGATTCTTTGTCATCCATATTTTTCGCATTCATACGTCCGCAACGTGAATCTTTTCCTGCTAAAATAGGACAGATATAGCGGCAAGCTCTGCCAAACGACATCCTGTATGACGAATTTTGCAGTATCCTCCAGATCGTACATCTGTATTGTATTCTCTAAGGATGAAAGGATGAAATTCATCGTGACTTATTCTTACTACCCTTTGAAGTATAAGGATCATTATCCCCGAGCCGGAAGCAATTACGCGCAAGCGCGCGCTTCTCCGTCTTGCAAAAAGTTCTCCAGATGCTCGACGGCATTTTTTTGTTTTTAATTTCGTTCCTCTTCGTCTATTGCATTCTCACGAAAGACGTAGACGATGCGCCCGCCGTGAAGAAAATATCGGGTGTTACGAAGATCGATACGACCCGCGCCGACCTTTCCGATGTCTTCTCTCTGTTGCCACCTGGTTTTCATTTCCATGTTACATCCACCGTCGTCGACGTCGGTATATCGAGAATTTTCCTCCCGAGGCTCGTGGATTATCCGAGAAGTCAAAAAGCCGTCAAGCCGTAACTATCGGCTGACAGATAGCTATCATATGCAACACGCGTTTATCGAATCCGCAGTATCGCGCGCGGCTTCAGCAACCATTTACCCATTTATTGCGCACATTAAATTTTTTGCGACGCAAAATTAGCCGTTTTAATTATTCCAACGGCACAACATTATGCGCGCTTTTGCAGCGAACGTCTGCCTTGATAATGTAACAACGCGTGCGTTTTTCAGGTCTTTGATTCCAAAATTAATGCGCGGTTGAAAATTGCGCAATTTATTTCTCGGTTTAAAGCCCCGTCGGTGTATCACGTAACTCATATTTGCGAAAATTTTCGATTTACTGGGGGAGTAGAGAAAATCCCCCGTAATTACGTTGTTGCAAAATCCATGAAGGTGGTATTTCATTATATTACCTTCGTATGCAATTTATATAAAATGTTGCGAGTGCACATTGCGAGTGTTGCTAATTTAATACATTATTGTATATTGTATATTGTATCCAGCAGGAGCTACGCTATCAAGCGCTACAGGATATTGTGAAATAAGCATAAGGAAAACCAGGCTGAGATATCGGGATAGAGAGCGGGATATGAGCCTTACTCGCCACTTAATATATTTTATCCTTTGGGGCAGAAAGGGGTTAAAAGCTTTCTCTTAAATTTGTAACTTTATTACAATTTTTCTTTCCATTTTTACGTTCACATACCATAAAGATGTTCATTTGAACTCTTTCTTTCACTTAAAAATGCTCTTTTCTTTATTAATTTTTTTTTAAATCGTTATTATTTTACTTTTCTTTGGACTCTTATTCGTATGCAGTTGTTTACTATTCGATTCTTTCAACGTGCGGACAACGAAACAATAAATGGCATCCACGTTCCCTACAGATCGTTTCTGGACAGAAATTTCAGGATCGTTTATCGATGGCGCAGACGCGTGTTGCTTAAATCAACAGACGCATATCGACGCGAATTGGACCAACGTATGTATATTACGTGTCGGGTTGGCATGCGATGGTGTATCTACAAACGCGGTATCGCTACCCGTCTGAAGCTCGCTACTGCGTATTGGATGCACGTTGCAGACGCACATATAACTGCAGACGCACAAATAACTGTGAAGTGAATACGTTGGCCCGCGCAGCATCGTTCTTTTCTTTCATCATAACGAATTTGCAACTCTCGCCGAGATCCATTTCGAGACGATACACTTTATTTCACAATTTCGAGAAAGACAATTTGAGAAACAAATGAGGCGTTTGTTTCTAAGAGGGCTTTAGTCTACTCTCTCTCTCTCTCAAAGCAATCTTCCTTGCTTGAATTGCTCTCGCAGTTACATGGAGGTACACATTTGCTTAATGCGAATCACACGTACACACTCTGCCATGAGCAACCGATATTATACCGTTCTCGAGTTCGTATCGCGAGGCTCTTGCAACCGCGAGTAAATATCCGGGTAGAAATCTGACATGTCTGTAGTAATAGTTTACACCTAGCCGTTAGAAACATTAGTTTCCAGCAATTTAAAGCTGAAATACGAACGATAGTGCTTGCCATATTTGCATCTGGTCTTCATTCTTTTTTTTTTCTTTTTTTTGTTAGAACACATTAACGGAATTGTGAATTTTATTTGCTTGTCTCACCTGTTTTAGCAATTAACACATAAATTGACGCGTATGGTTCTTCTAAAAAAAAAAAATTAAAAATCTGATTTTTTTTTACTAAAGCCTTCATGTTAATCTATTCTTTCAATACGAGTTTTGAATAATTTCAATTGCAAAAGAAATGTCAGACGCGAATATTACTACGCAGAGCGCAGTACGTGATGTTACGGTATCACATCCGTGAAAGCGCGTTTGGAGAACATCCGTTTCTCGTCGCAAATCGACGCATTAAAAGGCTCTCGCGTCAGAACCTATTATCGGATCAAGATCGCGTGGAGAATGGAGTATCCTCGATCGCTCGTAACTTCATGCCGGCTGGAACTTCAGTAAAGAGGACTCGGTATTACTCCCCTCGTGGGAACCGATGCCTCGTAAATAACGTTGCACTCACGCCGCCGCCGCGCCGGATCGCGATGCAAACGCGCGCGGTGCATGCACGTAAGCGCATGTCGATTCCCCAAGCGCGAAGTTAACTCTTTCAACTGCCGGTAATCAATGTCCGCTTACGCGGAAACGCAGCACGAAAACAAAGCCATTTGTCTGTCCCTGGAGCTGGAAAGGAGATCGCGAGCACCGCGATCGGACGTCGGCAGCGCGAAAAACGATGACGAATGCGCCGGAATGAAGCCAGCTTGCACTTCGGCGCCGATGATTCCGGATTCACCGGTTTTTCTACCTTCTCTTCGCGCCGAAGGGGAAAATACACTTTGCCGCGAGTCGCGCGGATAGATTGATGATGGTTCGTCAGCGCGTTTTCTGGACGCTTGCTTTCTACTTTTGACTATTCGCATCAAGTTCAAAACGACGTGCCTTTCTGATGAACGTTAAAATTATTTTTGCTTAACGGAAATTCAATTTAGCGCCACTTTGCTCGCAACTTTTGGTTGTTGCGATATTAAATATCTTGTGTAACTATAGAATTAAGTTTCATAATAAGTAAGCTCCGTATTAAAATTCCGTTAAAGAGAAACTCACTTTGAATTAACGAAGCCTGTTAACTTGCAATAAGTACTCACGCAATTATGTCGGTGTTTAAAATCTTCCCCAGAGGAGAGAAGTTTTCAAATATACATATCTGCAAATACAGACTTGTAACCCGACGTGACGGCAAATTATACCGTGATAGAACATACTTTGCATATCAGGCATTTGAACAATTGCGAAATGCAGTATGGATTTTTCTTATTAATTACGATGACTTGGTCGTTGACGTAACACACACAATATCCTTTCATTTTTTATATTTTTTTCTCAGTTATGATTTTTAAATTTCTGTTACTGTAACTAAAAATAGACGATGAAAATGAGCCAAGTAATTTTAAAGTCAAAATAATACACATGGTAATTCTAAATGAACGTAATGAACTGAATATCGATGAGGAAAAAAACGTAGAAAAAGAGGTCATCTTTTTTTCTTCATCTAACAATCGATTATCTAGAAAGAGATTGCGTAGTAAGAGATTTATCGTGCGCGGTCGAATCCAGGGGACAAATAGTTACTTAACTGTAACAGATCCAAACTAATTGTCGCGAACGAGGTAAAAGTTCCGCTGCAAAAAAATTTCAAGCACTCTAATTGGTACCCAGGACCGATTACGGTGTCTAAATTCTCCTTGAAAATACTGTCTCGAATTTCCCTGGTGTACTTCCTTCTCGAAACGCGAAACACATTAATTAAACGGTAATTGTGGGATTCTACTTGACACCCATGTTGGTTCCATTTGCGCCGACGGAGACATACGGGCTTCTTCTGTATGCGTTGTCTTTCGGCAGCGATCCACGGGGAAGACTGATCGCGCCGCGGATTCACGGCGTAATCGCGTTATTGTCTCATGAAACTACCTGTTGTATCCACGCCCGAACGCAATCGATCGATTTGCTCGAGAGCGAACACGCTTAACGTCCGTGTCAAGGCCTATCTAACACTCGCCCGAGAATACTCGCTGATGCTGTCCAGGGGTACTCGAATATTCAGACATTCTCTAATCCGTATTCGTGGAACTGCTTGAATTAGAGAAAGGGGGAAAGATGGATGGACTAATGTGCACTCATGTGCAATATTAGAAAATTAAATAGCGCTCGGAATATAATCCGCGCGTATATACACGGTCACCGCGGTCGGTGCACAAGAAAATTGGGCTCACAGGGTTTTTAGCGCGCTATACGCTAATCTCGGGATTGTTATTCGTGTCAGGGAAGCCGACAAAAAGTCCGCGGGAACGCGCGTAACCGTCAACGCGGTCGCGTCTTTACGCGCGACACAGAAATAAAGCGAGAAGGCGACCTGGCTCGTTACCAAGACGGTTAATCTCGCGGCCCGGACCCGATCTGTTCGACGACTACAAATCCGGGGAATATCCCGTCATGCAGTATGCGGCATGCACAGCGTGCAGCCGCGCTTGCGAATCGATCTTCCCCAGCGCGCGTATAATATCCTCCATCCAAGTTACGGGGGCCGATCTGAAAGTTCGACGTTAAACTCACGACTTTATTTTATCGTAAGTTACTACGCGAGAGGACGTGCTTTAAGTCCCTTTGGATAATGATTGAACGCGAATGAGAATTTTTCATCGATCTACAACAATGGAACAGCTATTAATTATTTGATTATACGACGTCCATAATATGGAGCATTATACCGCGACAGTGCCGCTTAAAGGATAAGTTATTATACTGAGATACGGAGGTATAAACCATAAATTCCACGTCGCCGATAAGGTTTAATTTTACGAGCAAATTTTATGTAAATTTTTGATGGAATCTGCTAGCAGCCAATTAAATATTCAGGTCTAATATGGCGGCTGGTCCTTAAGATTGCGCATTCTGAAGCATATGATGCATATCCTGCGATAAATCGTCGGTAGATTAGATCTCTTTAATTATAGCGTATTAATTAAGCGCGAAGTTTAAATCCGGCGACGGTGCGTTCGAAGGATATGTGATCGTTATCGTGAAGGAAAAGCTAATTAAATCACATATTTAGAATTATTCGACGTAATTATTCTCGGCTCCATTTTCCGTGCAAGAAGAAGAGATGAAACAATCGTATTATTTCCATCATCCGCGTTCCTTGCCCTTAATTGTATCTCAAAATTCGCCATCGTCGCGAAAAGCCGCGCAAGAAAATCGGCGTGGCGTTCCCGTCTCCGTTTCCGTATAACTTAATCCCTTACTCGGCCACTCTGCAGGAATTCGGCTTTAACTCCCGTCGTGAATCCCACGTGATATCTCGGCGCGCAGCTTCTGCACAGATATCTTCTCACCCCGCGCTGTCCCGTTGCAATTTCAGTGTTTCACATTTTCGATGTACCGCCGACGTGGCTCGCCGGCGTGGATCGCGCGTCGCGTCGTCCCAAGTTTTATCCTCTCGCGAGTCGAGAGTTCGATCCTTTCTCAGAAACTTTGCGCTGCTCGTTTCCCGGCTCTCTCCCTCCCTCTCTTTCTCTCTCTCTCTCTTTTTATCCTCCTTCGCAAAATGATCCTTCCCGGCTTGATCCTGACAGATAACTCGAGTCTCGTGTCTTTTATTTCTTAATTCCTGTCTCCTGATGGTGACTCACCTTCTCTCGGCCGTGGAAAGACAACTTTCGAGAGATCGCTTCTACCTCCGAAGAGATTTGCGGAGAATCGATTTCCTCTCTTTTCCAATTTGCCCACGCAAAAATCCCGTTATGATTTATAACATTAAGAAAGCTTTATATACTTTCTTCCAAACTCTTTTAATATGTTTGCAAAATCGAGTTATGTAATTCTTAATAACGAATTATACGATAAAAATACATCTAAAGATATCTTCTCTTATATAGAAACCTTTTAATTGCTAAACACCATAAGTATCTAACGTAAGACACGCTGAAACATTTTGAATGTATCTCTGTTAAATCGATTTGTTAAAAACAAACCACACTCAATTCTAAGGCGCATCATTTTATAAGAAACTAAAGTCGCACGCTACATATTGCGAGTTTGACAGCTTTAGGACGATCAGATTGACATATTTTCGAATATATATAGTTATATATGGGCACTCTGGCGGACCGCCGATTCTTTCCGGTTGTAAAATGCTGCGGAAACTTTTATGCGTTTCCGTATGAATTGGACGCGGTATGTTGCCGAACTGTTAGGTCAACGGTAATACAGTTTCGCTTTTCTGCCATGCGAAATCTCAAGCCAAATTTTACGCGACCAGCGGATTGGCACAATTTCCTATTACGTCCGTCTTGAAAGTGCTTAAATAAAAATAAAACAGCTGCATTACGCGGAACGAGTGAAAAACTGAGCTCACTTTTGCGTTTTCCCAAATGGAAGATACATCAAGACTCGGAAGGACTGACAGTGATCGAGGGATGCCAAAAACGCGATATCGGAGCGCGCGATACATTTCGCGAGCGGGCGCAGTTATTTACAGAATTGACAGGTGCAACGGCGACGGATCTCCCCGAGTGCGCATCTGGAGCTCCGGACTCCCCGGTCTGAGGATGCAAATTTAATTTTCACGAGCGCGGCGAAGTCACGAGCAATCTAGGCAATACGCTTGTCGCGCTTATAGCCTCTCTTTTCAGGGCTTTTGCTCTCGATGCCCCGTTAAAATTTGCGTCGATTTTGTTGCGCGGCGAATTTCTGCGAATAAACGTCAGCGCCAACACGCCGCGCCGGGTAATCCATTTGCCGCGGTACATTTGCCGCGTAGTGCCTATTATAACTCAAACGGCATTGTGTCGGTTATCCCAGCGCGAACGCACGTGTTGCGTCGCTTATCGGCCACCTTCCGCGTGGACGATTCCGCGGTAGACGAGGGAGAGAGAAATACGCGGCGGTATTTTATTCCCGTAAATGGGACCGCATTGTGCCCGACGGGTCGGCGCTGACGGGATTGGTTGGCGGGGTTGGTTGGTAAAGAGGCGACTGGAAAAAATATTTTTCTGTTCGAACGATAAAAAAAAGAGGAGAATTTCCGCCGCGCCCGCACGGATCGGCGTCTCTCACGCGGTATCAATTAATTACCGTCCTGGCAACAATCGCGATTAATTGCAATAAACTTCCATCGTCCCGGCAATATTCTCCGCGAAAACGATAATACACGGCGAATGCCCGTTTACCAATGCATGAGCGATTTTTTTTTCTCTGTTGGTCGACGTTGCCGTACTTCTTCTTGCCGCGTGCCTTTTTTTTAGGAATTTTGAATTATCCAGCAGAAGAGTTAATTGAATTGCATTTCACGGCACATTTACGCCTATAAATATTATATGAGTGTCGGATATACATGAAATTTAACGCGAGTATATGTTCACTTCCGTTGAACGAGCTCGTTTTATTTTACTAGTCAGCGGATATTGTTACGTAACTTCTGTTTAGAACCAACACTATCTAGATATTTCATACTCGCGAATAAATTTGCGATGAAGTTTCTTCATACCGCAAAACGTGAAACATTAAAGTTTCTTTTACGAACTAACTAGCCCATAAAAATGGAAGATTTTTATCGAATGAAATTATTGTGAAAGAACACTATGCACTTTCGGCACCGTTGAAATCAGTGTTGAATGCATTTTAACAAATTCGTCGATAATGCACAGTCGTTGATAATGTACGCGTGTATAAATTTCGACACGTGGCATGCATGGAGGCAAACAAATATTTTGCATCGCAGGGCGGAACACGCCCATAAAGTATTCATGACTGCCACTCGGTTTTGACTCCGGTCTCTTTTTTTTTATTATTATTTTTTTTTGTTGCGCACGCCCTACTACCGTAAGAGCGGCAGATTGTAACAATAAATATCCTGCGTTCGGCCACGCGGCAATTAAAACCGGTTATTACGTTTTCAACATATGGCTTGCGGATACAATCAGTTCCGTTTTCTAGACGTCGAACAACAATGCTGACGTATATACGCTCCATGAAAAACGTTCCCTTTCGTGAATTTAATTTAATTTTATACCTTTTCTTTCGTTAACGAGTTTGACTTTCCCTCGAATTACCGAAATTAACTTACGTCTGTACGACCTAATGTTATTTCATCCATCCGAAAAAAAAAAGCGATGACACCGGTGTTTCGGCGTTAGCCTAAAACACGTGATGTAATACGATGTTTACGGACGCGCTTTACGACGACGGCCTTTTCTCGTTTGTGACTCCACCGTGACCCACCCTGTATATATTTACGATGTTTGACTTCTGCTGGCACTCGAAAGCGCGATGAGTACGATCGCGGGAAGATGAAATTCCTTTCGATTCCGAAGCATGGCTCTCCGCCAAGAGAGGCTGGGAATCGTGTGTCTCCTGTAGAGGTTCTTCTCTCTCCCTGCCTTTCTTCCCGTCGGTTCTTTCTAGTCGTCTAAATTCGACCGCCGTCGACTAAAACGAACCTAAAAATTTCGTGAAGAGATACGAAATACAGATTGGGGAGAGATGGGGAATTGGCAGAAAAAAATCGTGAACGAGAGAAAGCACAATGCGATATTTGGAGACCTTTTGGAGACCTTTCAACTTAATCCTACCCTCACCCTCTCTTCGTACGTCTCCCGGAGCAGATCTTAGAACTCGCGGAACTTGAAAGTTTTCGACGAAAGTGTCATTTTATTTTTTTTTCTCACGTTTCCTTAACATTCTCATCTTCTCACCCTGAGTGAAAAAGCATTTCTCGCGCGAAGAGCAGGTGCAACATCCTCCATGTCGAACTGCCACGTCGAGATTGCTGAAGTTACGTCCTAATTGTCCTACTTTTCGCGATGAAATTCGCAGCTTATTGTATAAGTGCGAGGTTGCAGGTGGCTTATCACGCCACGAAATAAATGTTGCAAGGCGCTACCGCCGCATTGACGCAGCGTCCTGAAAGTTTCCGGCGTGTTTCAATCAGAAAGTGTTAGGCGAGCAGGTACTGCCGCCAGTCTACTGCAGCGCATTAATTAATCGAAGACGAATATGGGCGAGGCGCGCTCGGATCGACACGGCGGATATTTCCTCCCCGCGTAATAAATAACGCTTACACCGGTCGAGCACACGGGTTTACGGCAAGCGTTTATCTTACCATAAATCTTTATTCTATTTTTGAAAATGTAGACTCGAAGACGCAAATTAAATACACGCTGGGAAGCCATTATTTCAGAATTAACTTCATAAAGCATTCATTTGCGTATTCCGAGATTAATTTTCCAGTTTTGTTTTATCTTGACGGAAGAGGTTGGATAATTAAATATCCTTAAGTCAATTATGTAATTTCGCCATCGGTTCAAATGTGAGAGAGAGGATAGGAGGAAAAGAAAAAGAAGCTGAAGAAAGCTGGAACAGTTTCAGAGAGATGAATACTCGTGTGTGTTCGTATGCAAGATCTCATTCTTCCGCTCTTTGTCTCGCCATGCATTCTATCCACTCTCATCGTGCTGCTCGAAAAGTAAAGAGACGATCGAGAATCAAAAGTAGCGCGAGAATCAAAAAGAAGAGGAGGAGAAAAAGAGACCGCGATGTAGGGAAAAAAGGGACACGCGATACAATGCCAGTGATGCTGCGGATTCTCGGATTTCCGCATGGAATGCGATGCATCGAAGCTTTACCGCTCACGGAATTCTCCGAGTTCGCCGCGGTACACGCGTGGTGCTTGAGCGTTCGTAATTTTCGTGTCTGAAATTAATTTGCTGTCGTAATCGTGGAAGCACCGACAGATTTTGTCGTTCAAATCTTCGAGAACGTTGCCAAAAAGATAAAGCTCCAACTCGCTCGCATCTCCGCGCTGAATTAACTCTGAAATTTCTGCTCCGCGCTAATTTTACGAGAGACATACGATTCATAATAATTCGCGGTGACCAAAAATAAAAGACATGATCAATGAGAAGATATAATCTTCTCTGAAAGTTTGCAATTCAGAATCCTAATATTCTTTACATTTACACATTTCGTAATTTAAAGAACCATAAATTTCTATTCTAATTTCTAAAATGTGTAACTTGAAAAGGCAAATTAAATACGCACTGACACGGGAGGACATTATTTTAAAACTGATTTTTTTTTAAGCATTCATTTAGTTTATAGATAAAGCTTATATATTTTTCTCAAAAAAGTGAACACAGGATATCCGAAAGTAATGTGTCTCCGCGAGAATTTCTACGCGAGAATTCCTCGCGAAATGGCGCATTTCGTGAATAATATTTTTCGCGTCGAAACGAGGCCGACGTTCGGCAGTGATTAATTTCTTTCTCTCGCGGCGCACTTTGCACGCGATAATGGAGATTTTCGAGGAACTTTTTCCCTCTCGTTTCCTCGGCGTTGTGAGCTTCCTCGTTGCACCTTCATGCCCATTAGTCCGTTAGTTCTTTCGATGTCAATGTCGTGGGTATATAGGTACTCGCAGCCGACAGACGGATCGTTCTTTCTTATCCGGACGCTGATACTCTTCTGGATTAGGCATTGTGCGGAACTTAGCGTGACGTAATTTAAGAGCCGGAAATGTGATGCCGGGAGCACACCATTAATCCAACGCCAACCGCAGATATTCGAGTTCTTTCGATTGCCCTTTGCTGCTGCTTTATTTACATTGTAACCAATATTTCATTGTTGTATCACCGTAAACAATTGTAACGCTTCAAATGAATATAGAGATTACAGAGAATAATACGATTTTATTTAATTTGGCAATATCGTATTTTTAAAAAAGATATGTTAACAAAAAAAAAATAGAACCTTTGCCTATCGCATCAAAACGGTCGCTGTTTTTGTATATATTCGATGAAAATTCGATTTCAGTGCAATAACCAATTATTCGATGCTAGAACTTTTAACTCGAAATAGAAAATATTGCCGAATTTAGAAACATTTGTCTCACTAATACAGTAATTTATACTGCTGAAAATCTGTTCTCTGCAATTATATTTCGTTGCGATAACCAACATTTCATTGATGATAGAAAAATCCGTTTGTCAACTACAGGGTGATAATTTTTAGATTTAGCAAAATTATTTTTAGCAAATAAAAATTTCAATCTTGCTGTTGTGTGTCCATAAAATTTTACCACGGTAATGTCAGGGAATTTTTTTCCGTCGATGAACAGATAAAAAGGGGTGTATATGAAAAAGTTATGAAAACTTTCTAAAGTGTTGCTTTGAAAGATTAGATCTTCTGCAAAACCCAACAACATTTCCTTTATACCCCAGATCGTTTCCTTTGTACAGAGGTGAAACGTTTCAAATTTCCTCTATGTACGTTGTAATCGAGCGATCGGCTGAAGTGTTGGATGTTGTCACGCGTATTGCAGATCTCGTTATAAAGCCGCCTCAAGCTACCGCGCGCGAGGATAGACGACTATACGCCGACGTTAAGGCGTTAAGCGCGAGGGAGCAACGATCAACAAATTGTGGCTGATTGAAGTTTGGAACGTTCTTGTAGCGATTTTTTTTAAATGATTTGTCCCATTTCTAGCTTCGCACGGAGTAACTCATAAGTGTCACAAATACAATACAAAATATTTCGATCAAATACACCCATCGGAGGGTATCCTTATGCTCGATAAATCACCCTTCCGATCATGTAAAAAGTTCTAGCTACATCAAAAATAATTTGTCCCATTTCTACTTTTGCACAAAGTAACTTCTAATTGTAAGTGCCAAACGCAAAATAAAAAAATTGTTCTTATTGAATGCACGCGTCGGAAGGTATGCTCGATAAACTACCCTCACGGTCACTTAAAAAATTCTAGCTACGCCAAAAATGATTTGTCCCATTTCTACTTTTGCACAATATTACTTCTAGTGCCTGACATAAAGAAAAAAAAATTCCGATCAAATACACGCGTCGGCGTAGCTAGAATTTTTTAAGTGACCGAGAGAATAGTTTTGTCGAGCATAAGGGTGCCTTCCGACGCGTGTATTTGATCGAAATATTTTGTATTGGGTCTGTGGCACTTATGAGTTATTCTGTGCGAAGCTAGAAATGAGAAATCATTTTTAAAAAAATCGTTCCAGGAACGTTCCAAACTTCAACCAGCTCGAATTACCGTCGAAGTTAAGAGTCGCTCGTCGCCGCGCCATTATCGCGTGGGATAGACCCCTGATGTCGGGATTGATTATCGCGGCACACCCGGCGTTACCCGAGTTATTCGACGTAATTACGACGAAATTTATCTCGCCGCCGCCGTTCTCCATTTACGTCACGCCGCGAAAATTTACGCAACTCCGCGACGAAACTCGCGCGTAAATAAGACTTCCTGCACGCCCGCTCACGGCGTGACTTGAGAATACTCCGTTTTTTCTTACTTCTTTCACCGGCACGCTCGTCCCTTTTATTCCCGACGTCGGCCGTAACGATATTAACTTTGTGAATTGTCGCGGTGAGCCAGCGACGGGAAAGAGATAGATATCCTTGTGTACGGAGAATACGCGCTAAATCAGTCCATAAATCTACCGATCGGTGGACGCTTCTGGACCGGTTGAGAGATTTACGGCTTTGGTATTGCGCGCGACGTTAGTCAGTCGAGTTCTGCGAAATCTGCTCGAATCGGATATTCCCTCGTGATCGGTAGCCGATCGGATACGTCACGCGGCGTAATGAAGTGCCATATCTGCGACGGAAGATGTCGAATGGCTGCGGGGGGAGGGGGGAGGGGGGTGGCGACCGAAGGATAATATCTGCGGGAGTTTGAGTGCGGTCAGACGCGTGATTAATTGCCCGAGTCTCTCGAAATGCTGACTAAAGGCCCGCGTGTTCCGCACCCGCGGGTCTGGCACGTCGACCGGGCTCGCAAAATTAATAACTAGCGTTAGATGAAAGGTATAGGCTTAAGAGGTTTCTCACCGGTAACCGGCACGCCCCGGCAACTGTCGTTCAACCCCGTCAAGCAACCCCTGATCCCCGAAGACACCACCGCCCGTCACGGCTACGTGTCAGCGATTTCTGCGGGGAGTCATAATCTGACGCCTATCTCGTTTCCCCGTGACGAGAAGAGTAGAGAACCCGAGCGAAAAGCGCGATTCTTTTTTCCTTCAATCATTTGACACGCAAACAGCTAGTTAGAACGGGGTGTGCTCCCTAGGATTCCTGCACCCCGGACACTGAGAGAGATGCATAGGATTTTATTCGAGCTCGCGATATCAATTATTTATGTTATAGGCGAGGATTACGATCCGGGAACTGGCAGATATATTTTACGTAGAATCTTAATACGTCGTACGTGTACAGAGATGGAACTAAGCCCGCGGATTCCCGCATTTCCCTGGACGACTACTCTTTTAAACAGAACAGAGATTCCCCGAAGGATTGCCTTCGATAGCTCGCGCGGGTGCAATCTGTATTCCTATACGGCCGAAAGATGAACAATTTGATTGTGAAAGATGAGAGAGCGCGGACGAGTGCGCTCTCTCGAAATATGGACGTAAAATATAAAATCGTCGAAAGAGAGAAGACTGAGAACAACAAATCCCCAGAATGGAAAATTGTTATCGTGAGACAGAGTTTAAGTCGCACTCATCCTTGTAAGATGTCCACTCGAAACACTCAGGAAGGAGTCGAGAGATAATTGAACGGCGTGTCGCGGACTGGTGTAAAAGTATCGCGGAGTATCTCTACTGCAACGATTCGCAGTTAAATCCGTCGCCGCCGATCGATACGTATTTATTATTCATTAAAACGTGGCTCCGAACGGTGTTTATCTCCGCGAGTAGCGATTAAGCGGATCTGGTAGCTGGATATTAATAACTCAGATCACATTCGTCGTCACGTGCTTGGGCACCACTAATAATACTCATCTATTCTTACCACAATGTATTGCAGCAGATTTACGAGCCCCTGCGACACAAAATGTGCACTTTGTCAAACTGTCAAACTAATTGCAAAGTATCTTGCTATCCACGAAGTGGCAATGTGTGCTGCTTAGGTTCACTGCAGTAATATATGTTCGCTCACAAAATTCCTCCGGGATTTCAAGCCAACGTGATTCTTAGAAAAAAATTGGGTTGCATGCATGCACCTCGCTGCAGCTTGCAGTATGGATAAAACTCTCGAAGTTCTTAGCTTATCCTGGTGCATCTCAGTGGAATTGGAGACTGAAGAGAGGGTCTTCTTGATAGCATGGAGATAACACATACGCGTTCACATGCGATATTATTTTTTGATAGATGCACATATACACGATGTAATATTTTTTTAACATCCACCGTCTCTCAGATATCATATTTAAATTGAAAGAATAAATTTCAATAAGAGGTGATTCAATTTCACACGCGTTAGACAACTATCGAAACGTTCCAAGTTTCCTGCCGTGCGGCAGACTCGTTTGCATACTTCCACCCTACCGTATAGCGGCTCCCAGATGCTATTTAAACTTTAAGTGACTTTGTGTTGAAGAGCCTTAAGCACGCTAATTGAAAACAACGAGCTACCAAAGCGGCCACAGGCGGGCTAACTATGGCCGTGGCGATTCGCGTGGCCCACTTAGGCGGGATCAGAATAGCATGAGAACTGTACGACGAAAATTTTGGGAGAACCTCTCCTCTTCTGTGCGTGCGACGAAAGTTTCTCGCGATATCTAAAAGCGACGTCGCGTCGCGTCGCGTCGCATCGCGTCGGATGAAATTCTGCCGTTCGCTCGAAAAATTCGAGTTCGCGATCAGACGTTAATTATAAACAGATATATGTCTAAAATTTTATCTTTTCCTTTAGTATTAAACAACGTGCTTGATCTGTTTGATAAGAAATTGATAGCTTGAGCGTAAAATTATGTCGGACCGCGCGAAAAGATCACCGGTTACTTTTAGCATTGTCGTAGACAGCGTTTAGAAATATCGCGACCGAAGGAGCTCTCAAAGCGACGCGGAGTGCTCTCTTCTCACAGCGCGACATGCGCGACAAATTATGCCATATCAGAGAATCGCCAGCCGGCAGATTCCACGGATCGCGAATCTGTGAATGTAAATCTCTAAATGCATCTGGTCGCTCGCACGAGAATCGCATCTAAGCGTCCGCATTCGGGAGGCGTCTTACTTTACGGAGCATACACCTGGCGTATATATATATATATATATATTCAACTTCGGTGTGCAAAGTTACAACGGCGAACAAAGGCAAGGATTAACTCAACTATCGGTGTAACTTGAGCATTCTGAGTATCCGACTGAAATGTATCCGACGGGTAAAGATATTTCGGCGAGCGAATGCAGTAGAAACGGTCGCTATAAGTCAGCCGCGGCGCGCACCTCGCCGAAGCATTGACCGGCTGTTGCAGTTGCAACTGCATTGAAATTCCTCACGGTCGAGCACACTCGAATCGACCCGAGTAGCGTCGTCCTTTTTTGCGTTAACTCGGCTCGACGCAAGAACTCGCGGCTCCATTGAATTCATTGCCGTTACATTTCCCGCTCATATCATCATTTTTGCCGGCTTAATGTCGTATCGGAAGCTGCAGCGAGATGAACGATTTTATATTGGGACATTTTTTTATGGAATTATATTGCGAGAATGCACGAGGAAGGTTTAGAAAATTCTACGTAAAGTTTTAATGCACTCTCGCGTCATGAATTGAATTCGCGGAAACCGACACAATGATTCAAACGTTCCTTAGTTGTAATTATTATATTTTAATTTTTTTTATATTTGTGAAATTGCATTATTTATACGCAACTTATATACTAGCTGTTTCATTCTTAAAAAAAAAACGAACCAATTTGTATGTTAATTTTTACTAGCACTTCCATTCGCACTTGTAAGTATGTCACTGTCATACTTATCAGTAATACATCACGACTGGCGACGCTTATCAGTGCCATTTGAAACGAAAGTTTCTTTCATATCATTCTGCAAAATTCACTAGGAAAAAATGGTAATATCAGATTATGTCAACGTTGACAAACGACGTCCGTTAAAATACGCCTTGAGAGTTTCACTGAAAAATTGCAACGTGCAGCGTCGAGTTACGTACCGAATCATTTTTTCAGCACTCACGGAAGTAAAACTTATGTTCGGACGTCGCACGATTTTCACAGCGCAAATAGACGAGCGTTCATCTCATTCGTTCGTATGTTTCTTTCTTTCTTCCTTTTCATTTTTAGAACAGAGCTCCAGCGGCTTCGGACTGGCGACTGAGTAAACACTCGTCGTCTGTCTAATTTTCCGTTCCCTCTCTTCGCGTTCGTCACTTTGTTGCAACTTTGGTTGTCTCATACTTTATATCTCCCCCCCCCTCTCTCTCTCTTCCTCTTTTATTCTTACTCTTTTTTCCTATTATTCATATTGTTTCGGAAGCATTGAGAAGTCGGTACGAACAAACAGAAAAAAGAGAGAGAGAGAGAAAAGACGAGAGAGCCAAATTTACTTTTGAAAGAGTACTCGAATGCTAAATGGCTGGGGGCACTTAATATTTTCAATTGATCTAAAATTTACTGGCCGAAAATGCAAACCCCATCCCATCGCAGCTTTTGTTCTCATCTTCATTTGATGATATCTCGGTCAGTTTTGATAATCGAAACAGAGAACAAAGAAAAAGCGTGGGGAGGGAAAACGTAGAAAAGAGAAAAAGCAAGTGATACATATACATATATACATATATACATATATATACGTATAGAGGAGAGAGAAATAGCGAGCACGCTCTAGAAGACACGATTGATGGAAAAGTAACTGAAAGTGACGTGCTTTTCCGGCGTGCAGAATCATAATTGCAATTTCGCGTACATAACCACTGTATGCTTTTTTAAAGCGCGAAGGTACAAAAGCACGGCTTGCCCTCAGCATTCGTAAATGTCATCCCGCGAATAACGAGACGCATGTACGCAAAGTGATATTGGCTGAAATATCATACGCGATAATAATCTCATTTTTTCCTTCCGTCGAAATGCCCTTCTCAGTTCTTTGATGCTCACGTTGTGCGCGTTTCCCATTCCTTCTGTCCTATTCAAAATAAAGGGGAAAAACTTCAAAGACGAAGAGGAGACGAGCAATTCAATACAGCCATACTTTTTTTATGCAAATAAAAAGTTTTTATACTTTTTATTTGAATAAAAATCATTTTGACGCATCCCATAAATTGTGATAACTACGTGCCTAATCTCATATCGGTTTAAGGGTTAATATAACAATCCAAAGATTGATTGTTGATAACATCTATCTCTCGGGATTATCTCGCGCGGCGGAGGGACCAGCGAACAATCTTATCGGCATTTTTAATTACCTTTGCCCGAGATTGTCGAGCCGCATCCCTAATTTAGCTTTTCTCGACGAGCGATTCCGCGCTAGCCCTTCGGCTCCACACTTTGCAGAACAATCGCCTCTCGAAATTCCGGAACAGTGGAAACGAAGGAGAAACCGGAATGAAACTTTGCGGATTGGACCGTAATATAACTTAAAGTTAGTTTTCACGGACTAACGCCTTGCTGGAGGACGATAAAGTGGGGAACCATAAATAATATTTCCCGATTAAAGAGCGGCAAACGTCGGGACGTTACTTCCGAGTTGTGCAATTAAATCGATCTTGAAAATCTATTATCTCGCTCCGAAAGTATAATACCTGCTTCATCAGCATCATCTTTTAACGATTAAAATTGAGAGTGATTTATCGCGAAAAGTCTTCGCGTGAGATAAAATGATAGATTTTGCGCTCTCATATAATTTTTATCAAACTAATTTGTGTTCCATTTTTAGAGAAGTATTATATTAATAAAATCGAGAATTATTTCGGATCGTATCCGGTTGCAAAACGAGCTGGTTTCGTCTAACGCGACGAGAAACTTCGAAAATAGACACGCACGCTGGCAGTTGCCGGGCGTTATTTCATTCTCGAAATTGACGGCGGCATCGATCTTCCGACGTAAACCACGCGCCAGTATCACGGTCGAAGTGACACCGTGAAATCGGATTCCCCCCCGTGAGTAGAAAACACGCGGCCAATCGACGAAAGATCGAGAGCGGTATTCGGCTATCGGGAAATAACGGGACGTTTATCGTTCTTCTTCCTCGCCCTCCGCGAAGCCCCCGTACTCACGGATGAAACCTGGGGAGTAATCTAGGTCCCCGGGCGTACTCCGAATGGCATTTGCGCGCGGTAGGGGTGGTTGCACGGGCGAGGACGCGTGTTCCCGAGTGCGGGAAATACTGAATGGCCCCGGCGCGCGCCGTATATACCATTCAAACGCAGGCAGCAACGGCCGCAGACGGGCGGCAGGGTCGGCGCAGGGTTAAAGATCGATGTCTCGATTCTCCGGCGCGATACACCGCGAAATTACCTTCCAGGTGAGGCTTGTCGTTCCCATGGAAACCAAGTTAGCCCCCGGTTCTCTCTCTCCCTCTCTCTCTCTCTCTCTCTCTCTCTCTCTCTCTCCTAGATCAGGGCTGATCTACATTCTCGCCCATTCGGTCGCTTACCACCGCTGCGGAAGCGTCCTCGCGCAAAACGAGATGCGTGTTCATCGCCGTGACTCTTGCGCGTCCGATCTCGTTTATACGAAGTACGTACGTAATGCACGGATAGCGGAACCGGCTTTAACTCTGGCGACGCTTCGACCACTCTCCAGTTGTTGCCGCCCACCCACAGTAATCCCACGGTAACGCGTGCTGTTACGATTATTTGTATGCATCCAGGTAATAACGCTAACGAGTAATGACGGCATCACTCGAGTACCCAGTTGGCGTAAACCGAATTAACCGATCGTTCATCGGATAACGACCGTTGACTTTTCATCCCGACTAGCGTGGCTAATTAGCTAATTCGATACGGAGATACGATGGCAGGAAGCGTGTACGCCCTTAATGAGATAATAATTTGCATATTAATGCACCCCATCGGAAATTCACTCTCGGCTCAGCACGACGTAACGCGAAATTTTATCCGCGTAAAACAACGGTCGCGCCTCGCGCCCTCCGCCGTTAATCGCCTTGGCTGTTGATTAAAAATCGAAACAGCTACAGCGCGCCAAGAATTACCCGGCGCTGTATACGTTCCGATCGACATTAATTATTCCCCGGAATTAATGGCACCGCTATAGAGCGCGCCGCGTCCGGTCTCTCGCGCAGCACAATATTTCAAATAACGCGATATTCCGGTATTCACTATTAGCATATTTTTTCATCGCACGTTAACTGCTTCCCCAAAGTGTATAACAGTGTCGAAAGTAGTAAAAGGAATAATCGATTTCTCATGGCGCGGAGCGCCGTCCTTTCGCTATACGTCGATCCTTTCCCACGGCCAATCGCGAGGAAGCAGAGAATCTTCAAAAGAGTCATACCAAGATGCCAAAAGACGCGCGTCATATCGCGCGGACGCACGCGGGACATGTATCGATATATATAAAATGTCGTGACGTCTCCCCGATATGTAACGTCCCTCTTCGCCGCCGACGTGAATCCAAGTGCCGACCAGACGGATGTACTCCCGAGATAATTTTCGAGACGTCTCGGAGATCGGATTCGTCCTTGCCAACATGACGTCAGCTTCTTTAATCCTCGCCTTGGAGGTGTGTCGTTTCGAAGTCGGATTTAGCTCCCTTACCCCGTCTGAATTCCGGGGAGAATCTACTCTACGGCCGGCACACGTGTGCGTGTGCCCCCTCTCTCGGAGGATCGATAGAGAAACGAGCCACGCATCCTAGCCCCCTAGAAAGAGAAAGACGAGAAAGGGAAGTTCTCTCCTTCGAGGATCTTTCCTTCCTTTTCCTCATCTTTTCCCCCTTTCCTCGCGACATATTTAATTACTTACTCGAGCATTCCGTTTAATTTTCGAGACTATCTCGCGTCATCCGAGGGGGGATATTCCTTTTCTCCTTCTGATTATAAATCCTGCCTCTCTGTCTATACATACATACATACATACATACAGCCTGAAAATTTTTCAAACGGATAATCTATTAATCTCTTACTTATCCAATCGTATCTACATTGATCTGAATTTGAGTTTCGAAAAAGTTTCAGCAATTTGTAAAGTTCATTGACAAAATAAAAGATTTAACTAATGGATTAACGAAAAACTATTGGTGTATTGTACTTTAATAGAAATTTTCGATTTGTTAGATCACGCTTTTACTGATATAAAAAATTAAATATTGTTATTAATTTTTGAAATTATGCATCAATTTTTTTATTTAAATGATTTGAATTCATCGATAAGAATTATCATTTTTACATTGTGCTTCCGAAATGTTACAATATTTAAAATCTCTGATAATCTTGTATATCGAATCGCTGTAATATGAATGTAACGTTAATTGTTATTGAAATTAATGAATTATTTATTTCTTGATGTTTTAATTTTTTATTGTGTTATTTTTTAATATCTTTTTTTCCATTGTGTATATTAAAATTTTTGCATGTTTCCACGATATCTGTGCAACTGGCAAGATTGCAGATTATTAATATCTGTAGATTATTAATAAATTATGTCTTGTACGCTATTTCCGTCAACATCATTTTTTTAAGGCACTATAATCACTCGCTTGACGGTCCCTGAAAATACCTTATCTCTGTCGGCTTAGCTAACTGAGCTGTTGGAAAGGAGAGATCAGTGTCGCCTTCACTCGCGGTGTTCCGTTCTCGCGGTTATCGCGGAAATGTCGGCAACTTGTCAGACATTCCGGGCAAGTCGTCCCATAATACGCGTATGATTACGCCCTCGTTACGGGGAGACTTAGAATCCACGAGAAAGACATTTCGAAGCGTGTCGTGCCCCTTGCAGTGCATCGATTCCACAGTTTACCGCGGCTCCATTTACATTTAGCGGATAGCAATCTTTTACATGTAACCACTTTCAACTCTATAATGCACACAGTGGCCTTTCCCGGCGAAGAAATAATTCTTCGACGAGGAATATATTCCCGCCGTAAAAGCTTCCCCACATATTTCTCCGCGCGAACGAATTTTCCCCTCTTTATAAAAGAGGGTATATTTTTTTAACGGCCGCGTGTGCTTTTAAATTGAAAACTACTTTGTAATCGCTTAATTATCGGTATCGCGGAGGATTTGTTTCTCGCGTTTTTCCCGGCGCGCGCGACCCGATTCTTGTTAAACAAACAGCTCGCTGAATGTGAAATAGATCGTCGTTTAAACCCGCTCCTCGGCGCGGCGCGCCTGATCGTCTACATTTTACCGTTATCGCGTACATCTCTACGCGAGAGGACTGTACACACGCACACAGCAGCGTGACGGCACACCCGTGAAGGGCGACGGTGATATCAAGACGGAAATCTCGATATGCAGATGACGAAGGTCGAATATAGAGAGAGCGAGAGCCTGGGCCAATCGGCGCGAGCGAAGGTCCGACTCTCTTTTCTCTTTCTCCCTCGCTGCTGCTGCTCGCCCTCCAGGGGTGAATTTCTCATCTTCTTCAACCTTCCACTGTAGAATATTCAATCGCTCATCCTCTCCGTTTCGTCAGCCAGGCGTGAGTGCGAAATTCAAGCGAGCTCCTTCACGAAGTTTCACCCTTTTAACCGAACCAAAAGCCATTCCCTTTCTCCCTTCGTGCTTCGTTTTAAATGCCGAATATATTTCCCCTTCCCTCACCCCTCATTCTTAACTTTGCCTCGATTTTTCAGACCAGCTGCATTTTTTCCGGCTCCCCGACCACGTCCACTTAACGACTCCGCTCGGACTTGACACCTGATATGCAAATGTCTCACAATGAAAACGTCATAGCCTGGTGAGTAAGGAATAAGCGCGCGACGCGCAAAAACTGACAATCGTAATTGAAACGAGCGTACGTTCATTATTAAATTAGCCGGGCTCTCCTAAATCCATAAATTTGACGAGAAAAATGCATTGGATCGCACTTTTTAAAAACTGTAATATTCATAATTGTCGACGGTAGAGAATTTTTTTTTTCGATTTAAAGTTTTCTGTTAATATTTATAATTACGGTATTGCCACGTCGTTGAATCTCACGGTGAATTTCGCATCTGTGATTATTCGGCAGCCCAGCAACCCACCGATGTAAAACAATTATAGTACAGGGCGAAGGGAGGGGGAAGGGGGTTCGGACATAACCGCTCTCTGATTACGCGCTTGACCGCACAGAACACGCCGCCGCACACTAATTACATTGTAATATTCAGGCAAATGGTATTTCAAAAAACTGTAGGCATGCTTGCACGCGACAACGCCGTGCCGCGTCGCGCCGTGCCGGCCAGTCGGCTTCGTCGTTGTGCAGAAAATGCTAATTACATGGCCTGCTTTGGGCACGTCCAGCGGTAGTTAATTCAAAACGTCGTATTAACACCGTGTTTGGCGAACCGCACGGATCTCACCGCGCGATTTAACTCGTATATTTTTTTTGACGGTCCTCGGCTACGAATTAAAATTTTCTTTTTGCTTTCGCAGAAGAGTTTTCCTCTCGTCGCGTTAATTACCCGTAGCGTCTGTGCGCATGCGCTTTTATTCATCGCATATAGCTCATCCACCCATATAAATGCTAATGAAGATCGCGTTTATTCTTTATCCGTCTCGTTTTCATTTCCGTCTCAGACGTGGCCTCCTAAATTTACGTAATTTGCAGAAATTAAATAATTTTAATTTCTCTTTCTTTTCTACCTTCCTATCGACAAATCGCGTCGAATCCGCTTCGAAGGACATTTAAACAAGATCCCCCTCCATATTGAATAGGGTTACGCAATCAGCTTCCTCTCTACGGCCAGACTTGTTAGTGCTTTTCTCCCAGCAATTGCGGATTTTCGCGGCTTGATGGAAAAGCGAATTCAGCGCGATCGGCCGAGATGGATAGGCGCGAAAGAGAGGTGGAAAAAGAGAAGAAAGAGGAGAATACGTGCTAATAAAGCGGGTATTACGAGTATTACCGACTACGAAAATACGTCGAGTTTGCTTTTTCTGATGTTCTCGCTAGTATAGATGTCCTGCGTCGACCTCTACGCTATCGACGATATTATTCGCTCTAATGACGAGCGCGGATTATATCGTGCGATCCGTTTCGCAAATGCGTAACTTATATACCTTTCGCCGAGCCGTTTCGACCGCCAACATCCTGAGGGTGCGATGAAAAGGGATCGGTCTAAAGGAGAGCCCTTGGCTCTCGATCGAGATTTATCGCCGGTCCAAAAGCGACGATTCTTCAGTGTCAGTCTTTCCTTCGCGACGATAATAGAAGGAAAAATAGATTTAAACGAAAAGGGGATATCGCAAAATTCTTATTCCGAGCGTCTCGATTTGCTTTGTAACGTGTCGAAGATCAAAACTTCTTCCGCTCGATGCATGCAGAATTGCTTCGCTAATGAAATTCACATAAAAGGTATGCTGGTCACGTTCTTCCCTGACGGATTGCATTTCGAACCGAGAGCAGGGGCCTAACTGAAACTGTCTCCGGAGGATCGACAACGATTATGCCCATATGGCGTACGACCGCATCTCACGTTGTCTGTCTTTCGGATCGACCTGTGTCTTGAAAATTGGCGAAGAGTCCTCGAAGATGGATCGCGCGGTATATATAAATAAAGCGACGCTCCCATAGAGGTGAATGCAGGAAAGAGTGAAAGTTTCTTAACTGAGGGAAAATCAAATCGTTGACTTTCTGCACGTCTCTCGCAGAGTCGCGACGCAACGCAATGTGTAACTTTCTGGCATAACTGTACTTTTCTTAATTGTAAACTGCCGGGTACACAATTCTTGCTGGGGTGCGAACGTTTCTGCGTTCCGAACGATAAAGAATGCACGACGGACGATGAAGAGAGCAGAGCGCGCGAAATTGCTACTGTCGACGCTACTAGTTTCGATGTAGAAATATAATATTATACTCGGGGCACAGTATAACGAAATGCTATTTCCGGGCTTCTCGCCTTTCTTTAACGGCTTCTGCAGTTTATTTGCATTCCTTCGGCGCTTCTTTGTTCGCATCGTCCGTCCTCTCTCTTACGTGACGCGTTCGCATCTCATCAAAATTACCGATGATCGGTTATCGTCGTCAGCCTTGTCGGTTATCGTTATGAATTTTTGAAGAAGCTTCTCATTGTTATTTAGATCATTTTATTCGCACTCAATTTTTCTATACTTGTTTTGTGTGTTCTTCGTATTTGTATACTTTAATTGTCATTGCATGTTATATTTTAGCATTTTATTTTTTTCTAGATTATTATTAAAATATATAATTATTAATAATAAGAATATTATTGAGAAAGGCAATTAAATTTAACAAGAAACAGCTAAAATTATTTAAAATTATTTAATTATTTAAAATTAACGCATTTTTTCTCTTGCGCAAAGTATTAATTAATCCGAGATAGAACGATAAAAATGTAAAAGATTTTATAATTAATCCTTAATGAAACTGTAAAATTTATACACGGCCAATAAAAGAGCCACAAAAAATTGTGCTAAAAATTAGCACCGAAACGCACGCGACATTCGTAGATTTCTCGTAGATTGGGGATTTCCGCGAACGAAGGAAAAAAAACATTCGAAACGTGAGTGACCCGATCGAAACTGAAATTGGCCCGGCTATCCGTCCTTTTTAATCACCCTTGTTAATTACTAACGGTTTTCTCTTTGGCAACTGGCTTTTCCGTATATTCGCCTCCACTCATCATCACGCTCGTCCCCATCGGGCAATCATCAAAGTAACTTCCTTCTAGCGGAAAACGAAAATAGATACGTCCTCGGTGTAATTTCTGTCGTACGTAAAGAAAATGGACTAACGATTCAAATCCTTAAAAGAACATATTTTTTATTTTTTTGTTCATCCTCTTTTAAGCGAATACGTAACTCGCGTTATCGTTTCATTTGTTTCTCAACAATTCCTTGTACGTTTCGCGAAGCGTATTGTCTTCTCTCGCGCATCCCAAGAACTCTTCAGTTTCCAGAAGAGCTATGGCTATCGGAGTTCAATCTCCAAAGGTTGAAGGCACAGAAAAAGAGAGAGAGAAAGAGAGAGAGAAGGTAGAAGGGAGGAGGCATAGGAAAGGTCAGCATAACGAACGCTGAATTTTATTTGTGGCGCACTTCCAGACATTGATTTCCATGGCCGGCGGCGACACGTGCGCGCCGTTGACGTTTTATTTCTATTGACGGCGGAAAAAGCACGGTTGCCATAATGAATTACTCAAGATTCGCACCGCGTCTCGCGAAGCGGATAATCGGCTTTACGGGGGGAAAGAGAGAGAGGAGGGGGGGGGGAGCTCTTTTTGCCCCTGGCCCCGCGTTCCTGGTCGTCGGCTGTGCAGATTGTCCGCTCCCTTCGGTCTTCCCGTCTGGGATTTACTCGAAATGCGCTCACGGACAACGCGATTAATCGATTCGGGGAGTACGTATTCGCGGGTAAAGGAAATTCCTCGAATTCGGTTGACGAGGCCTGTCGTCTTGGCCTCACGCCGCGCACACGTCGCCGCACATTAGCAGCGGGATGGGCGACAGAGATGGGCTGTCGTTGGAAATGTGTCGCGAGCTTTCAAGCATTAACACGATAGGTGTGGGACCGCGCGCGAACCGCATACAAGACCAACCACACAACTTGCGAATACGAGCGTAAGTAACCGAATAATGTGTATTCGTGTCTCTGACGTGAGCTGGACACGCTGCCGGGTCTCCTCTCGCTCAGAAGCGAAAGACCCATCGCTCTCGCGGAGATCTGTTTGACTATTCATAAGTACGGATGCTGCATTCCGTCGCGGCGCACTCCGCCGTGGATTATAATTTCGTTCCCCGGAAACGTATCTCCGGGAGGGGCGCGAAAATCTCGGCGACGAAAATCGCGTTTAAATCTATCTCCGTCCAATTCGGTGCTCGTACGTGTCCGTATTTTTTTACCATTTTCATTCGAATCAACAGTACTTGTCGCGTGACATGAGTGGAAAAAAAAATATATTCCCGGCTTGACTACGAGAGCCGAGCTAAAAACGTAGCGACTCGCATCAAGCGAGAGATTAATGAATCCCCGTATTAATGGACGCCCGAGTAGCTTTCGGCATTATCGACTAACGCTGCAATTGGTCCTTTCTCCCCCTCTTTCTCTCTCTCTCTCTCTCTCTCTCTTTCTTTCTCTTTCTCTCTCTCTCTTCTCTTTCTCTATGTGTGTACTGACCCCGACATAACGGTCTCCCGCACGCCCGTATGTACAATATACATCGGACATCTTTTTCACGTGCCGAGGGTTTCAATTCGTCGCAAGTTTAACGCGAACCGGAGACGGGAACTACGAAAGGGATCGATCGAGGTTTGTTTGCCGAAAGCTTGCGCGCGGAACCCCAGAGGCGGCCGCATCCTCTCTCTAAATATGCGATGTAATACTGGATGCCGCGCTCACTCTCCAACGATTTGTCATCGCTCACACGGTATCGCTCGCACCTCGTTTACGTTGTGCGTTATCGTCCAGGACAACACGCGATTTTCGCCTCAGCCCCCTCTCCCACCGCAGAGAACGTGAACAACGCGAACGTGTGCGAATCCTCCGTGACGTGTTCTCCCGTGACGGACGAAGAGACGGAATATGTACCTTCCGAGAATATCTTATATAATATAACGAGGTGTACCGCATATAATTGTTCAAAAATATCCTTACATATTTTAAGTCGTCCGTTATTTGTCTGAGTGGTCAAACGTTACTTTAGATAACCTATAATTTTATGAAAACATTTAAAGAATTAGAATATACGCATCATATAAATTGTTTAGTTTATATAAAATTCACACACACACACACACACACATACGTCACAAAATGGCATATAAAATTATAAATAGAATTCTATCCTGAAATTTAACGTGAATTATAGATCGTCCAAAATGGAGTTGAGTTTTTATTTCAAATAATTTCCATTAGATAAAATCGATACATTTTAACAATTTAACGATTTCCATTTTAGATAATTTATTATTTGTCAGACTTTAGAATCAAATAGAATTATATTTATAATAATTTTCTTTATCCAGTTTTGATCACGAATTTATTCACCCATATTAAATCTCTCTTACGATTATGTACTCTTTTATGTTTGATGAAATTTAAGCTATACATTTTTCTGTACAAACAGTGTATATGCGTGTATGCATTTCTGTACAAACTTTATATAAAATATCACGATCTCTTTATTTTTATAAATATATATATGTATATGTGTCCACTTTTCAAACTTACAAAGTAAGGCATTACGAAGTTTGTAACCTCCGTGTGGCATCGTTACCGTGGAAAGGACCTAAGCCAGTCTTTACGGCATCCGCAGTTAAAGATTAACGTAAGAAGTAACGCGGGACCGAAAACTTGACTTTATATTCGCGCCGTTACTTATGCAAATGCTCCGCCTGGAACGCGAAACTTATTAAAGCTCGCCTGCAGGCGCCAGCATGAGGAAAACCGCCTCGCGCCGTCTTATTGCAAGGAGACAAAACTTTGACATTGTCGCTATTGGGAGACGTATAGGAACGTGGATAATGGCTTGGTAGAACGGTAACAAGATACCGATGTGACTTTACGTTTCCCTTTTCATATTTCCGACATTATGAATCCTTGTCGCGTTGCACCGTGCAAGCGCAAAGTGTTGGTGTTGCGCGAAGAAGAGAAGATTACTTGCAAGAAAGTATTTCCGCGCTAGTGGAAATCGACTTACGGGCAAGTGTACAAGAAACATTCTACGGAAACAACGGCAAGGTAATGACCCTCCTGGTGCCCCGGTATGTTTTACAGTCTTGCAAATTTTAACGAAGTCTGCACCACTCCGCATATATTGTCCGTCGTCAAATAAAACGCATACACTCTCGTACACGAGAACTTGCGGGCGCAAAAGCAAAGTTGGGGGGGTGAAATAAGATCTCCCGCGTCTGTTCCGTGCCACTTGGAACTTTCTAATCAGGCCGCTATTGATGAGATGAAGAACGAAAGGGCGCCGACAATATTAACCCGCGATAGTCGTGCTCGGCGGCCAAATAGAGTAACTTAATTGTTTCTCCCCACTAACGTGCCGGTAATGGCTTAGCCGAGGGTGTATTTTGCCAACTAAAGTTTCTCATAGCGCTGTTGGTGCTTAGGACAGGATAGTTTATTTCGGTGCGCGCGCGAGCGCGCAAGAGAGAGAGAGAGAGAGAGAGAGAGAGATATCAAAGGAGATTCTCGGTCCATTACTTTTCCCATGTATAATGGTTTGCCGTGTGTAACTGAGCGGATTACCAGATTGCCAGTTTGCCAGTTTGATCAAAGGTGCGAAGCGCGTGCCGAGTACTATCAATAATTCCGCGCTCCAGAAATAGGATAACATTTCCCATTGCGCAGAGGGAAGTTTACGTTTCTCGCTTTCGAAAACGCAACAAAGGCAACTTAATGATCGTGGAATCGCGCGAGTGTCGAAATCGTCACTTTTAGCCGACACACAGGTTTTAGGGGCAGGACTGCACAATTAGCCGGAGCGGTCCACCACAGTTGGTGTCTCCGTTGGCTGGGCGTTGACGCCAAAGAGAACGAACAGGGAATGGCAAAAGGGCGGCAGAATGTGTCGCGGACCACGTCGGCCCGTGTTCAAATGAGAAACGCGCACGAGCAAGTTCTAAAATTAATCCTTTCATTTAAATGCGCGGTGGGACGGCCGAGTAGATAATCATTGAATCTCGCGTCTGGTTTGCGGTCGTATAATCGTATTCCTTCCTTTAGAAGTGACGTAATAATACCACTTGGTTTTAACAATTTTCTGAGTGAATCGGAAAATAGTTAAGGACGAAAGAATATTTCGCGCGAGCTGAGTGGGTTTGTCCTCAGCGCTCAGATTCCACAGGTGCTTATACAGTCCCGACGTTGGAATATTTCGTCGTCGAGATATCGCGCCGGAAATTGCGGATAGCGATTATTTTTTTACCCAGATCTAGAACGCGCGGCCGAGAATAATTACCAAGAAATCTCCGCATCTACCCGAGGCGTCCCACGTTTAAATTTCTCTCGCACATCGTTCACTCGAGCGCTCGGGTTTCATAATGCGCAAATGTAGTTTTGCGCGCTGGAAACGCAATTCCATTTTCCGCGACAAGGAACGAACAACGGGAGAGCGATGTAAAAAAAAATTACGTTGTACGAAGCGTCGGTGTAAAGTGTCGTTTACGAGCGCTCGCGCCGTTCGTTCTGAAAAGGCTGTACTTTCGGCCGGAAATTGAATTAACAATGCTGTGTGTGTAATTGTCGAGATGCCTCTAGGCCTCGAATCTTTATTTATTTTTCAAGAGAGCCCGTGCGTTTTAACGCAGAGATGTCGTTTTTTACAATCTTGCATTAATAAAAAGGATAACGACAACAAATGTGAACTAGACAGAAGGTAATAGAAACAGCACCTGTACAATGATTGATCCCGGAGATCACTGAGATCCCTCCGTACGTGCGATCGTTAAAAATCGCTTAGCGATGTTTTTCCTAGCTGTATATACGTAACTATCATGAGCTTCAAAATCGCGGTCTTAGAAAATATATGTTAATATGAAGCTGTGCGGTAAGCATTAATGTGACGTATACTGGAACGTATACTGGTTGTTTTGTGCGGAGAGAAATTTTCGTCTGACGATCTCGATGAAAAATACATTAAATCGAGTCTTTGGAAGACAATGCAAATATTCTTTCGCGTCGCTGTCTGCTACTTCGGTCACGTTACGCGAAATTTTCTCCAGCTCTTTTTCCTTCCTCTCTCGTTCGTTCGTTCTTCGTAAGAGTTTTCAGCTTTAACGTACACCGAGAAGCCCTTAAAAGGAATGCTGAATGTTCTTCGGGAGAAAGTCTCTCTTTACCGCGCCTTATTTCTGACTGAAAAGACGCTTTTAACCATCGTGCCCGCCACTGTCCCAGCCAATCTGGTAAGAGGACGGCCTAGCTGTATGCTAATACTGTCCCCCGGAAACCGCCGAAGAATTCACTTCGGGATTCATCGTAAGGGATTCCCGCATCGGGAATTGTCGTGCACGAATACATTTCCTTCCCCGACGTCTCGCGGAAGGTCAGCTCGATGAAGGTTTTCCTTCCTTCGGAACATTTCGGTCCCGGGCGATTTGACGGTAGAGCCTTTACGAGGTTGCATTAAATAGCGAAATGGCTTTCCGTTTTGGCCAGCCACACTCTTCGCGCATTCCTGTATGAAACATCAGCCGAGTTGGTTCTGGGACAACTTTATTACTCGTCCCGACAGTGGAATATATCTCGAGGACTTATGTCTGCAGCTCTTGTGCGACTCTTTTTGGGCAAAAGTCAAATTTTAACTCGACTTGCCTACACGAAAACGTATGCGCGACGACTCGATTCAATTGTGCCGTCCGGGAACATAATCCGCCACAGTATTGCAACGCAGCGGGCACCACGCATGCGATCGATACCACCGCTGCGTCCGTGCCAGCTGACTTGACTGACTAATCCCGGATGCACGTGTGTACGTGCAGAAGAGACGTGACGCTATTCGCGTAGGACAATGCAAGGAGAATTCCGGCAAGACCCGCCGAAGCGAAATGTTCGCCGAATGGCGGCGACGTCGTCGGCGACGGTTTAATTGGCGACCCGCATCCTGCGGGCGCCACGAAATCGGGAGCGTCTCGGGATCAGGGAAAATATCGAATTAGCGACGGATGTGCGCGCGCGCGCGCGAGCACGCAAATCCCGATGTACTCACGTTTCCAACCGCGTGGTCTTAACCCGCGCCGGGTTCCGTCGTCCTACAACGTGTCGCTCAAACGGGCGGACTACTAATTATTCGGCGGCATTGTTGGGAACAGTCACTGTAGGTCTCGGCGCGGTCGGTTCGCGAATACACGGCAATACAACCGGCTAATTCGCGTCATGAATGTTAATCACTCGGGATTAATCCGGAATAACGCGCCTCGGCGTTTTCTCCTTTGACACGGCCCGTTGTACGTGCAAGCTTAAGTACGCGACGATGAACACCGGCATTATTTCAGCACAATCGCGCGACGCGGCAGAATGGACCTAATTATGCGGCGTGATGAACTAACTGCATATTTCTCGATAAAGCGATTCGAGTTGTGCATTATCGGAAGGAAGATAATCGAAATGGGATTCGCGCGCGTATGGTGGAGAAAATTGAAATGTTTAAGTTGTGACTAATAATATCGCGCGATATGAAGGAATAATAACCGACTGAGTTACTTGTGCATTCAGGCAACGTACGATAATAGGGAAATTTGATAATACTTTAAGTGAATTTTATGTATTTTAGATATTTTTCTTTGCAAATGAAAATAAACGGAAAACGTCCTTTATTTTCGTAAAGATACTAAATGTCTATCTAGAATTTCTGCACAGACTCCATTCTTTTAATTTTTACTTTATTGTGAAAAGTTACGTTTTTTTAATAATAGAAAAGATAATTTTATAATGAATGAGCTTTGGGTAGATTAGGTTTTATTTAAAAAAAAACATGTAGTAAAAAAATCAACGTTTTTTGAAAAATATTCTGCACTTATAGTTCAATTTAAATTAACATTTTCGAACATATTAACAAGATTAAAAGTATAAAGTGCTACATTAATTCTGAAAAGAGAAACCTCTTTATAAAAACAGAATTCAACAAATTTGTTGTATTCGCTTTTAATTAATTTATTACAACAAGTATTAAATATAATTTTTATAATAATTTTATAAAATAAGATAAATGTATACACAAAATTCCATAATTGAAGAACGGTCGTCGCCAAGTTTTCTGTATCAACAAAATACCTCGCCCTATTCCTCAAGTTGAGCTGAATGAAAGATATTCGATAAAGTATCTACAATGGGCATTTGAAATTTATGTAAAGGAAAACCGGCGATACGCCGACAGATTTCTCTGCGTCGCTGGCTCGATGGCCGCAGGCGCGTGTTTTCCGAAAATTAACGGCTACGTGCCTTATCTGCCGGGCCTTCCTCTTTACCTTGATATCCTCCGGAGAGAAAATTAGGCGAAGGGGGAAAAAGAGCGAGAACGAGAAGCGCAAAGAAACGCGCAGGCAGCCGGAATTCAGAGAGAATCATTTCGATTACTCGAGCCATTTACATGAAAATTTTCACACATTCTGCTGTTCTCCGTGGAGTAAAAAAACTACTCAGAGAAATCATCGCATCGCGGCTTTCGAAAACTGCAGCTAACAATGAAAATTCATTTCTTTTACGAACGAAAGTATTTTATTGCGAGCAAGTAAAATGTCTTAATGCATATAAACAAATATTTTGTTGTTTAATAATAAACTGTGATCCGACACTTTCGCGAAATTGAGCAATCTCTCGCACGTCATTTATTCTATTTTTTTCGAATATTTCAAAATCGAACGGTGAGACACAGTCGCGACAAGTCATGCAGAATTCGTCGCGCCGTCATTCAATACTGATTCATCGATGGCGCATCCAGCCGGCGCGGCTGTAATTAATTTCATTATATGGAGCTGAACGAGATTAAGCCGGTATCTCGTGTAAAAGTTGCCCGTTCCTTCGTGACCCGAAATCTTATTAGTCCCATTAAACGGACGCTCGAGCCCGTTTCCTAGAAGATATTAAACGAGACGAGTAGACGACAACGCGCGAGCGCCGCGCCGCGCCGCGCCGGCTGGGGCGGAGACGTGTAATGGGATTTGTGGTTGCCCTGGCCAGTTTTGTGGTCGTCGACACGCATACAACGATACAACGGGCTCGCCTGCACGGGGAACCGCGACGACGAAGCCACTCCTTCGCTCATCTCAATTATAAATACCGGGGTAATTAATCCCGCGTGAGCACCTAAATGCCAGAGTGTACGCCAGCCCGTCGTTCATGCGGATCACCGCGAATGTCGGAATCTTATCTACGGTGATCGACCGAAGTCCATATCCATCATTCCATAATTTCTTTCGTAGTAACGCGGACTCCAAGAATAGACGCGTTTGCGCGCGCGCACGCGAGCGTGTCAGAAGCGATTGTTAGGATATGGAATGGACATCGTGAATCCTTTCCATGGCTCTGGGATGAAACTGCCGGGCGGATCGATCGGGACGGGCGGTTGCTTTCTAGATTGCCGCTATTCCGCAGAGAAAATGATTTCCGGCAACGAAGCGCACATCGTCGTCTCGCCAGTGTGTCAACAAGGATCGGCATTGACGACGAGCGATTTCACTCGAGAGTAGACAGTTGGTAAACCGAAGTTTCTTATCAAAGATACAGTGTACGTGCACGTGTACGTATTCGCTGTATCTTCCGTTTTCCGACATCATTCCCCTTCATCTCACACAACGTGAAGGATTGACGTATTATTTTACCCCCTCTCGTATTTGCTCGTTACCAATAATTTAGGAGAAGCCCGGAGTCGCGTTACAGAGATGAATCGTCGAGCGATGGTGAGCGCGCGACGATGACACGCGCTCGCTGCAAGCTGCGCGGGCTGCGCCGCTGAGACCGCGCGCGCGCGCGCGCGAGTGATGGGATATTAATTCCTTGTTCGGCCGCGCGTATGAAACGCGTGATGAAATACGATGAAACCTGTCGTGTCATCGGCAGAATTCATTTACCGTGCGCGCACATTCCGCATTCAGCGCGAAACTACGCCGCGGACAAAGCCGCCTTCGCCACGCCGCGCCGGCGCGACGCTTTGTCGCTTTTGTGCGTGTCTCTCTCTTTTCTATTTTCTCCCCCGTTCCCTCTTTTTTTCTCCTCGCAAAATCGAAAATGGTCCAAGAACTGCTCGAGCGAGTCGCGAAGCCTTCGGGAAACTCGCGAGGAATGCGCGCAGCTCGAATTTCCTTCTTCCGGGGCTCCGGAATTTTTTACGACGTTGAAAACTCCCAATCTGTTCCGTCGCACAAGTTTATTTGCTCCGGAGAGACGAGTCTGTCGCACAAAAGCGATTGGGGACATAATTAATTCGCGTTCGCGCGTCGTGTCGGTAAACAGCATCGTCCATCTGCGACACGTCGCAACCGACGAGAAGTTAGGGGCCATCCATTTGCGAGTGAACGTCACAGTCGGTTGTTTTCAAAGTGATCGCTCAATTTTGAGAAATAAATTTAGCTCGATAAATTCATCTGCTGTCGAAGATGAATGAACATGTGTCGTGATAAGAAAAAAATATCGTGATAAAATAAAAGAATTATAAAGTGTTTTTGCTCTACTGATTAATGATTAAATTTGGCAGAAACGTTGCATTTGCTTGTCCGTCTTCGTACCTTCCGGTGATCCGCGTCGAGGAGGAAGCAACGACATTGCAGCGGCGGGCTCTAACTCAGCTTTATTTCGTCGCGGAAAGTGCAAACGCTCGTTTCTCGCGAGTGCAAACTCGACTTTATTCGCACGAATCTGATGTTCGCCTTGTGTACTCTGTGCTCCGCGGCCCTCCGCGATTTACTCTACCCACGGCGAGCAACTGTCGCCGAAAGCGGGAAGACGGTGTGTCTTCTGGCGGCCGCCGCTGGTCAACAGGATTAATTAATTTTATTACTAATTAATCTTAATGTTACGTTAATTAATTTTATTAATTGATTTATTAACCTATAAGAGACGTTTGATTGCTCGGCGAAAAACGCGGCGCTCCAGGCGACGCTCGATTTTTCGCATAATTGCGTTCCGATTTGTCTGCGCACACGACAACGATGGAAGCAATTTTAATTCTCATTTTGCGAATTAAACGTTGCACGCGTGCATGCACAAATGTACTTGACGGACAGGAGCTTTCGCGTCGCGGCGCACGGATACACCGGTACCGCGGAAGCACACAAAATGCCACGCCTCTTCGCGGCACTTCTCTACATTACAACAGAGATAATGGAACGGAGATTAATTCCTTTTAGTACGCGAATTAATTCTAGCTTAATGCGCGAGTACGCTTCGTGGATTTATCGCACGATGCCCCGATCGCGGCTTGCACAGTTGGGAGAGAGAAAGAAAGAGAAAAAGAGAGAGAGAGAGAGAGAGAGAGAGCGTTTGTATCGTTCTACAAAAGGGATTACAAACGTATAATGTAATAATTCGGTATAATGAGACAGTCACGTGGAAGAGAAAAAAAAGCACCGCGACGCGCAAAGGTGTGTGCGACGTGGTGACAATAATTCGTCGGAGCTCAGGAAACAATGATCCGGGTGAATAACAATCGGACGCTAATAAATCATCCTTTGGTCGAAGAGCGAGTTCTGATGCTCATCGGAACCGTCGTGATAAACGACGGAGTCTCGCGCGTCGATACTTTATCGCCAATTAAACAGAATTGTCGCGAATACCCGGCTTTCGTTTCGTCGAAACGGCGCGGCCGACGATAATGGCGCGTCATCGGTGTTATTTTAAGTGTGTTTGAACTAAAAGACATGTGTGTATGTATGTGTATATATATATATATATATATATATATATATATATAAAATACACCGCGGCAATTTGTAGTAAATCATCGATAATTAAACTGCATTATTACGGCTTTGACGTTGATTAATTGGGCATGATCGATCGCCATCGGGATGATTTTCGAGTGGCGTCGCTTTATTCAGGCATCGCGGACTGAACTATTATTTTCTCACATCTCTCCCTTCCTGATCTACTACTGTTTCGTTCGTGCTCGAAGATGCGGAAATATCCGTTTCCCCTGTTATCGATAGCCCTGTTGCTGGGGGATCCTAGCACCATCCGATATATCGGATACGAAAACCGCCCGCTGATAATAAAAATAATACAAAAAGAGGAGAAGGGAAAGGAAAGCGGATGCTCGAGAGATCGGAATGCGAGCTAAAATTATATCGGATACGGCAAGAGGAATCAAAGTCTGTCGAGATTACGTTGGGCTATCAAAACAAGCATGGATTTCGCCGCGAGAATAATATCCTAAATTTTTCTTAATACTAAATTTTTCATTCAGTTGCAAAAAGTTTGTGGGACACGCGATTCCACGTAGAAGACGTAATAACATGAAATTGTAACGACCGGAAACTTCGTCAATTCCTAATTCAAAGGGGCGAAAAAATCTGATCGGATCGATCGTGTGTGTTTTCTCGTCCGGGTGCCGGATTTCTACGATTTTCACCGTTCTCCACAAGCGGAGTTATTATTATTGTTTTGCGATTTACGCGACGAGTACGTGCCCGCAAACGCGCGCGCGCGCTTCGTTAGGTATTCCCGGATGGCGTCCTAATTCACCGGCGGTTTCTCCTAGGAAGTCCACGTCCCACGGAGAATTTAAAATTAGGAGAGGAAAAACTTTGCGCGTTCACTCGACGACGGAGACAGAATTTCTTCCGTCTCTTGAGGCGCCCGTTAACTCACTCAAATTCTAATTTGGCCTATTGGCCTACTTGAAGTAGCGGCTAATGCGAGGCTAAATCGCTAAACATCGAGGACACTGTCTCGCGAAATTGAAATTAATGATTTCCTCTTCCTCGGCGCTCGCGATACCTACGCCTGGGGACGAATGCGTGGTTGTTCTGTGTCGCCAAGTCGCTGTAGTTTGCGTGTAAAATTAATTTTCTCGGTGTACCGAGATATTTTTGTAATACCAATTGTGCGATCGTCTTTAACTGTAGCGACTTTTTTTTTAAGAAATCCACATTGATGACAAACGCGAACGGATAATTGCTGGACGTAAATAGATAATTGGCTTATTTTTGCACCATCCTCCGCGGACAAAGTTACAAAATTGGAAGTCACAGGAAGCTTACGACGGGAAATTAACAGATGTGCAGACCGGAAATGACTGTCCGTACGTTACCGTTAGAAACCGGTCGAGCTCGCGAAAACGATTTTGTTAAAGGAAATTAGTGTGCCGCGAAGAGAAATTATGGCTCGCACGGCGCGCGGCGGCAGTGTCGGAATCCGACATTCCGATTCGATGTCCGATACGAGAGTAACTTTGTCAGCTGCGCGCGGTTACCGAAGTTGAAAACTCGTGTCACTCGATTAGCCGGGAATTTCCCAGCGTAAGGCGCCGGCCATAATTCAGAGACAGGATCGGCTAGTTTAATTAGGTACGTACGGGTGTCGATAACGTGGTTATCGGGCAGTAACGAATGCCAGTTTGATACGCTCCCCCGAGAATGAACACCTCCTCCCCCGATCCCAACGTCCGTATTCATATCTTGGAACGAATGTCAATAAATCCGGATGCGAATTGTAATTTAGTTCGTTTCGATTATGGATGCAGGCGGGATAGAGCAGACATTCAAGTAGGATCGAATGCTAAAATATTCGGGGAGGGCGCGAATCGACGTGGATGAGTATTAATGCAAAAATGCGCGATAAAGTTTCACGCGATCGTCACGCGACGGCGATCATCGCAATTCCAAGGCTGTTGTTCCCGAGGCGCAAACGGCCGGCGTGGTTTTTACGAGCGTCGTCGTCTTGCTTTACATCATCTTAAATGGATGTGGGAAGAATAAAACGAGCCTACCGGCGCCTATCTCCTGGGGGAGTCACACGTTCCAACGACTCTCCCATTCTCCTTCAGCATCAGGGGATCAGTCTTAAACGCGTCTCGTCTCGGCAAATATCACTCGTAAATGTGCAAGAGAGATATGATTACATATACTCGAGATGGAAAAGCTTAGAGCGCATGTGACGAAATGTGATATGGGAAAAGTATTTTGATATGTCGAAGACATATCAATTAAATACTATTATAGACATATCAATCCAATAATATTATAACTCTTTTTTATATTACATGTATATATCGTATTCCTTATATGTATAATATATATAATAGAATATAATATTATATATATAAGGTTCTCCCAATACATGTGGTTTTCCTAAAATATTGTCATGCCCTCTTAACAGCGATGATAAATCCTCGATATAGAGTTTCACAACGACGTATTTCGTGGATCTTCATTTCGCTCTCGATAAAATGTGATACGTGTTTGGGCAAGCTTTAATTAACACGATCGTTCCTCACGATACCGGAGATACCGGACCGTATGAACACGCTTGTAACACGCTCGTCTATTCTGTCGGCCGGGATTCATCGACAGCGGGACCGCACGGTGTACCGGCCAAAATTCCTGGAGCACACGATAATAACGGGACGGTTGACGTCCACGTCAACGCTCGCATTGTGCGTTTCATCATGATTCATGCTTGGATTTCCAGTAATTAATGCGGCGCTCGTAGCCGCCGGAACGTCGCGTAAGTGCCCAGGGCTGAAAAACAAAATCGAAAGGATTCCGAAATCCCAATATCGAGAGGAAGATTTCCAGCATTTAAGAGATTCTCGGATGAACAAATGAAAACCTACATAGTGGTATTTTCAGAATATTTTTGCACTGCATCGGAAATTTTTTTTTTTTTATAGAAAATGATATAGAAAGGAGCAAAATTTCTCGAAGTATTACTAGCGGATTTAACGCACAGTTACTGCTTGATGGAATATCAGTTTACCAGACATTTATGTTATTATAAAATTATTTTCTTTTCCTTTCCAATTCTCTGCGGATCTTTCACGCAGGAATGCACTCGTTTATTCAAATTTCTGCGATTTGAATTCTTGCGGTAGTAGAGAGAGACAAGACTACTTGACGATGATCCTACGCGAAGGGGATTGAATCACGTTATGCTTGCGATACCAGGTCATCGAATACATTCGTGCATTTCATGCGGGAGACAGTTATCCGAGAAGGCAATCGAATTGTGGCGTTTATGTCGCAAAGCAGCGGAGAGCCGATCGTTGTCGCCGAACCGACGAACGGTTATCCTCCAAGGACATGCCACCGTTGGCTCGGCTATAATACAAGTCGGAGAACTGTGCGTACCATTGACATAATCCGACGTAGCTCCGTATGAAATGATCAGGTGCGATTTATGAAAACGAGATCAAATCCGGACGGGGTTTTGTGAGGATCGCGAAGAAATTTTGCAGCAGAAAGGGATCGGATTGAAGAGTCTATCGACTTTACGATCGCTTTGCGTAATCAGATGGAAGTATCCTGGGAAAACGTAATTCATCAAACGATTTCTGAGAGAAGCGTCGTTGGGACTAAGTTTCAAAGTAATCCTCTTGACTTTTATTACAGCGAGGAGCGCCGAGCGTCTTCCAATCAGCAGCCGCGCGGAATCCGCAGCCCGGAAACTCACGTTCCGGAGTTCTTTCGCAAGTAATCACAATTACGGATCAACGAGGCTTGGTTAATTATTAAATAGATTTTACAACGTTTTATAGCGCGAATGGATAAGATGGCGTAGTACAGAAGAGGCCGGAAGAAAGAATTTTGTTTTTCTTCGCCGTAGAGAGACAAGAGGAGTGCATATGCTATAACGGGAATATAAGCTCTCGATAGATGTTCATATTATCAACAAATGGAAATTTCTTATTTGTACTTACAAAGAAATCTAATTTGTATCGTTAATAAATATTGCGCTGCCGCGAAGTGAAAGCCTCATTCGAAAGATAATAGAGACGCGCGCGCGAAACGGGAATTATAAAAGAAATCTCCAAAACTGTACTTACGATTTCGAAAACGCCATTCTCAATCACGAGTCCCCATCGAATCCTTCACATTCGAATAAGCCGATACTGTTGCGAATGCTTACTCCATTCACGTAGTACGACCTGCGTCCGTTCAGAAGTCGCGCTCTCGATCTCTCTCGAGCGGGACGAAGAGAGCCGCTCGCGATTTCGAACGCCATCAATAATCGCATTATTCGTCCTGTCGGAGTCCAGGGATCCCGCGGGCTCCTTACCTCTCAGCAAGAGCGAGCACGAGCAGGCAGCCGCATAGGACAGGAAGACAGTAGCTGGACGATCCTGCTGGCTGCCTCGAGGGAAGCTCGCCCGGGCGGCATGGCTCCCACCTCTTCACCTCGATCCTCCTGGCCGCTGTTGCCCGGCGAAGGATGTCCCACCGTTCGTCACTAATTCCCGGGTAACTCGTATCGCCGCTCTCCCGTACCGTCGGCAATTCGCACCTCCTGCGTCGCTCTTTCGTGGCCGCGCACCCCCGTACGTCAGCGACGCGAGTAACGCCTGTTAGCAACAACCCACCCTCCCCCCCCCGCACTAGGAAGTCAGGCCGCGTCTCTCGCGAGGGCGATCTTACCGGGTGTCGTCGCACCACGACGCGTCGCGCTGGCTCTCATCGGGACGCGGACGACGCGCGATTCGTTCGATCGTCGACTCAACGAAGAAAAGACTGAGAAAGAGAGATAGGGAAAGAGAAAGAATGAGAGAGAGAGAGAAAAAGAGAGAAAGAGAAGATAGAAAGAAAGAGAGAGAGAGAGAGAGAGAGAGAGAAAGGGATGCGCGATGCTGGCAGGACACGATAGAACACCACGGGGTAAGGACTTTGCGATCGGAACAGATGTAACGATGATGATAACAAAGGTGACGGTGACGACGACGGCGTTGCACCGTGCGGAGTTCGTATGACTGACGACAGGATCAGAGACGGAGAGAGGAGAACACGGAGACCTGGGCACAGGACACGATGGCCCGGCCACTGCGCCGGCACTGAAGCTACGCCGCAGCCTCGGCCTCCTGGTACTCCCTCTTCCTCGCTCTCTCCTGCCGTCCCGCTCCCGCTCTGCCTGTCTCACTCTCTTCTTCGCTCCCTCCCCCCCCCTCTCTCTCTCTCTTTCTGTCTAACTCTGTACTCTTCCACCCCCGCTGCGGGACCGCTCTCCCTTCCTCGCGCCGTTATTCGCGCGCTCTTTCTCGCGCGCGGCCATGCTATGGTCGGCAAATTTGGAAAATCCTCCTGGCGCGCGTGTGTTTCAAGCTCCCTCTCTGTGTCTCTTTCTTTCTCTCTTTCTCTCTTTTTTTTCTTGTAACGCAAACACACGCCTGTTTTGTAGAGTCCAAATGAACTCTATTCTGTCGCTTCTGAAAATTTATTTTCCGTCCTTCTCTTTTCGAAGGACCGCCACCCTTCCGCCAACGCCGCCACGTGAATTCCTCTCCCTCTGTTTCACGCGATTTCCCCATCCGTCGACTATCTCCAATTTGCTCGCGTTTCTCTCGATCTCTCCTTTCTGTGTTTCCTCTCTCTCTCTCTCTCTCGTCTCCTGCGCGCAACCCTCTTCTTCCTTCCCGCCCCTCTCTTTACGTTTCTCCTTTTCCATCGTTTGCTAAAACTCTGTGTCTTCAGCGCCGTCGTTTTCGTCTCTTTCTATTTCGTTCTCCGCGTTCACCGACTCGAAATTGCTCTCGCTTTCTCACAGTCGGTATCCGTGTCGCTTTTCAGCCACTGCGCTTTTTCCCTCTTTCTTGCACACATCGTTCATCCCCTTCAATTGGACCGCTTGAATATCGCTCTCTTTCCTTCTAGCATCATGCTTCCTGTGAGACTTTCTCTCCCCACCGTATGACTTCTCTCTCTCTCTCTCTCTCTCTTACTTCATCTCTTTCGTACATCCTTCCCCAACTTGCGTATCCCTTTATCCCTCCATTCGCACTTTCTGTCCTTCCTTCTCACCTACCATCGACTCCCCACCAACTACGCGCGATTCCACTCCTGCAGGCCCCCTCTCTTCCAGGATCTTCCATCCCTCTTCCATCTGTATCCTGACTTTCATCCCTTTCGTTCAACCCGACGCGCTCCCCTCCGTTCTTCCAACAGCCGCGTCGCGAGATCCCGCGTTCTTTACATCTGTCGCGTTCCACCGCGAAAGTCAACCCTGTATCATTGGAGGGTGCATCTTCTTACTTACTCCGCTCGGCATGGGCAGCTGGGTGCGGAAGCCTTGCGAATACATTCCTGAATCAAGCAAAATACAGACGTCCGGACTTTTTATGTCTCTCTTAAGAATAACAGGCCGTTCGCGGACGCATGATAAACACTTCTGATAATTTGCATCAAAAGCAGATATAATAAAGAAGCATAGCGACGGATTATCTAAAATGGAACATTTAAAACAATATTGCATTATTACTCGTATAATGACATTATGATATTTAATTTCAAACATTACTATTCAATGTAATTTTAACGAGGAAATAATATGCTGTAATTACAGCTGCAATTGTGTGGAGTTCATAACGAAGAACTTACGTAGCATTTTGCGGTAGTGCCAGGTGGTAATATCAGGAAAGGGTATTTTCGAGCGGGCTTTAGCAAATTAATTAAAGGTATTCGACCGTCGTGCGAAACCAAACGTGGAAATAATATCGTCTGGTTTTTCGCCTAACCGCAATTCCCGCATTCTCTTGAAAATCAGCTTGACGATGTCGACGAATACTCTTCCACTTCGTCGTGAAATCCTCCTCGCGCCACCTTTATGCGCAAAATCAGAGCGGATCGCGAAATACCGTATCACGTTTTTCAATTAAACCGCGCACCGCTGTTCAACCTCTCCAAATCTCTTTCACTTTTGTTCATTGACTGCTTTTTCTTTTCAGAATTTTGTTTATTTATAAATTAGTAATAAAATAAAATAAAATAATTCTGTTTTTATTTTATGAATATATAAGAAACTGCTCTTACGTCTGTCGCGTTTAAGGCTAAATTCAATCAGACTTCGACATTTATTTGACGACAATGCTGATGAGAAAATCTGAAGTTAAGAGGGCAAAAACCGATCGAGGAAAATGGGGTAAAGGGAACTAAATGCGCGACTCAATGTCCTTAATCGATCATTAACTCCGTTTTAATCTCGCGAGGAATATTCATCGTGCTTTTTTTTTACAATGAGTGACCTAGCAGTTTCTCTTATACCGAGTGATCTAGTCTAGACAGCATCGTCATATCATTGTCAGATAAAGATTGACTTTTACAGAATTTATTATATTATATCTTATCAATTTTTCAGCTCAGATTTCTGCATGATTTTCCTCTTTCTTTCTCCCTGCGTTCCTCTCTTTCTCTTCTCTCACTCTTTTCTTTCTTATTTCCTTCTTGTGGCAAGCAGCGCTGTGCCGAGATAAACGTTCACGGAATTGAGTTTTCCGTGCTTATTTAACTGCAAAATGGACGGAAGGGATTTTTGTAAGAATTCTTGCAATATACTTCTTAAACTATTTTACTCAAATAAATATCCAATATGGTTTGATCGATCGTTTTAAGATTACAAAGACATGCAGACGTATAATACTAAATACAACTTTTCAAATTGAAGTTAGAAACAAGTTTTTATTCTGTACTTTTGTCATATTCTATAAATTATTTTAATTTATTGAAAAGAAATCTTTACATCTTTTTTTTAATTCGATATTATTTAGCGTAAAGTGAAATATTTTGGAGATATAAGAAGTCTAATGACATTATTCAACTATCGATTAGCGATGTCCGTTTTTATAAAATTTACGATATTACTATTATTTACTATACTTAACTTATTAATTTGTCTTTAAAATTTTTTTTATAACTTTTAGACTCAATAACGTTTGTCCTTTTATATTTTCTTTCATGTTCTAACGATATATTCATATTTTTCAATGTCATGCAGAGACAGATATTAATACAATACTAGTACTAGGGCACGTATTATGAAACTGTTCGGAATAGATTCCGATCTGGAATTATTTCGTTTTCCCTAGAAAGCACAATGGAATAGGAAATAATTGAATAATTCCGATCGGAATCCATTCCGAACAATTTCATAATATGTACCCTAGGTATATAAAATTTCATTACATGTACCCTGGGTTTGACAAAAGGTTGCAATCCTCATAGTTTGAAAGAGGCAATTCATGCACAAAAATGTCGCATTTTGCTGCTGCTTATATATAAAAAGATACTGGGGCTGGTTGTTTAAAGACTTAACGTTTAAAGACTTACATGTGTGCGGTGTATAAGGGACCTGAACGGCAACGATGCCGCGACGTCATAAAATACCTCGCGTGATACCGTCGTGTCCGTCTTGCTGTTTTACGCACCCCGGCTTCCAAGGATGCGCGCACGAGCGCGGAGCGCATATAAACGTCGTCGGTTCATTCCATAAATTCACGGAGCGACGAGGATAAACTCGCGGCACGGGATGCAGCACGCCGCTGCGCCGTGTTGGTATAAGGTGCGTATTCGACGACGCTGGCAATGACGAGAGCCGGTTACATAAAAATGTGTCTGCGTGCGGTTTTTGCGAACGATCTAAATAATTCTGCGGCTCTTAACAATCCTATCTTCTGTCCTTTCTTTCGGATATCGGCGCGAATGTTCGACGTAGATACACGTGACGCGGAAACCGCCTATACTCGCAATAATAACGTTCCCACACGCGAGACCGTTATTAGACTCCGTATAATGGGAGAGACGACGAGAATAGCAGTGCATAATTTCAGATGTAGTCTCGTCTAGTAAAGGGCTCGCCAGCGAGGGTAGCCGCCGCGTTACCGGCTGGTACCACCCAAGATCGTGTGTTCGAGGCCGACTATAGTCCAACACTCCTTCCTCCGTGGTCACGCAAAATGAGAAGCCGCGGGGCTAGCCTTATTCAAGGGATATCGATTGGCGGAACAAGAAGCGTTGCATGCGCGTCCTTGACTCCGAAAACCTTTTCGTTTCAGGGGCCAGGGTCGGCAGGTGGGAGATTAATCGTCCAGGAAATCTTTCGCGCGCGCGGCCGTAAGGACGAGACCTTCGTTGTACTCCTCGCAAGACACCCGTCCGATCGCCACACAGATAAGTCACACGGTGAGTTAGCGAGCAACTGCTATTTTCCCTTCCAAGAGAGAAATCGTTAGTGCGCACTTAATGACGACGCGGGGGTTGCAAGTGCAAGAGAATCCATTTGATCTTAAAGGGGCTCTCTGCGCGAATACTCTGCACAGCAGTAGAATAAAACGCGAATGAACCCATTATGTTTTCACATCCCATGTTTTCGTCTGTTACAATTATCCTGTTCTTTCTTAATGGCGCTTTTGCTTTTTAGGACGATAAACATTTATATTAAGGTCGATGCGAGAGATCTGTCGAGTTTTGTACTAAAAAAAAAGAGTCATAAAGTTGAAATTCTTTAAAAAGAAGATTGAAAAATTTCTCCTCGGACGAAAGAAAAGGATATATTGCAGCAATTTTCCTTCGATTTTACCGAAATTTTATTTTTAATTTTATTTTTGACAAATCTCTTCAATCTACAAGTATATTACGTTTATGGTTATATCGGCAAAATAGTTGCATTTTCGCTTCGACTCTGAATCTCGTAGCAAAACCGACGTCGCTGCACCTGCTCTTGGTAGCGCTCCCGCCCTACCCAGACGGCGATGACTTGTCCTACGCGATGAATTCGAGAATGACGTCGTGCCCGCACAAAGGGCAATAACGAGCTTTCGGGAGAGACCCGCGCTCGAAAGACGGAAATTCGTCTTTCGGGCGCGATCGAAAATGCAGTTTCGACCCGCGGTAAATTCGCAGATAGAATCCGGAACGGATGTACACGCGGACGTACAAATCGGCCGGGCGAACCCCCCCCCCCCGGTGACATTTCGCGCGCGAAGGCCACAGGTCGATTATGCGACGATCGACGCGGTGGGAATTTCTGCGCGAAATTCGAGTTTCGGGGGAGTGAGAGAGAGAGAGAGAGAGCTGCACGAAAATGAGGTCGGCATTGACGCCGCGCGACACGATGAAATCACGGTACAACGTTGCGATTCTTTCACTGTGTATATACGAGAAAACGCAATTGAGCTAAACAATTGACACTGATCAAGTTTAATTAACAGTTTATCGTGTAGCACCGACGTACGAGCTCTTAACAGCGAGATTTTCTCTAAACGGAGAGGAAACGCATGCGACGATATATGTACATACGCATTTACAAAACAACTTTTGTTGAAAGTCCATGTTGCTAAACGGAAAAACAATAGGCGAATCGCGCGTCACGTTCCGTATTCGGAACGGCTTTGACACTTTCGCTTTACAATTGACTTTTTTTTTTCGTAAAAGCCATCGGCACGTATTGCAGATATAGGTAGAAATGGAGTTTCTCGGCTCTCTCTCTCTCTCTCTCTCTCTCTCTCTCTCTCTCTCTCTCTCTCTTTCCCTTCCTGCCCGTCGCTGGTCACACCCATGGTGACGTTATTCGAAAGCGCGCTAACGCAATGCTTTCATGGTAACAGGATTCTTCAATAGCGGGATGAACGTGCCATAGACACCCGATCGCCTATCACCCGAATCTACCACGGTTCTTCACTTTCTATGGATGCTATTCGGACGATAGATCGCGGGATCTCGTTGACGATGTCACCGGGTACCATCAATACGAAATACATTCACTTAACTCGAGAGTAGTAACAAAAAATTGATCGCACATTGGTACGCGCCTTCTGTTCCACTTGGGAATTAATTCTTGAGATTTCACTAGTATTTGCTCTCTTCATGATATTCTTATTATCTTCGATTGAACTGTTTCCCTTTAAATAATTTTACGAAAAATCTTAAGCTCGTTTCGTAATTCCTTATCCTCGTTATATAATACTTTCACTGTCGAGATATCCTCGGTGAAATATCAAGTAACAAAAAAAGATGCTCTCGTTTCGCTATTATTAAATAAAATGGAATGAAATTATCTCCGAGGGGTATCAAATCAGTTCGTCGTCGCGCTTCGCTCTGGTCGCCCACTCAACCCACTTCCCGACTGCGTCACGGTCCGCCCGCTTCCTTTCCAGAAACTTTCTTGGCCGGCGGAAAAGGGTTGCGTCTCGTTGGTCGGTCAGACTCCGCGCGCCATTCGTCCCGTCCGCGGCCGAAGATCGCTATCCGCTATCCACCGATAACATTTACGAGCGATGAAAAGCGGCACGATGACGACGGCTCGATGACGGCGCGTGTGGCATTGTTTTTGCTCGCCGGGAACTTGCGGCGACCGACAATGGCCAGAGCGCGCTTTAATGTCTCCCTCGACGAACCCCCGAGCGCTGCCACAGATTCCACCGCACAGCCCGGGAAATAGGCTGCCTCCCTTTTGTTCTAGGAAAGGAACTACTCGTGTAGTCGCGCGCGAGCCGCGCGTAGTTTCCTCTTTTCTTCGGGCTCGTCACAATTCCATCTTAAAGGCAGCTCTTTCTGCCGCGACGTGAATCGATTTTCCTGACAATTTCTGCACTGGTATAGATTCGTGTCTGTCCTTCATCTCGCGTTTCGTTTCATTTAGTTTATTTTGCATTCCTTGTAATTGAACTTTCTGAAGTATTTTTAGAGACTGTTGTCTGCATTTTCTCATTAATTCCACAAGAAATACTGAGCGTAATATAATATTAGTTAATCAATTAATCGGAATTCATTTTGATTGTTTCCAACCGTGAACTTAGAAATCTATTTGGCGGCCGCGATTCAACCTTGTCGAGAAAGAATATAATTTCAAAGTGTATCTGAATCAATCTGATCTTATCTATCGCGTGCCAAGGCAACCTTCGCGATGTTCTTCGGCTATTAAAGCATGATTGTTTAAGCTGTCGGACGTGTGTGTACACGGATGAGAGAGGTCTCACTTCAATTCTCATCGAGGTGGATGCTCGACGTCATTAATCGTTAATATTATTTCCTCGCAATCTCGGCGATCCGACTTGACGCGAACGTATGAGAGAATGGAAATATCGATCCCGCTGCCTCTAACGCTATTATGTGAGCGGGGCGCGCCGCATCCGTATTATATTATGTAGCAATTAACAAGAGTAGGTCTAATTTTATTATTAAAATACGTTGATAATGAAAATCCCCAGTATTTAATAACACGGATGCGGTAATACGGACAGAGATACTGCGAGAGAAGTGTAAAAGAGGTATTCTTGCGAAAATCGCTACCGGCGCTAGTATAGATACAAAACGGTGTTTAAGCAATATCGAAAATAACAATTTAAAATTGAAAACCCAAATCGAATATCCGAGAGCCTTTTTGATCTCCGCTGACCGAGAAGAGTCATGAACTCCGACTGAAAACTCGCTCCGATGTTTGAGCAAACATTTTTCTCTCCGACTGTCGAAGATTCCAGGTCAGCGAGCCAAGTTGCCTCGAAAATTTTCGCCCATCCTCTAGATTCAAGAAGGGCTCGTGGACACGAGAGATGAAATGATTAAATTTTCCAAAAAGTCACTTTGTCCGGGCCGACTGATCGAATTGGGCAGGTAAACGAGATGTCAGATAAAAATATAACCGACAGCGGTTGAGAGAATGGAAAAACGGTGTATTAACAATGCATGTTTATTATATAGTGTTTCATAAACAGGAAGAACAACACAAAACTTAGTTTGTCTTGACCGAAAATATGAAAATCTGGGTCATTGAGTAGAGGGATAAATTTTGAAATCTGTTATCCTATCGACAACAACATAGTTGTATTGATTTTTTTTATTCTTAGAAAATAAATTTTAGAAATAAAATTTTTCACATTGCACAATGCAGGAGTCTTTTTGATATTTAAATTATCAAAATTCATAATCTCCGCGATGACAGCTGATTGCAAAATATGCACAACTTAAAACAAAAGCATGAATCACGAAAAGGCAACAATATAATTTGACGTGTCTGTGAAGTTAGCACGACATTTTGTTAATTTTTAAAAAACAATAACAGTTCCAGTAGCACTTTTCATAGTTCCTGTTGCCTGTAAATAGTAGCAAACAGTAGCTTGTTTCGATCGAGTTTTACGCGAGTAAAATCGGAACAAGCTAGAACTATCACCAGCAGTACCGAAAATTATCAGCATGACACATTTTCGTCGAGTGTCATGATGGCGCGGTAAAAGTAAAATTGTTTAAAAAAATGTTTATAAGGCGGAACAAGTTTTGAAAATGATTCACTCGTGTAGAACTTGATCGGAACAAGCCGGAAGCGGTGCCGTCAGCAGTGCCGAAAATTATCAGCACAACACATTTCCGCCGAGTGTCGTGCTGTCATGGATTCAGAACTGTGTAACAATGATTAATTGTTGCACTTTTGTCTTGAAATTCGCTATGTAATTATGAAATTAACTGAGGATTAATGGGAACATTTGACAGATGTAATATTTGATGGAATATAGTACTTTAGAAGCAGATGTGCCGTGCTGGAACGTGAAATTTTTTCACGTCATTTTTTTAATCTCCTAGAATTATTACAATCTTTTATTTAATTTGAACATTTAGCAATATGTTTTACTAAAGATATATCATGCGCGAGGAGTATCCAGTGATATTCCTCATTCATCTAAACGTCATACGTCGAATGAGTAGATCCGAGGGAATTTTCTTCTTTAGTCTTCGAGTTGAGAGTGTGTCAGTCATTAAATGACAAGCTAGTTTGTTGAGGTGATTTATAATTCTCCCCATGATGTATGTCTTCTTACATCATAATTCTCCCCTTGTATTTTTCAGTCATATCTTTGATGGCTTCTTTCACCATCGGTATTTTCAAATCCCGAAATAAAACTTAGGAATATATATCATGGAGCATTAGTTATGATCCTTAGTATTTTGAACTGGAATCTTTGTATTATCTCAAATGCGGGCCATGGGATTACGTTTTTTAATTGTTTTGTATTAAAAATGCGGAACATTTTTTAATGTTTATCAGGAGCGGTAAAACTGTGGAAGTGCTACTATTATTGTTTTTTAAAAATTAACAAAATGTCGTAATTTTCAGACACTAATTTGGTTTAGCTTTAAGAATGCGTAATTATTGTAATAGAAAAATTATAATAATACACGGGACATATGGTTAGGATATACGTTAATCTAGAGATAGAAAACATTTTTTTATTTCTTGTCCAATGTGAAAAGATAAGTCCACTTTATTTTGATGTCTTTATAGAAAGATATAAAAGACAAGAAAGGCACATTTTTAAGAAATGTTTTATGTAGGAGTTCCATCTTACATAAATATTCTATATATTTTTATAAATTTCGACGCATTCATAATATATCCTCGGAAATATGGCACGAGCGAAATTTCCATCGCTCTGATCGACAGACAAGTTAAGAATTATTAAATTAATTATAATTTTATATTTGGCACTAAATAGTAATAGTAACAGGAACTTTTTTGTATATTACAGGCAAACAAATTTCTTTGGTAGGGATTTGCCATCGAGATCAATGAAACGAACGTGAAGATAAATTAAACAGTATTAAATATTATATAAATAATTAATCCTGTCTCATACAAATTTTATATACGATTAAATTCAGTCCATTTACATATATTGGTGACGTCAATAAAAAATATTAGAATTGCAAAACTTTACAAATTGATTTGTATGATAATTTATAAGTTAGCCTTCTAAAAATTATAGAAATACAGAATTGTATTCGAATTTATATATCTGCATGAAGTTGTATTTATATACCTGCAAAGAAGTTTTATTTCTTTCTCAAACAATATATTTTTATACGAACCCTTTCTTTAATTGCTGATAAAAATGTTCACATTGCGTCAAAGTTTACTTACAATACTTTCCATTGCTACCGTCGACATTTTTGAGATTAAGGTCAAGGCGAAGTGTCCCAGAATAGCCACCCTTAATCTTAATGATAAGCACTTTGACGCCATTAATATTAATAGAGGCACGCTGGGGTAATTCTTTCACGTCGAATCAATGTAAAACTAATCAGAATCAAATCTGAACGAATTCAAAATAAATCTTCGATTATTCTCGGTTCACGCCGATTGCGTTTCTCGTGTCATTAAGATACTGGCGCGAACGAGTTTGTATAGCCGCGAGGACGATTCTCGTCTTCGGCGAGACCGATTAGCGAAGCTAATCCCACCCGAAGCACTCGCCCCAAAATTTGTCCATTGTGTGATAGAGGTGAGGCGCCACGTGCTCGAGAGAGTGCGCCTCGTCCGTGTACGTGACTTGTTGGAACAGGATGTCATTACGCTCGAGCGACTTGGCGAGCGCCATCGCTTGCTGGTAGTGCACGTTGTCGTCCCCGGTACCGTGTATCAGCATGTACTTTTTGCCGCGTATTCCCTCCGATCGTCGCGAGATATCCGTGCGATCGTAACCGATGAGATTGTCCTCCACAGTCGGCAGCCCCATGAATCGTTCCGTGTAGATGGAATCTATAACGAATCGGGCAGTAATTTTAAGAGGGTACCACTGAGGCTCGATGTCCGAATTGGAAATGCATCGACATCATTTGGAATCATCAGTACAGAGAGTCAAAGTTAATGTTATAAGAGATCCAAGATCCCCAATTTCCCTTTCAATTACCGTAATAGATCCAGGAAGACACAGGTGCGACGGATATACCGCACTTGAAGACGGAGTCGGTATCCTGGGCCAGCGCCATGCCAGTGGTGAAGCCACCGTAGCTCCAACCCCATATGCCAGTCCTGTTCGCATCGATCCATTTGTATTGCTTCTGCAGAATTCTACAACAAGGCATATTCTCGTTTTTAGAGCGATGCTTTACTATTTTTTTTTTTTCGATCACTTTCGTATTACTCACGCGGTGACAGCGATCGTATCTTCAATCTCTACGGTGCCTATCTTTCGGTATATCTCGAAGAGCATGTTGCTGCCCTTATAGGCCGATCCTCGTACATCGATCCAGGCGTGGACTATACTTCGATTGGTCGTGAGATAATGCTCGAATCCGATCCTGGCTTCATCGACGATCTTGACCGTGTTTGGACCGGCGTAGCTGCGGAGTTTTAATGTTTTACGAGATGCTTAACCGCGAAATGAAAACGCGCGAGAGTCAAAGAATAGCCTTTCAGTTTTCATCCCCCCCCCCCCCAGCATTACGCGGGTGTTCGATTTTATCCAGCTCCGAGCTACAAATGGCTAGCATGAATTTCTAAGTAGATGATGCGCTCGATACGTCGCAAATGCTTCTTAAAAAAGAAGGGAAAAGTGAGTGAGGGTCATTAAAGGTAATCGATCGTTGCGAGAGCCCCGGCATGAATCGGCCAAACGGATCCGATCAACGGTCCAATTTTAAATGGAGATTGCAATCCTTTTGCGTGCCGATCAATCATCAGGCGCGTACGCCTGTTCCAGTTCCAATTGCGTCGTAGCCGCAATTAGAACTGCTATTAACGAGATATACGGTAAACATTAATGCTCGAAGCTGATCAGGTGTTTGAAATATATAATATATATAACTGACACATATTAATAAAATAATGAAAATAAAACGTTAATTCCACTTGAAAAAATATGCAATTAGACTTGTGATTTATAAATTATTAGAGAAACGTGGTTTTAATTCTATTCAAATTTATACATTGCACTTTGCAAAACGAGTTTTGCTAAGCAAAATATTGTGCTTTTCTTAAAGTTAGTATTTTATTATGCAACATTAAAATTTTTCAAAATCTACACACGATAACGTCATAAAGATATTCGTGTGCATTCGTTTTCGAATCAAGCGTGATTTAAAGTATGATAGAAAATACGGAAATGTATTTCACAATAAAGCTGATTTGTCTAGCAAATAACTGATTTATCGTTAAATTTTATTCGCTATACTTAAGTTTCGTTTTCTATCTTATGTTTATCTTAGTAATAAAAAAAATCTTGTTGCCGAGCGCAAAAGCATAAATAAATCTTTCTTGGTGAACTACCACGTGGAAAAATATTAACTGATATTTTGACGCTGTCTCTTTTTACTTAGACCTGGATACTCACACGAATACCAACAAGGAATACGATTTGCTTTCGTCGAAATCTGGCGGCAGGAGCAACCTGACTTTGCAGTCGTAGCCGTTCACGGTGACGTTGAAATCTTTTCGTTGCGGTAGCAGTCGTCGCGACAAAAGCATCCTCGACACCGGGTTAAGATTCCAAGTCAAGACTGGCCGATGCTTCTCGTCGTTAATCGTCACCGTAGTCGGATCGGGCCCGGAACAGACGAGGGAATAGTACGATCTCCGGCTCGAAAAAGACGCGGTCGCGTAAGTGCACTTGTTTCCTGCAACATTTAAATTCGTCGGAATTTTTCCGTGGAGAGAACTTTTTCTCGTTTTCTCATTCTCTATGTAACAAGATATTCATTCGCGCCGCTTCAATTCTCCCCAAATTCGATGTTGTCTTCCACTTCTCCCCCCCCCCTTTCGCGCACAGTTATTTCCGCTTTCATTTTTTAATATTATACATATTCGGATATTGTATGATACATAATCGAGAGAATTTTATCGTGCACATAAAATTCTGCCCACCGGTGTGGGCGTACGTTGCTCTAGCTGCCCGTCGAAGGTAGGCAGGGGGCATAAATTTCCACGCGCTTACTACATTTCGCCGATCGAAATAAATTCCGGTAAACATCATATTTTAGCGAATGTAGGGTAAACATGGCATCGACCGAGGTACACACCTCTCATAGACGTTGATTTTTCTCGCGGGCGCAAATAGCCCGGCGAATTAATCTTCTTTACGCGATAGCGCGCGCTCCGCGCGTGTCTGGCGAACGCAGCTGCCGCCGATGGCCGGAGAAACTTACGCGAAAAGTAATATTTCAGCCTCTTTTACGGACGAGCCGCCTCGCCGTCGTCCGGAATTAAGAACCGGAATCTTTCGGAATCTCCTCGCGTATATGTGGATGGGAGAAGAGATAAGTTCGCGCAAAAATAAGTTGAGCGCGCGCGCGCGCGCGCGCCTGGTCCCATGTCGGAGGAGAATTCGGAAATTCTCACTTGAATTCGCGCAACTTTCGACGCGCGCTTCGCGCGCTGCACAAATATGCGAGGGAGAATTGCGGCGATTTTCTACGGGAGCGCGAGAGGTAGGTTCCCGTAGATTACATCATATCGCCGCCCGCGTAGATCTTTCCCGCGAGGTCTACCAACCCCCCCCCCCCGTCTCACACACACACACACACACACACACACACACACACAAATAATATACGCGCGCGCGCGCGCTAAATATTCATGAACGCGACTTGCGGCTTTCGTCAGATGAGATTACTCCCGATGGACTTTCTGTTTTAATTGGAACGTGTACCTATCGCCCGAACAAGTTACAAATACTCTGTCGACGATGAGTCCCGAAATTTCTCCACCGCATTTATACAGGGCCCCGAATGCTTAAGCATCCCCCGAGTCTATATAAGGTCTCGTTCGACGGTCGGTTCGCGAATCTAAGTAAAACGAACGATCGGACACTAAGGACTATGAAGTTTTCGTGCTTCTTGCGTAAAATATTCTCCCCACGGGAGATGCCGTAGTTTAAATAGAATATTCCGACGACGCTGAACGTTCTCGCGAGATAGGGCCATCACGTTCGTGCACGAAGCTCATCGTCCAAATTGATGAAAAATGCCAAATGTTACTTCTCCCCTTTTTCCCCCTTCTCTCTCTCTCTCTTCTCGCTCGTATTCATGATTTCGAGGACTTACCTTCCGGCGTGAGCAGCTCGCAGGATATGCAAGTCGGTTTCTGGCTCCCATCCAGAGGCACCGAATACAAATTCCTCTGCGACGGTTCACCCGGCGCCGTGGCGAGATAGTAAACTCTGCCTCTGGGCGAATCGGCTGCCAGGATCGTGTGAACCTCGGAGGGACCGGGCGTTAAATCCACCGGCATAACAAACTGGCCGTCCTTATATTCGTACCTAACGATAACGACAGGAATAAAATTACGAGAAAAAGCTAATAAACTTAATAGAATTTTTGGAATTACGATTGTCAAACTCTTTTATCAGTTACGAGGGTGTGTTGCAGAAACTTTGCGATTAATTCAGAATTAAAGAAGCAAAAAAGCTCGGGATATTCTGAGAATAGTAATTTTCTTTGTGAATTTATACAGATACATTTATTTATAAATTGCCTGACTTATCTTACCTGTTTATATGACGGAATCTGCCCGCGCTGGTGCCAGAAGGCTCCCGCCGTAAAAGCAATAAGTAATCACGACTTCTTATAGGAAAATTCGGTTGAAGCCAACCCTCGGTTTCCTCGTCGCACAAAACTGATTTGGCATCACCTTGCGTGTTGTACATAGTTATCTGGGATTGATTCTGCACGCGGTTCGTCCATGTCGCGAGCACGTGTGTTGCGTTCCACCAGTTCACGAAGTACAGAACGTTGTCGCTGCGAACGTCAATGCGTTAAACATTATCAGAAAATCGTTCGAAGACAGTTACGGAGATATTTGTTGTTAATAGCAAAAGTTACTTGCCTCGTAACCTCAGCGGGCGCCTCCAAGGTGACTGCTTCTGATGATGGGTCAGATAAATCGATCACTGATAGAGATACCATCGGGTTTGTTGTACCTACCTGAAAAAATATATAAAATATATAAAATATATAAAATAATATTTTTTCATTAATATAAATAATATTGTAATTTATACGATATTGCAAAAACATTTCCGAGTAAAACTTTACTTACATAATATACATATTGGGATAATATTAAAAGAGAAAAGAAAAAATTGATGCTTCTATATGAAAAAAAGAATAAAAAATGTACGATAATTCTTTTTAGAGGACTGGTATCTTTGAGAAAATTTACTTTAAAATTAAATAGTTATTGATATTTTTATCATTATTCATAACATTAACTTTACTTAACATATCTCAATGAAAGCACGATTAAAAAATTCAATATCCTGTTCAAAAAAATAACAGAAAATAATTAATGTTTCCGAAAAAGTTTGTAAGATATTAAACAATTATTTTTAAATAAAATGTATTTTTATACGTGCCAGTATTGAGTACTGTAACATACGAAAAAAAAATCACAGCTTAATTTCTAAACTTTAAGAGAAAAGATTTTTTGCTTCGGGAGATCTCAAGCGAAATTGAAAAAAGAATTTTTCGACTTCGCGTACATGATCTCAGAGTTGAGGATTTTTTGGTAATTTTTCACATCCGACTTTCAAATGGTACCACATGGCGCAGAAGCATCACCGGAGGAAAAAGCTTGAAGGGATTTGAAAGCTGAGATTTCGGGCTTTAAAATATTTCTTTGAGAACATCGCTCCATCACCATGTCTTGCATAAATAAATTTATATTTCATCTTTGCCACCAATTTAAAATGAAGCGTAGATAGTTAATTAATTATATTCGATAATCACTGAAGTAGTTTTAATTTGATTAATCCGGGAGATTAACTGACTATAGCTAATGAAGAGAGATTTGCTTGTCGCTTTTGAGAAATGAAGACCTGACATAGAACGAGAAATGATTCGCGGGCTTTTTTCACGGAAGATTGCACTTCTGCCGGCGCACTTCGACAATTGGATTATCCGCACGTGCCGACACACGCACGTGGAAAATGGATCTATGGTAGAGTAAGCTCGAGTTAAACGGAAGAACAGCGGTCCTTTCAACTCGTTACACCAATAGCCGGTTTTACCGAGTGGAGATGATTAGCCGAGTCCAATGGTGACTTAACAATATTAGCGTGTCAGAACAATTCGAATGATTTTACAATATTGTTGCATTATCAATAAAATATTATTAATAATTTGCTATACATAATCGAAGCTAAATAGTTGATACTTTTGTTGGACAAGCAGAGGAGAGAAAAGCTTTAAAAGATACTATTGATTTTAAAAATATTTTAAAAAATTTTAGAAACATGTGTATGTATATACAATGTATATATATTTGGAAATATCAATAAGTATTTTCATTCTTCAGACAAATATGAATTTATTATATGAATTGAATATGTAAATTTAGAGACGCTTTTTGAAGTAGAATCTCACCTTGGGATACTTTATCTTCACTTCTGTAGGATATTGGTCTTCAAGAGAACCGGGAGCGCCGTAATGAAGATATGCTATGTCCTTTACTAAGGTATCATTGAAACTTGCAAAGGCCAAATATCGTCCATTCGGTGAATACCACATCGCGGTCCCAGATCCAAATACTTCCTCTATAATCATTCGCAATGATATCTGTTACTTGTAATTATTCAATACAGATACGATAAGTACATATTGTACGATATATAGTTCTTCTTCAAAATGGATTTCTTTTTTATATTATATATATATTTTTTTTGTGAGATAAAAGGTTTTATAATATTCACATATTATCGAATATTTTTAATAAATATACATTAAAAAGATTTTATATATGTACTATAAAATATTTTATGTAGTACATTTATTTACGTCACAAGAAGACAGGGTTTACCTTCGTATACCCAATCCGGAATTCCATTGTAAACGATTCCGGGTTCGCCGTTCGTCGTCAATCTTCTTACTACATTCTGGTCGTGATTGAAAGTCATATGATAAATATCGTTATCGAGAACATAAACCAAGTCGCTACCGATCGGCGACCATATCGCCAGGGAGATAAAAGCTTCATTCGCGATTTTTACAAATGTGCTGCAAATGTATAGGAAAAATGTTGTTAAAAGTATTTCCTTGCGATGGAAAAAAGTATTTCCGTGCGATGGGAAAAAAGAGTCCATTAAAATATAAATATGAAAAAAAATATTTATACAGAATGCACAAGTTTATATATCAGTTATGATTGAGATAACGATTCGAGATGGAGATAACAACGATTGAGATAATGATTAGGAAAATTCGCTGGATAAATTCAGTGAAATTGGATTGAGAACGGAAATGTTATGTATTTGAAACATCTGTACGTGCGGCAAAAGAAATGCTCATTAAAATAATGAGGAAACAAAATTTCTAAGAGAAAAAAAAAACAATCAGACGAAAAGTTAAATTTTACTGAAGCTAATTAGGAAAATAGATACAATTAAATAACTTTATCTTGCACCGTGGCTTTGAAACTTAGTTGCAAAGTGATGACCTCAATCACATTAACACTTATTGCTTCATTTAGAAATATAAAAGATAAAAATTTGTTGTGTAGGCCACGCAGTTTTGCAATCAAGCTTATCGACGAATAGTCATAACTAATATTATCAACGGCAATATAAACGGCAATATATACACGCTAATAAAAATATAAACGAATAAACTTACCCGTTCTGCACGTTATACACCACGTAATTTTTAACGGTCGAGTGTCTGTACACCTGCGCAAATCATTTAATTTAGTTCTCATCGTATTTCAACGAGCAAAGAGATATTAAACAATTAATCACTCACATGTCTAATGTTATAACTAAAGAGAATGTACTGCCTGTCGGCCGAAATAGTTGCAACGCTGATTCTGTATGGCAGCTGTAAAACAATTTTAACATTGAACTTTGAAGAAAAATATTCGCTATATATTTAATCTAAATGTTTTGGCTTGTAAACAAATTTCTATTTTGTGTGAGATATCAAAGTAAATAATTATCTCGGGACAAATTGTTTTGAACAACTTGTTTCAGATATTAGCAAATTGAAATATTTATTTATAGATGACATTAGTAACTCGTAAAGAGTACTTTCTTTTAATTTCCGTTGCGATCGCAACGGAAGGACGTTTATAAACACATAATATCTCTCTGATAACGCAACATCAGTAGATTAAAATCGTGTAGGTTAAATTGCACAGATCATAAAATGTCCTTACTGGTAAATCCAGTCCATTGAAAAACCGTCTATTTTTCTTTGTTTTTACATCGGTAATGGTAATGTCGCCTGTAATTATGTTCCCAACCATGATTTCATTGTCAGAAATCCACGTGCCGTTGAAGCCAAACGAATAATAGAGCCCTAGATATGTCTCCTCCAAGGTGAACGGTTTCCTGAGTTGAATGTCATCTTTGTAACGAATATCGGTGTCGTCGACACGTGGAACTATATAAATAGAGTCGACATATTTTAAAGTAAACAACATATGGATTAAGATTCATTGAACTCGTCGGTAACTATACATTTTCATAAGTAACAATCAAATTCCATATTTGCCGAATATTAATTACGCTAATATATAGTTATGCGAGCTATTAAATTAATTGACCTACTTGTCTTTGATTGACCGATGACGATCGTGAAGGCGAATAGTATCAAAAGTTGAAGAGGCTGAAAGAATTTCGGATTGCCAAGATATACCACGAAAATTTCTCTCGGAATTTTCGTCCCTCTTACTATTACATTATATACATAAATTCAACGAGTGTACAGAATGTACCGTATAAAAAATTTGGGAAATAAAATTACTGTTATCGCCCAAACTTCCAACTGCGCTCGTATCTTAGCGAATTCTTCGGTCTGCGGTAACCGCGAAGAGCTTTGTTCCGTTCCACGGATCGTTAGCATTTCTTTCGGCCAATGAACATTATTTTTACGAGGAAAAAGATCATTTTTCTGTTCCTTCACTCTCTAAAATTGAAACTTCGATCGCAGATAAAAAACGAAGAGCTATCTTGTTAACGAAACGGAATCGATCTGAAAAGTCCCATCTCTTTCTGCCATTATAGCGAGAAGCATCGATATTTCTATTTAATTTTGGAGATTAGCATTTTTCTATTTATTTATCAATCGAAAGGCTTGCTGCAACAGCGGATTGACTCACATTTTGTAAAAACGAAGAAAACGAATTCTAAAGTTCAAGTGATAGGAAAATACGCCTGTTTCTATTCAATGTCACACATTCGACTACATTGTGAGTTAAAGTCCATTGCAGCGAGCCCTTCGCTCATAATCTTATCATTAATACGAATATAAGAAAAAGAAGTTAAGATTAATTGAGATTGGAGTCAGTCAATGTTGACGCAACAGATTCGCGGTGAATCGAAATTGATGACAATCCCCGATATCGGAAGAATTGAACCTAAAAATAACTTACTGCTACCGAGTTTAATACCTCGGGCGCATCACCGTGTATATTCTACAACGAAGAAAAGGGACGCGAGAGAAAGCTTAGGTGGAAGGCGATAAATCGAGACAGTTCGGACCCTCGAAACTTTTCCATTGGTGGCGCACATCTGACGAAAAGTGCTCTCGCGGACTTATCGATTCGATATGTCGGGACATTGTGCCTGTCCCATGAGCGAAATCGAAACAGAAGTAAGTCGGATAAAAGCCCTTTCACAATAATGGCAGATCGCGAGTTCCTATAGTCGATACTTATTTTCGCGGCTGCTCCTTTTAAATGCATCGCGGGAGAGGCAAGGAATGGATCGAGGGGACAAGTGCAAAAAATAGGGCATTGGAAACGTATCCATCTTCTCTTTTCACTTCTTAGAAATATCTGCTTTGTAGGAATATAAGAATTGAAAAATACCGTTTCTTAAGGTCAGATAAACAATTCTTCTCTTTACGATTTACTGATCGAAGAAGCTCAAGGGGCTTATTGAGGGAATTAACAACAAATTTAGGGGAAGAAATCGATTTCTTTCTTCGTCCGACGATTGTCGCAAAAATTGAAGTGGAAAAGGGAAGAGAGAATTTTCGGCAGATTTTCGCCGTGCCGTCGAATAACGTACCGTTTGTCCCGCCATGACGATCATCAATCGATCTACGAGCCGCGAACTCCGGATGGTGTTGATGGAGGAAACCGCTGCTGGCGCGGCAGCTGATCTCGCGCTCAACGAAGACTAATATATCGCATGCTTTCTCGGCGTATTCGCGGCAGCGGCGGCACGTGCTCCCACCTCTTTCGACAAATCAGGGACATACCCACGCGTGAGCGACGTATCTTCCGTCGTGTTTACGTTTCTGCCTTGGACTTAATTGTGCTCTAATATTTGCCGACACTGATAAAGATGATTTTCTTCTTACACAAAGTCAGATCCGTGTGAAGAGATTACTCTTTTTTTTGTCTCCTAAATCCGGGGAAATCCGTAGAGATGTCAACCGACTTGATATTGTTATCTCTCAAAATTGCAATTTTGCGACAAAGGAATTGAAAGAAAAATATGTGAAAATGTAGAAACAAATTGCGAAATAAATTTCAAAATAAATATATTATATATATATATATATATATATATATACATAATATATATGTAATCGTGTATCTTTTTCATGGGAAAATGATATCATTAATTATCAATTTTTTAAATATATTTTGATGTTAGAATTATCGTTGGCAATTATTTTGGTTGTTTTTTAAATTTAAATATGAAAATTTTTTGGAATTATGTATGAAGTTAATTTTTAAGTCGCCATATATGAAGAATAGACAAAAAGGCTGCATTCATGGAGCGCGCTGTCAGCGCTATTATATGTCATTTTATTTTTATCGTTAATTAGACGTAAAATAAGAACGAAATGATGTCATAGCGCTGATAGCACGCTCCCCGAACGCAACCTTTTTGTCTATTCTCCATATATGACGACTTAAAAATTAACTTCATACATATAATTCCAAAAAATTCTCGTAGATATTTAAATTTAAAAAGAACAACCAAAATAATTACCAACGATAATTATATCATCAAAATATATTTAAAAAATTGACAATTAGTAATATACAGGCAATTTTTGTAAAACATATAGGTGACTTCTGATATGTTTCACACATATTTACGCAATAAAACATATTTATTTTTATGCGCGATTACACGTGTCTTTCTTCTTGAAACGTCACGAATTGACGGGCGTGTCGTTATAACGATAAACTTTATAATCCCACCGTAAAATTGCGACAGAAATCGTGACAGAAATTCAAAAGCAATGGCGAACGACAATGTGTACTGCAATGCGTACTGCACTAAATCTCAGCTGACTATTATTATTATCAAGGCCGGCTGTTATTTAACAACACGCGCAATAAGAGACGATTATCTCCACACGCTCCCATATGATAAGAAACTAATACATATACGCTCGGTTAGTACAGCGCCGAATATGTTTATCAATTAAATAGATTAGGAGTTGATCAATTTCATCAATCGAGTTGTTTTTTCATCAAGCGGGAGGAAATTAATTTTTATAATCAAGATAAGTTCATCCGGTAGATTATTTGATTAATTATGAGTTAATCGTTAAATAAAATACTGTCTGCAAAAATGAGAGAAATAATTTACCGTCATTTCTTAATTTAACAAACGAAGATGAAGAATGATCGAAACGTTTGTTGGAAGTACATTTTCCGCGCTTGCTGTCTAAAACTGCTGTCAAGCAATAAAGGCAAAAAGTTGCTAAAGATTTTCTCCTGTCACGAAACACGTCGTTTCGAAATATTGCATCGCGCCCAGGCGTGCACCGTTTTCAATATTGTGACGATCGAAATGCACAAAGTACCAATGTCTGAGCGCGCGCACACTTGGCTCCTTTTAATCTTTTTACATAAAACTTCTACAATAAAGACGTCGAGCTATCGCACATTTTTCGCTTGCTGCAAAAAAAAAAGACAATATCACTATCGAAAAAGGAATTCGTGACTCCTCAACCGTAGGCAATAACATCATCCGAAATAAAAATCGGAAACTATATCAATTTCTCGATGTCTCTTCCATCCTTGATTTTATCAACTGTTTCAACAAATTTGTCGTCACAGGGTAACTTGAGAAATCTCACACGTTGTGCCCTTATCCTTCACAATATGGCTGCACTCTAAGCTCTTGTCAAATTCTTCTTTCTTTTTTTTTCACAAACGTTTCCTTCTACGCTTTTCAATCGACGCCCGAATCTTTCGCTTCGCACGCAATGCAGTTCGCGAAGGACACGAATCACGAAGGTCACTATCGTAGTTCGTACGTAGGGGGGAATCTCAAATCGTGTGATCACATTAAGAAAAAAAACAATCATCCGTCCTTCCTCTCGTAGCTTCATCTCGTCGCGTAACGAGTGACACACTTTGCGGGAGAAAGAATTGCCGTCATCCTCGTCGGCCGCGTCCGTCTCCGTCGCACGTCACGCACGTGGGTCATCATCGAATCCCTGGCTCGCAGCAATCAGCCAATCTGATCCGGTCGTAAGGTCGCCCGCGCACTCGCATCGCTCTGGCGACCAGACGGAGAGACGCTCGGAAAATCGCGACGTTTTGGAGAATACATGAAACGGTGTGGCGAACGAATGAGAATGGCTATCCGGATTCGCGTAGTCCTTGGAAGATGCAAAATGCAAAATCCAACTGGAGAAAGTACATGTGAATTTAATTTCTCTATAAAACTTGTACGTTTTTCCTCTACCTTCGCCTCCTTGTTTTCTACATTGTAGAAATCAAAGCGGAAAACGCGACGACAAACATCCGGAAGCGAGTGACGATTTCTATTTTAATCGTCGATATTATCATCATTGATAATTAAGCGGAAGTCTACATAGATCTTCTTCATTAGAAATCTAATCTTTCCGCGCTTCTTCAATTTACATTCCCTGTTTTCCTAATACACGGGGAAGTACAATGTAATTTATAATAAGTCCCAAGGAATTACCAACAACTGAAAACGTATGAAACAATTTCAACTTTTTTTTATTTAAAGGCATATTACATAAGAAGACTCACTGCAGTGTATTGGAGGTAGTCGCCATCTCGTCTTAACGACACACAATGTAAAACCGTCGATCGCGACCTGGGTTACCTACCGCTAAGCCTCGCATTCGGTTCAGTATATGCTTACCTCAGCTCGGAACTTCCTGTGGTGTTACTTGCCAGCAGCTGTTAAAATACGTTTACGAGAGAATTTCCGATGTTTAAAATGCTAGAGCACATACATTGTCTTCTATCTGCTGCACAGACACACATTGATAAAATTATGTAAAAAATATTATATCAAAGTTTAATGTAAATAGAATTTAGTAATAATTTTTGTATGATATTTTTAAGCAAAGAGAGTATGTCGATTGGATATTAGATTATTTTCGTGCGTATAGACTAACATATATATAGAGCATTAGATTAGCATTATTGAGAAACAAATTTTTGTTCTCTAAAATATTAAAATATCTCGTTAAGAGAAAATGATAGTGGAAAATGACGTGGAAAATATTAATCTCCAAGCTAAAATTATCAATATTTGTTTTTTCAACACGAGTCCCTCTCATCGCTCATAAAAATAGATTATTTCGCAAATTTGGTACGTCAGCGGCGGGGAGAGAGAGAGCGAAGGAGGAAGTGTATTATCACGGAAACTTTCGCGGGACAACAATTTCTTGCGTCAGCCCTTCTTGGCGCGCAGCCCCGCGAAGAATATTTGCGACCCTTTCATGGGCGCGTTTACTATCGATCGGGGAGGATATAACGCGTACCAGTCGTCGTTGCCACGAGTCGAGGAATTGCCACGTGAGAGCAAGAGAGAAAGAGAGCGAGCGGAAGAGAGAGAGAGAAAGAAAGAGGAAGAGGGAGTGAGGGAGAGGGAGATAGACAGGGTGCCACAAAGGCCACCCCTTTCGGACCGACGACTATAAGTACCGGTCGCGGTCGGTTCGCGCGGCTCATGTGCGCCCCGTGGTCCCGCCGGCGTGGTATCGCTTTCGCGTACGCGGAAAAACCACTTGGACTAGGGCGCCGAAGTCGTTTCGATCTATGAATAGATCCTGATCCGTTTCCAATCGCGCAACACAGCCCGCGATCGTCCGTTTCGTCCGTTCGATCGAGCCGCCGAGGGCCGTGTCGATTCGCCGACGGGAAGCCGACGGCGCGCGACAGCACGTGGAAACCTCCGACGAGGAGCGCGGCGAACGATGACGGCGATCCCGCGGGATCGGAGGACGGTCCACGAGGAGCCGTCGTAATGGCCGGAAGACTCCTGGTGGCGGAGGACTCGAGTGATCGACCGGGATATACGTGATGTCGCTCGGGGTCATCGAGGGAAGTCGATCGAAATGAGGAGGAGCAAGTCGCGGGGGAGCGTTATCGAGGACATATGTGGGTGTTCCGCTCTGTCGTCGATCATCCAAAAGAAAGATCTCAACTCCACCTCAGGTAAGACCGGGAGAAAATTTACGAAGTAATTTGAAGAACCGGAAAAATGAAACCGCTTCTCCGCGATGCGTGTATCATTAGGTGCGGGATTTTTGTAAAATCTTCGATGTGTTCGACACCTCTCTTGAGATGTTACATGCAGTTCTTTCGATTATCAATGAACAAGATAATTATTCGAAATGTCGCATAAAATTAGAAGTACTGTGAAAATCTACAATGTACTGTAACATAATCAATCCGAACGAAACGGATTCCGACCCTGTCGGCACCGGCGAACCGTTCAAAGTTCGTCGACGGTTTGCGATTCGATCGATCGTCACGCACGTGTTCTCCGGACGACGGAAAACCCTGCGCGATCGATGACGTGCTGGGCGCGCACAGCCTTGAACGAGAAAAGCGACCACCGATCGCTAATTCCTTTTTCTTGCAATGGAGAGAACTCTTCGGGATAATACTCGGTTGAAAATACTTCCGGCGTTTGGCAGAAATCCTGCTTTTATCGGATTTGCCTCCGCATTTGTCTTTGTTCCCTTCTCTCTCTTTCACACTTTGAGTTGCGCCGTTTATCTCACTATTACACTTTCTTCATATCTCCTCGAACCAATGAATGCTTTCTTCTTGTTGCTTTTAGCGATTACCGCATTGTTTTGCCTCTCGCTGTTCGGCCTCTCTTCGTTCGAGAAGAAACATATTGCCAGTTTCAAGAACGTACTGTTAATCGAGATAAACTTAATAGACGAAGGAAGATAAAAGAAAGCACTGTATTTCCCTACGATAAAATTTAACAGCCGCCTTCAAAAAGATGTCATCACGAAAATTGCGCCGTCACTCGAAAACAAGTGTTATAGACGTCGTATTTACTCCGCTCTCTCGTAATTGTCTCAGCCCTAATTGAATTGGTTCTAGTTTCTACGATCTTTCTACTTTTGCGGACTCAGCGAGATACGATAATTCGCGCCTTAGCTCCCCGGTACATCATCAGGGCATAAAATAAAATAAAATCCGTGAAGAAAGATCTCGAAATCGCGATTCGACGCTTCGAACAATCGACGCGTGGCGATATTCCCGCCTCTTCTCGCTATACCTTTCTTCTTCTCTTCTTTCCCGTTCTGCGTGCTCTGCCCCCTCCATTGGTCCACCAGCAGCCACCAGCTGGTTTGTTTCTGGCTGCATGGACGTCCCCGACCCTTCGTAGAAGCCGGCTTTGAATCTTCGGAGCCAGTCGGCAGTCGGTGGCGCTTACGTTTCCTCGATCGAGATTCCCTTCCGATCTCTTAAATTCCATCCGCCTTTCGCCTCTTTCGTCGCCGCGGTTTCGAATTTTTTTCCCGCGCAATTTCTTCGCGTTGAATTCTTAGCGATATATTGGTCGCACACTGTCCAAGGATACCGAGCGTGGCATAAGCGAGCAGCATGAGTTACGTGAGTTCGAAGCCGTGTCAACAAGCATCGTTGGGCTTGCCTTCTTAGTTGCCCCACTACCTAGGCGGGGTGCCGCTTGTGGTCCCCTCGTCTGGACCAGGGGGCCCTCGGGGCCCCGGCAGGTGTAAGACTGTTTCCATTCACTGCAAAGTGGCGGCGAGGAAAGCAACGACGGAGACGTTTTTCCTTGACGAGCCCTGCTGAGCGGTGAATTAATGGTGTAATTAATGCGCAAACGTTTAAGTAGTGATTTACAATTCGACAAGGCTAATCTCGGGGTAGCCTTGAGTTTCGAATCTCAAACTTGATTTTCGCGTTAAATAAGAAACAGTAATACTTCAGTCTTACAATCAGGATGACAATTTTACGTGGTAAAAAAATGTGCTGGAAAACGTGAAGGAGTAATAATGTGAATGTGTGTGAAAGCGTAAATAAACTCGCGGCGAAGTTTCGAAATCGAGAAGACCGCCGGGAAAGAGTGTCTTCGGTGTTCCGGCAGGGGACACGAAGTTGAATGTCGCAATCATGGTTTTCTTCGGGAGAAAAGATAAGCTGGAGGATCGGCGACTGCTGGCCAGTATGGATGCCATGAACGGCACGATTATCCATCAAATCGACAACGGTAAAAGTTTATCCATTATATCGCGCGGCGATATATCAATACGCAACGTCCCGTCTCATCGCAGACGAGACACCGAGAAAACGATTTCTCGCGTACGTAATGAACGAAAGTGGTTTCTAGCGAGACTGTCGTTATGGCTTCTTTGAAATTAAAGAGAAATATTTTCTCACTTTATATGCGTATATACGAGTACGCATTCTCGATAGCGAGGCATATTTCCTCGAACATCCGGTGGGAGCGAGCGCAAATATTATCCGCCAGCCGCATATTTTTAATTCCTTCCCTTGCCACCTTTCCCGCCCACCCCGTTTGCCTTTTCCCTTTTATTTTAAAGTTGACCGTGGCATAACGGTTACGCCTTTCGGTTGACGACTTTCAACTGTCGCGTTTTCTACCCGCTGGCCTGTAAAATTTATCAGTGCATAGTAATAAGCGATCCACTTTGGAATTGCGTTTAATGAGTTAATTAAATTGGTGGTAATATTATTGAGAGAAAGAGAAAAAGAAAGAGAGAAAAGCGGAAGAACGGCGCAATAAGAAAATAATTAATTTACAATGATGGTTTGTAATTAACACTATAATTATATATATATATATATATATATATATATAATTTTATACATATTGCACCGTTATAACCAATTATAACTCTACTATAATTATTATATATAATTATATATAGCATTTTTATTTTTCTGTTTGCGTGATAATCATACTGTTATATATGCTGCAATGCATTATGTTTCATTGCTTTTATATTATAATTCGATGTCGGACGCTAAAGCAACAGACATAAAAAATATATTCTCTCGATTCATGAGCGTGAAAAACCGGCAGCAGTATTCTATACACGTTGTGTGCCTCTCGCGTTCCCAGCCATGCTCCAATGCTTTATAATGGCATGCATTTATCATTCATACGCTGCATAGTTGGCGCAGGTTATTATTACATAGTCAAGTGGCTTTTCATCGAGCACGCGGGAGTTCCAAACGCGTCGTCGGCGCATAATCAATCGACAAGCCGTGCATTTCGTAAATTATCAAAAAGCCGCGTTTCTAAAACTGCGAATAAACAAGACATACGTTTTCTAAATATATTCTCGCTCGTCCAATCCTAAAAATAGTAATCGTACATTATAGACAGGAATAGAGAATATTTTAACGGATTTGAAGGAGTAACAGATACATCGCGATCAATAATATCGAACCGCCAACAGGTGTAACTCTGTTTAAATGGAACGTGATAATAATGCCTAAGAGGCCTTGGGCAAGGCGCAGCACTTGAAGTCGCGAATATAGAAGTGACGTTAATTGAATGCTCTTAGATATGTTATTTAACAACTTTGCGCTTTTCGAGGTCCTTGAGCTTATTCCAAATAAGTTCTCATTATACACACTCGCGTATTTTACTTTTAGTCTCGCATTCATTAAAAGCAACAACAATCTAATTTTTCAACCTTCAAAAAAAGTTACATAATTATTTATTCTTTTCAACTGTGTGTAGGCTATCCTAAATTTTCGAAAAAAAAATTTCTCGTACGAATATGATCAAAATTTGTTCGTAACGGAAAAGAAACCAACACCGATATCGCGCTTATCGAATCGATCAGACAGTTCTAAATGTCCTTCAGAAGCTAGTCTTCTGAGTTCTCACATTATTCACGCGTATTGTTTATTTATAAATTTATTTCAAAGTTCTCTCCGTTTATCTTCATTTCATCTCGTTTTTCAGCTCGTCAAAAGAAAGCGATAAACAATCGTAGAGAATTGCTCGGGACTCAAGTTGAGAGTCGAGGGAGATCTCGCGTGACAGCTTCGGCCACCTGTAGCTGACGATATTGATCAAGCCGAAAGATGGCCACGCCCGGGCTCACTCTCTCGCGTCACTGCGACCCCCGTGTTGGCATCCCGCTTCACCCTCATCCAGCCTCTCTTCCTCCTCTGTTACTCTTTCTCCCGACTGTCGCTACCCCGTCGCGGCCGCATGCCGCATGCGGCAATGTGCCGCGCCGCCCCCGGCCCCGGTGAATCCGCAGCTGATTATGAACAAGTGCGTCGTTACTGTTCCAGCCGCGTTCATGCACGTGCGCGACAACATCGAGGAGCTGGGCAAAGTCGCCGACGACACGGACCTGCTGTTTCTGAAGGGCCTCCTCGACAGCCCGGTCGTCACGTCCCTCGTGAAGGTGAGTTGATCCTTATCTCGAAATTGAATTGCAGCCCGGCAGATCGTCTCGCGAGATTACCTGAAGTAGCTTGAATCTTCTTTGATTTCTTCGGTTCTTTCGCCGGTAGATTAGATACGAAAAGAAATGCCACGAAAAGCACTTTATCGGTGTTGGATTGTTCAACGCGTAGAACGCGAAAGAAGAATACACAGTTCTCTTATTCGATTGAATAAGAGAGCTTTTCTTCTTTCTAAAACGTTGCCTACAATGAGACTTAAGACGTAAAATTTAAGAAAATTGACCATAATAGTCGATTATTCATCTCACGTAAGAAGAATAATCAACTGTGATTGGTCAATTTTCTTAAATCTTAAGTCTTAAATCTCATCGTAGTGACGCCACTTAAAGGATGAGGTTTCGTGCTTGTTGCTTTTAATTTCCTATTTTTTTATTTTTATCGCTTGGCATTGGATACGAGAAATTGTAATGGGAAACGATATCGATTCGCAATTTTATTCACGGCGTGAACGGGTCGTAAACGCGCGAGTGGATATCATTTCGGTCCGCACACATTGCGCGCACGGCTTCGAACGCCTGTACGTGTGCTCATCAAACGCTGTTTACTACGATCGTGGAAATTTATGAGGGACATGGATCTGTCTGCGGCGCTTACCGCCGCGGTATTCCTCTGATTCGTTATATCACTGAATGAAAGAAAAAAAATCGAAACTTTCGCGCGCGTATTCTGGCCGTCTGCCCGAACAATCCGTGTCGTTGAACCGTCCTGCAGCATGAACGTGTTCGCCACGTTAATGGAATCGATCATTTAGAATGGCGAACGCGCGCGACCACAACCGAAATAAACCAGCCCAGGTTAAATCAGGGAATATTTTAGTGTGCGGCTACGCGCGGTGTGTACTGCACGATTCTACAGAGAGAGAGAAAATGTGCAGTTCTCTAATTTCTAAATATAGTTTGAAATCTAGGTTTGTGCAGCCTCCGCGAGGAGCGGGGCAACAACTGATCCGTGGAACAGTAACATTTCGATCGTTTATACTTATCGCCCGTACTCTCACTTTAACGCAACACGGCAATACGTAAATTTAAGTCGATATGTTTATTTACTATGCCCGAAGAATATCTTCATCGCGATGCAATATATTTCAAACTTATTTGACTAATTCTAAAAATTTCTTATAATATTCCCTGGATTAAATATTGCTTTTATAAATTGGGTACGCATGTGAGATACCGTAAATTTTAATAGATTAAGTTTTGCACGTAGTTTACGGTTTGGCTTAGGAAGAGCGGATATAGTATCACCTCGCTGGAATCTGGTCGAGCTGCGTGCTCTCCTCCGGCGCGGGGTCGCGCGGCGGAGCGGAGGACCGAGGCTCATTCGTCACTCAGCATGAAAAAAAAGAGGGAATTTCGGGAACCTAAAGCGCGTGCCAGAGTGTGAGTTTTATTTCCCATCCTCCGCCTCCCTCTCTCTCTCTCTCTCTCTCTCTCTCTCTCTCTCTCTCTTTTTCTACGCGCCTTCACGTGCCTGCATCACACGCTCGAAACGCGCGACACCCACGCTATTTCGGTCGCGACACACTTCCCGCGAATCGCGGGAGGAGAGCCGCGAAGAGATGGCCTTCGACGAGAATATTACCGGCGATGGGCTATAGAAAAATATCGTTACGTGATGCGTGCGTTTTGACTGTTCGGCTTCTTGATTGATTGGATTTTCCCCTTTTTCAGCGATATTTCATATTCGAGAGTCTTTTCATTCTCCCTAACGACCGCGTACGCGCGTTTTCCCCTCGTCCGAAGGACCTACATTCCGGTAATTTTCTCTACCAGGCACGCAGGTAGAGAACACGTGTGCATCACAGCAGGTAGAGAACGTCCGGTGTCAAGAAGCCGTTAAAGAGTCGGCTCACGTCTCCCGCCTTTTACACCGAATTGAGCCAACAGTGGTGCTGACGACCGCGACGAGTCGTCCGTGCCTTCGCGGAAAAGCTAAATTGAAAAATCTCGCGGAAATTTCCAAAGGATGTTCAATCGAGATCTGGATAATTGGATGATTTTTTTAGAATATTAAGCAACGAAACGGCGAAGGAGAGAGCAAAGAACAAAACTTACCCAGACTATCGATAATCACCTGTAGATGAGTAACCTCGTGCTGCATCATCTCGTATAGGAAAAATTATATCATGCGAAGGCCTGCGAGGTGCGAGAGAGGGAGATTGAGATTTACGGTCGCTTAATTGGCGAAATTGCTATCTTTCTGTCCGCAATAATAATTACGGTTAATTGACTGTGACCTCGCGGGACCTCTTGATTGGGCATAGGTCATAGGCGCCTCTCCGAGTTGGAGTCATCGCTCGTGCAACGTCGCAGAAATCCAGGCGCGAGCATGCGTGTCGCGACGGTAACATGTTTTGTAAGTCTGTAGCGTGTATGACGAGACGATATGTAATTTCAGTCGGTGAGTCGGCTTTGTGATCGCGCACGGGAGGAAGTGGGAGAGACACACACACGCGGTATGCGTGTCGGTCCGCGTGTGTGGGTGACAGGACTGTACGTTGGCTGGACTCCACCGTGGCTGTCTTATCGGACGCGTTTATACTTCTTTTTTATCTCGCGCGTTTACCTCGGATGAAGTTTCCCAAGTAATCGAACTTCGCCGTTCCGACTTGTGCGCAGAATGACTTTTGACGGCTCTCTCGTTGCAAACAAGAGCGAATACCGATTTCGCTGATGCTGCATGTTCAGTTGTTGGTCGCGTAGTTGTTACGTCACTCGGCTCTGACATTGTTTGCAACTCGACTCGTACAAAACTGCCGAGTCCTCAAAACGGTGGCACATTTAATAATGGAGCGTTCAAGTGTGCTCGATCGTTAAATGACCACGCAGTTTCTATCTGCGACAAAGGGAGCGTATGGTTTTTAGAATTGAAGCGTCTTTACAAAAGACGTCTCGGTCGAAAAACATATTTTCTTTCCACCTGTTGTATAATCTAGAGCGATTAGTTCGCACCGAACAAGTTCTTTCCTGAATACCTGAATACTTTCGTTTGCAAAGCAAACAATCGGAACGAGTGTAACTGGTACGACGCCACCACGACGCGACGGAAGTTCTTCATTGCGAGCTTCTAAACTTGTCTTAAACCACTTTCGAGAAACATGAAAGAGCAGCATCGATTTTATTTCGCAGCTGTCTTCTACAAATCATTCGTAAAGACTCGTAAACGTGACAGCGACATGACTCTCACTTGTATCAACAGCGTTTTCTAAATTAAAAGCGATAGATATGCGGACGTTTCATATTCATCTTTGGCATGTTTTTTTATGTTAATGAAAAAAAAGAAGAACGTTGTTAATTTTACAGTGTATTTCCAAATTCCGAAACATTCCTCCGTTCACTGAAAGAGTTTGACTTTGTATCCAGCTTCGAAAGCCTGAATTATAAAACCATGCTAATAATAAGTCAATGAGCTAACACACTCATGATCGCGTCAACTGCTGTCATATTTTTCGTTTGAGGTAGACCTAACTTTGATAGAATCGTAATTTGCAAGCTCAGGTGTAAACGAGGAAACCGCGATAAATGCGATAACATAAGGAATATGCAAAGTGTTCGAGGGAGAGAGAGGCGGAGTGCCTGGAGTGTCTCTAAAGAGACGTACGATTCTGCTCCGTTTTAGAGACGACCTTGAAACAGGTGGCACTCAGACGAACGAGCTACGCTCCTGGAGCGAACGTAGCGGAGTATTGCATGCCAGGAGAAGGAAGGGCCCCCACCTGTTTCAGAAACGGCAGGCGACTCGCCTGAACGGGCTGCCTACGCGGAGGGAGGCCAGACGACGTCAGTAGGCGCGGCAGAGTTTTCTGACTTGCTGCTTATGCGAGAGAGTGTCGCGCGACGTTAACGAATCACCCGAGCACCACCCTCGTTAGCACCCTGCGTGGTCGCTTCTGCCGCCCTGTGTGTGCGACAGATCTGGTTTCCCTCCGTTCGAGAGCCGGGCTCTCCCTCGCCGATCGATACCACCGCGAGGGCACCGACCACGACCAGTTAAAGTCGGTTAGCTTCACCAGTTCGCACGGAGCACCGCGTCGCGAGTCTTTCTCCAGGTGAGGGCGTCATTCCCGAGGAACGCGGGAAGCATATATAGTTCGCGAAAGAGACGTCTGCCTATATAAGTGGGCGGAAGATTGTCATCATCATCATCATCTTCTTCAATTTCGCGTTGCTCCGCGTCCACGAGTGGAACGTAGCCGTAGTTTGGAGAGGACTGTGCGATTCAAGAAACACGAAAGTACCGTTAATGGCGCGATCGGGGTAGGATTTGGGTGTGAGATAACGACGGGGTGGCCGAGAGTTTAGGACCGTATGGCTTCATCAGTGGGCATAGGTCATAGGACCGAGATAAATCTGATAGAAAGAATGTCGGGGAAAAAAACGTAGAGTCTGCGTTCGATGCGCGGAGTCGACTCGTCTGATGATATTCGGAAGAGAAACGAGACGGGACTCGCTCGCCTTGCCTGCATAACTTCGCCGATCGTTCTTGCCGCGATCGCGCGTGGCGAGGTGCGGCTTTTTTGCGGAGATCGTTCGCAGATCTCCCGGAGCCGCTCCCTCGCGGAGAGGAACGGGTTCCGAGCGATTCGTCTCGCAAAGGATCTCTGCAGCGAAGCGGATAAATAAATGCCGCGGCTTTACAGTCCATAAACACAAGTGCGGCGTGCGGCGCGCCTTCGGACGCAGTCTCCGGTAAATCTCGCGTCCCTCCTGACGCGAATCATACGGATACAACGCTCGGTGCGCGAAAGTCCGTTCGCAGTAAACGGGAATGGGAAAACGACCGCGTCCGACTTGATGAGCCGCGACGAAGTGCGCCGATAAATCCTCGACGTACAGACATCGATTTAGACGGATTTTCGCGTTTGAACTTCGCGGAGCACGTGGGCGCGCTCGTTGAGTAAACAAGTCGAACAAACACAGGAAATCTGACGTCGAAAGATTTCCGGAGGAACGTCGCCGCTCCTCGCCAGTCCGTTAATCGCGTTGAGAGAAATTGTTCGGCAATGCGCCGATTTCGCAACGCGCCTCGCGAGAGGCACGTACGATGAGGAAACTCTCACGTCTGATCGGTAAAGCGCGCGTGTGTAATGATCGTTGGAGTTTCGCGAATCTCGAGAGGAAATAATTTAACGGTGAATCATCGGTTTATTCGTCACGTGCACGATAATCGCACAGTGATCTAAAAAAGGTTTACGAGTTTACATTAAACGCGTTTTCGTTTATTTTTATATCATCATCATCATCATCATTAGCGCAGTAAAGTCGTTATATGTGAGTCTCGCTACATGTGAATCTTAACTCTCGTTTTCATTGGTTTCGTTATAGGTGCAATTTTTATGGCAAGGAATTGTAAGCTTCTTGCGTCATTTTTACGTAAATTTCTCTTCTTAAATCTCGTCGTAATATTAAAAAAAAACAATGCATTAAAGCTGTATTTATTAAGTCAGCTCATTAAGATTGTCTGAATATTCAGAAATGTGCCGTCTCAAACGCGTCATCGAACGTGCCGGAATGACCTACTTTCTCAATTACTCGTTCATTGTAAACTCTGAACCGCTCCGGGTAGGGTGAAACTTAAATGTCTTTCGTGTCGATTAGATTAACTCTAATCCGATTGAACGCCGTTAGTATTCGCACCACATTGCATGTCACTAATCATTATCACGTACGTTAGCCGGATTTTTTCTAATGTGTCTCGCAATTTGTAAATTCTACAGCTCTTCAATCCTCAATTATACATTTCAAGAAATGTTTTCCTTCTCAAACGAAAATGGTCAAGATTGATTTCAAAGAAAGTCTGGTTCAACGCGGCTTGTACTTTCTCCTCTTGATATCTTTCTTTCTGATTAATAGAAAAAAAAAATAGATTGAAGTACCGCGTGCTATCTCATAGTGAACTTAACACGAGTGGTTCTTTTATGATTTTTTTATGATAAACAACAAGAGCTACTAAATAAATAGATAAATTATTACTATAGTTTTGCGGATTAAAGAATATGAAACAAGCGAATCAACAGGCAGTGTGAAACAGAGTATATAAATGGTAAAGAAAAGAAATAAAATCACGAAAGCGTTAATCGTCACAATAGCAAAGAAACGTTACCACGGTTTGAAATTATCAGCGACGCGTGTCAGCGTGAGGCAGATAGGGTTGCGTATAGGAATCATCTCTAAGGTCCGTGAGAAACCAGTTTTTAACCAGGTCCAGATTTGAAGTCCTCTCTCTTTTTGTCTGCGTGTCAGGTGCAGGAGCGTCTCGAGGATCCGCCGGTGCCCGTGGAGCCGGTATGCTCGTCCGTCTGTGACATCGTCGACGAGGTGTGCCACGCCTTCCGGGCCTCCAGGGATTCGCACGCCAGGGAGCTGGTGAATCTTCTCGGCAACGCGCATCTGAGAGCGCTCCTGGAGACGCACGACGCGATCGTAGAGCGCAGAGAAGCGTCCTCCGAATCGTCCGATCCGCCCGCGTTGACGATGCCGACGAACAAGAAGGAGGAAATGCCTATTAGGGTGGTCGGCCTTCGGAGGCAACCAGATGAGCCCCTGGTAAGTCCAGACTGGACTGGTAACGTAATTGTAAAAATAATTCTGTGGCAAGATAAATAAAAATTGATAAATGAAAATTGCATCATTTAATATTTGAGAAAAGATAGTCTATTAATTGTAGTTTCGGCAGTCTGTTCAAAGATTTTTTCTCATTCTTTCGATTAAATTTAAAAACAGCATAATTACAGCTTTAAATACTTAAGAAAAATATTCGATACACGTGGGAAACTAAGTTTAGAATTATCTAAAGCGAGATTGAAAAGTTTATCGCGAGAGAGGCTCCCCACTCGCGAATTAGCCCACCAGATTCGCTCGAAGAAAAGACGAAGATGCTACTTGCAGTTCGTAAATAAGTACGAACGTTTATTTCTCCGGCATGCCACGTGTTTCGGCGATTTTCTGGTACTGCGCGCTTCTTTAAGATTCTCCAGCCAAAATATGACTAGCAATTTTCATTCAGCGTCGCCACTTAAGGTTTTATTACATCGAGAAGACTCGAATGTCACAAGCGAAATGCGCTTTAATTCGATAACTGGATAAGGGCGAGAAGTTTATTTTTTTTTATGTACGTATTTTTTTCCAGGGTCTGACGGTGCAGGTCGATGAAGCTGGGAATATGATCATCGCCAGGATCCTTGGTGGCAGCACGGCGGCTCGTCAAGAGCTTCTGAGGACCGGCGAGGTGATACTCGAGGTCAACGGCAAGAGAGTTCGAAATCCTGAGGAGCTCCAGCTAGCGATTCAGGACGCCAAGGAGAATCTGTCCCTGAAACTGGCTCCAGGTATCGCCTCGGACTCGAACCGACCTCTCAAGTCCACGGTGAGTGTTACACGGACTGTTTTTCCATCTCGATGCCTCTGGTAACAGCTATGTTCCCATTCTCCTTGCTCATACGGTGCTCGTTCGAGCGCGGAGAACACGTCTCGGCGTCGTAATCGTAGAGCAATGAAAATTCATAGTAATTCGTCGAGCCGCCTATATGATTTGATTTGTCGTTGCAGTGTTACATGAGGGCTCTCTTCGATTACGATCCTTCGGAGGACACGATTCTACCCTGCCGGGAAATCGGTCTGGCTTTCCAAAAGGGCGACATCCTCCAGATCGTCGACCAGGTCGACCCGAACTGGTGGCAGGCGCGAAGAGTGGAGGGCGAGAGCCTCGGATCGCCCGGGCTGATACCCTCGCTGGAGCTGGAAGAGCGCAGAAAGGCGTTCGTGCCGCCTGAGGCTGACTTCGTTCACAAGATCAGCATCTGCGGTACCAGGATATCCAAGAAGAAGAAGAGAAAGATGTATCAGTCCAAGTCGAACGGCGAGTTCGATGGTGCCGAGTTGCTCCTCTACGAGGAAGTCGCTCGGATGCCGCCGTTTCGACGTAAAACCTTGGCTCTCGTCGGACCACGTGGCGTAGGTCGTCGAACTCTGAAGAACAGGCTGATCAACAGCGATCCCGACAAGTTTGGCACTATCGTACCCTGTAAGAAATATTCGATTAATCTGTGTTTTATCAATCGATGCGAGTAACTTGATTATTGTATGAACGAATATGAATCTGAAATATCTTCACAGTCACATCGAGACCGCCCAGAGTCCTCGAAGAGGACGGCAAGAGTTACTGGTTCACCGATCGCGAGTCCATGGAGACCGACATCAGGGAACATAGATTCCTGGAGCACGGTGAACACGGCGGGCACCTGTATGGCACGAAACTGGACTCGGTGCGGGAACTGATAAGAGCCGGCAAGATGTGCGTGCTAGACTGCAGTCCGTCTGCTCTCAAGATCCTTCATAACAGCACGGAGTTCATGCCTTATGTCATATTCATCGCCGCGCCCGGGATGGAGCAGCTGAAGTCTTTATACGATCTCGGGAGATCGACTGGCGCCAGCAATCGAAATCTAACGGTATTCTTATTCTTTCACTTCGTTTCTATATATATTTTTTTATAAAAATCGTCTTTCCCTACGTCTTCTGTTAAATTTCCTATACTCTTTAGAGCTCCTCCTATCGACTCCACGTAATGCTAGCAATCTATATGCGACAACTTGTTTATTTCGTCATTTATTTCATTTTTATTCCATCACTTTAGTTAATTCGTTGTATAAATTTGATGTTGGCTTCGCTAGTTCGACCGCCAGAGTTCCATCAGGTACAGCTCGAGAAGAGCCAGGACACTGGAATCCCTCGCATCTTTGTACGAGGTTTGTATCGCATGACTCGTATTGTTTTATTGTGCAGCACGTATTTACAGTAATCCGGAATGTCAGAAGATTATTAGTAGCCCCCTCCCCCCCATCGATTTTTAATTATATTTTATTGCACAATATTTCTACATTTTGGTTCATAGAATAAAATTCTTTAATGCTTAGTCACGGGAGCCACGAAAATGTGAACTTTCTCTTGGCAAGTTCGCGTCCTTATATTAATCAAATATTTTTGTAAAAACCTTTCTACGACCGTAATTAAAAGAACCAAGTTACGTTCGTGATCCCGTCTAAAGTGCATCTATCACACCGCTTTTATTGTGAACCATCGTACAAAGCATCATCTTAGAAAAAAATACTTTACGTAATAAGGTATCGAAAGAACAAGAGATTAATTGACAATCTATCTCGTAGGAGGACGATCTGAAATCCACGGTGGAGGAATCTGCGGCCCTGCAGAGAGCCTACGAGAAGTACATCGACCAGGTGATCGTGAACGAGGACTTTGATAATACATTCAGGCAGGTGATCGCAGCTTTGGATTCCTTAGCCACGGAGCATCAGTGGGTGCCGGTCAATTGGATTTACTAATTGATCTCCGAAGGCAGAATATGATATCGGAAGATTCGAAAATCAAGAGTCAGAGGCTGGCGAGAGGCCTTCTTCGAACTTTTAACGCGCGAATGAAAGTTTTTTTATTACTGCCTATAAACGTCACGTACGAAAACTGTAAAATTACACTACGGGAAGTGGAATATTCAAAATCAGGCTTCGTTTGTCGCGCGGCTAGGAGAAAAAAACGCAAGGCACGTGTAATCAGAGTACAAAGAATGCTACGAATATCTCACGCCGCGTGAAGCGTTATATCGACGTTGTCGCGTAAACGGGCGCGATCGAGAATCTCATTGTTGCCGTTTAATTATAATTAAAATACAGCGTTTACGTTTAGAATTCGTTATAGATTTCCAAACGACCCGTTCTGCGTACGAAATCTCATCGAATTTTCTTGTTTCGCACATTACTATGTGTATTACGTCAAAATCGTAATGTACAAAGAATCGCGAGACTTCTCAACCATTTGGCATAAATGATAATGATAGAGGAGACTAATTAGTCAAAAACGAAGAAAAAGGATGCTTTTTTACAACGAAGAAAGTCGTATCACTCGCTGCATTTTTTACTGCCAATCTCGACAACGACTGTATTAGTAGAAACGGGTCGATTGATGTGTTAGACCGCCGTCCAGTTAATTTTAGTGTACTTTTAATTTAGGCTTAACGAATAACCGCGCGTATACGCGCGCACGTACTATCATTTACCTGTTCGACTTCGCTACACACCTTCCTCGTGAATAATTCTGTTTCGTGTCTCATTTTGCTGTTCGTGCACGCTAAAGTAAAAATATTCCTGGCATGGAGTGCCTTAAATAACGCGAAGCCTATACGAAATTGGGTTGACGCGAAGACCTACTATGTCGATTCGACAGACCAGTCTTGCATTCGGGTTTCATGGTGGACAAAACTAATAATGCGCCTTTTCTAAGCCGTCTCCGACGGATATACACGCATACGCATCCCGCACGTACACATCACATATATTCGAATTTTTCACTCGAACGTACCTCTTCCGAAGAAAAAAAATACATCCATTTGTAGATTAAAAATAGATCGCTTTGTACAGATACATACATAACGACTAGAAAAAAAAATATATATATATATATCTGTATATTAAATCGAGACACCTGTCCCGAAGAGCAACGTGATGCACGATGTGGAATAAAGTTTATCGAGCATTTGTTACGAATTAGAATCGTACAACGAATGGATTATTATTTCAGTGTCTATACTCCTGTCCTCGCTCCTTTTTCAGGGCTCTGCGAAAGGACGTTAACCGAAAGTGTTACTAACGATAAATATAAGGAATTAATATATTTTTTATCTTCATTGTAGATCGAAAAATATGTAATTAGGTAAGCATTTTATACACGTGTATTATACTCTCTTTTTCTTTTCTTTAATGATGCTACATCTGTATCAGATTTTTCTCACATACATGTATAAAAATTAAAACACAAAAGAAAATAAAAATCTCAGGGGAGTTAATCTCTTTTATAAATAACATCTTATTTATTTAAAGGAATACAGGAAGAGAGGTTCTTTATAATTTTATTATCTCAAATATTATTATGCGTACTTTTATAAACAGCACCTATAGCGCTTATCTTATTTCTTTTATGACTATAAAAAAATAAAAATCTATTTTTTATTTGTAAAGCCTAATCTAAATTTAAAAATTTAATTACAAATTTTATAGAAATTCCTCGTGATTGAAATAAAAAAAAAATAACGCGTTATCAAATCGAGAATAAATTAAGTAAATGGAGAAAGAAACGTAACACGAGATACCGAAAGCGGTAATGTTTCCCAGCGTAAAAATAATGATTTGTGAATTATAAAATTTGTAAGGCCGGTTTTTCTTTTACTTACACCATTTGTGCTCGGATCCCTCGCTCTTTTTTCTCCCTCCGACGTGCGGATATATGTCCGTCTTCTTTACGAGTGCAGTCGACATGTGCGAGAAGGGCCGGAGCTATCGAGCCGGTCGGCCAATGGCAGCGTGCTGTCTGCCACGTTTCAAGGTGGCAGGTTGGCTTGTCATGACACGTACGTGTCGTGCGGGAAAACATCGGGCCGCCGTGAGGAGTGATCGCCGCGTACCGTCCCCACGCCGTCGTCGCCGGGAAGATGCAGATGCTACGGCAGCTGGACGTGCACCCGAAGGTGCGCGAGGAGGCCGATATCCTCGTGAGGACCTTCAGCGGCGCCATCGGTAAGCACAGTGTATACTGTCGCGCTGTCGCGATTACCGCGGGCGACGACGACGACGATGACCGTCCGTCGTCGGCGAGGACGAGAGACCCGGAGAATCGCCACGAGGACCGAGCGTGTCGTTTACGTTCCGTTGCGCTGAACAGCGTTGATCGGTGCGAGGCGCGAAGTGGTGCCGGCGAGCGATTAACCTAGAATTCTCCTCTGTCAACGTGCAATATTAAAATAGTTAAATACGTGAAATATTTCATTAAAATATTTTATCTGGATTGACATCCGACACCTGAACGCGTGCCGTGATACTCGCGTAAATGCTCGTGATTGCTTTGTTTTGCTTTTCCACGTGCGTTTCTTGACGTTTGTGATAAGGACCGTTTGTTTACCACTTGACGGGTAGTAAATAAAGCGTAATTTTTGACGTACTTATGATTGATAAGAATCGTCGACCTCTTATGTTACAACAATGCAAATGACGAAATGATGCCTTTTCAGTTACAATCATTAGTACAATCATCATGGGCATACTGTTTTTGTCAGAGGTAAACTATTATCTTACACCAACTATGAGCGAGGAATTATTTGTAGATACATCCAGGGGTTCTAAACTGAGAATCAACTTGGATATAATAGTCCCCGCTATATCTTGCGATCGTAAGTACAAATTGCATTCCGGTTACTTAGGCGAAGAAGGAGGCGATATCAGTCTCTGTCATTTCAGTATTTTGCAGTTTTGTCGATAGACGCTATGGACACGACGGGCGAGCAGCATTTGCACATAGAGCACAATATTTTTAAGAGACGGTTAGACCTAAATGGCAAACCCATAGAGGATCCACAAAGAACAAGTAAGCAATGCTCTTGTCGATATACGCAATGTCAACTAAGAAGTGCCATGTAAAGAAAAAAAAAAAAAAACTTTTATTGCAGATATTACAGACGCAAAGGCCGTCAGTAAGACTACAGAGAAGGTAACGCAGGATTTCTATAGGTATCTTCCGACTGAAATGTCCCGTTTGCAAATTGATTATTATTGGATAAAAAACATTTTTACAGCCAGTGGAGATCGGCTCCACCACAGAGGCCTGTGGAGACTGCTACGGGGCAGCCACGGACACTATAAAGTAAGGATCCTACTTGTACATTAACAATAAGATGTGAAATCTATTGAACACATTCTATAAAATTTTGCTTTGTCCGCAGATGTTGCAATACCTGCGAGGACGTGTGGGAGGCCTATAGACGCAAAAAGTGGGCTCCGCCGGATCCGGCTAACATCAAGCAGTGTCAGAATGACAAGTCCATGGAGAAACTCAAGCATGCCTTCACGCAAGGCTGTCAAATCTATGGCTACATGGAAGTGAATAGAGTCGGTGGTAGTTTTCACATCGCGCCAGGCGTCAGTTTCTCGGTCAATCACGTTCATGGTGAGCTATATAACGAGAGGCTCGAATTCTCTTAATATTTCCTGTGTCTCACGAGGCTCGTTCTTTTGATGCCGCAGTGCACGACGTTCAACCTTACACTTCGTCCCACTTCAATATGACGCACAATATCAGACACTTGAGTTTCGGGCTCAACATCCCGGGGAAAACGAATCCTATGGATGGCATGACTGTAGTCGCCATGGAAGGTAATGTCCTTACTCCTTAATGCTACTTTTATTAAAGACTTAGTGACTCGCGCTTACAATACAAACAGTTGCAACAGAAAAAAAAGAGGGGCTGCGAGATACTCCGTAACGTAGCTCCGCCCACGCACTAGCATCGTATCCCCGTGCCGATAGCCATAAACGTTCCGAATGTGCCGCCACCCTGAAGCATCACCTTGCCGACGCTGTTTAGCAATTCCCTTCCTCTCAGTCCATATCTGAAAAAGAAAGTTTTGTGATTATGCATACTCAAATAATGCATATCTACCGGATTTCAATTCCTATACATTAATTGTTATATATTATTGTTATTTGCGTTATTTAAATACCTAAGAGCGGAAAATCCTCCGAAGAGCGCACCGGAGGCCATCCCCACGCAAAATCCAATTGTGAAGCCTAATTTCATTCTATCGAAGCAAGAGGGTCCTTGTTGATAGGCTCCTCCGGGTACCACGGGCATCTTGCGGCCTGTAAAACAATTGTAGTTTCAGTGTTTGTTTGCATAAACTTTTTTTTTCTGATTTTAAGTCATAATTTCTCCGAGGTCGAGAGGCAACTTGATAAACTTGAATCCACTCTTCTTGAATAGCTTTGCAAGTTTTTCATTCATGACAAGTAGAAAAATTCTCCAAATTTTGAATGGAATTAAATGTTTTTATGATGTTTATATATTGACACATACATACGGGATGAATTACGCACGCACTTACTGTTAAGGTGTGTCCGTTACGTAATCTTGCGGCGCGCGCGGCTGATCGGGGATGATTTTATTCTTACTTTTCAATTTTGGAACTTGATCGCGATCTTGGTGCAATCGCCGGAGCCTCTTAACTCATTGCACTTGTATCGCGATATCGGGAAGGCGCCATGACGGTTTCGCAACGTGAGCGAAAAGACGGTTGCGCCGTCTGCTATTTCCGTTTCGTCTGTGTCGTCATTCGTGGCGGGAAATTCCAATTGTTTGTCGTTGAAATTTATGTGTACAAGTTGTTTTTTATTTTTAACTTATTGTTAGAAAAATTAAATTTTCTCAAAAAAAATTAAGGAATGTATTTCTACCATTCGTAGAATAAAGGCAATTGAAATCTTATCCTTTTAGAGGGTAGCATTTTAATAATTATGAGAACTCGCTTTCATCAATGAATTAAAAAACTTTTAAATCGTTTCCTTCGAAAATTAGGGATTTAAATCCGCCAACGAATTCTCTTACAAGTCCCTCTCATAATTTACCCAACGCAAATTTAAACACATATAAACGTATATTTAGACTGCGTTCACTTCGGGCACTCTATAAGCTTCATTCTATTTTCCTTTCGCATATAATGAGCGATGAAGATAAAATGACAGCGCGTGAATGTCCGAAGCGAACGCGGCTTTAATTGGAAAGATGTGGCTATTTCGAATCAGACTTTACAAGTTTTTCTATCAATATATATGATGCTGTTCGTTTTGCTTTTCAGGCGCTATGATGTTTTATCATTACATCAAGATCGTCCCGACGACGTACGTCCGCACGGACGGCTCGACCCTCCTCACGAATCAGTTTTCCGTAACGCGGCACGCGAAGCAGGTGTCCCTGCTCAGCGGCGAGTCCGGGATGCCGGGTATATTCTTCAACTACGAGCTGAGCCCGCTCATGGTGAAGTACACGGAGAAGGCGAAGTCGTTCGGGCACTTCGCGACGAACACTTGCGCGATCATCGGCGGCGTATTCACCGTGGCCGGTCTGATCGATTCGCTGCTCTATCATTCGGTGCGTGCGATACAGAGGAAGATTGAGTTAGGGAAGTACAATTAAATACACTTTGGGCCTGGATGCCAGCAGCATTGATTATCGCCGATCCTAATTCTGTTCTTCTCTCGCGTTAAGATCGACCGTATCGGTGACGTATCTTCTCCAAAAAAAAGCGAGGTGGATGATCGCTGAAAATGGATTGGTGTTAATCGTTGACGCGACACGGCCTTAGGCGAATAATAATAATAATCCGATTGATAAAAAAAAATATATTAAAAATACCCGATTTTCCATTGGAGGCCAAATTTTCTGGACTTGCATCGCGCGACTTTTACCTGGGTAAGACTGTTTTCATCTCGCGTTTATATAAGTATTGCAAATATATTGACCGACGATACTTAGCGTTATAAGCGCAACTGCGAATATCTTACATTGTTTTTTTTTTTCTTATAAAAAAGAAAAATCATACATAACTTATCAATAGTGGCGTATGCGTTATCTATAATACTTCTTTACTTTTTTTTGTTATTTAAAGAATGATAATCTTAGTTTTAACAAATGCGATGTAAAGAAAACCTATTTATACGTGATGTACATAAAAATCAGCAAAATATATAAGAGCCTATTGAGGTCTCATGGAAACAGGAACATTGCTACCGAAAATAATTCGAAAAGATGTATTAATTCATTTATTTACATCTATAACACAATTAAAACGTTTTCAGAAACGCATTGTAAATGTCCGTAGACGTCTTCGCGATATCTCTACAGAACTCGGCGTCTGTACCGCTGACTAAGGCTCGCGGTGAAACGTACATCGGTTTGGAGGGATCGTACTGTGCCTTTTTTATCTTCGTCAGGAACAAATGCCTCTGCTCGAGCCTAGTTTTTCTACAAAGTAAAACGTGCGGCATCCGCGCAATAAAATCACGCTGCAGCTGCATTTCGTTATGAGCGTAATCGAATGTACCCAGCAGTCTGTCGCGATCTGAAAGGACAATTTAAGAGAAATCAATATAAATTTGTTCACCGAATCATGAAATTACGTCGCCTGCGTGTGTTGCTTACTCTTGGTCCATATCTTGGGCAACGTGAGGAGCAATCTCTTCATTTGCAGCCGATCGAAACCCATCTCCTCCTTGACGCTGAACGTGTTCTCCAGCAAATGTATCATCCTGTACGTCACCACCTTGGGCCCCTTGACCGTCAGCATTCTCACCTCGTGGCCGTTGAGCATGAAGCTGTTCTGGAAGTAGCCGAGTCTGCGGTCTATATCCTTCGTACTGTACAGGAGCCACTTGGGATTCTTGCAGATTATGATCTGTATCATCGGCACGGTGAACTCGTGCGCCCTCAGGTATCTTATCCTCGTGTGCAGATCGTCCAGGTCCTCCTTGAAGATTTCGGGATTCTTCGTGATGAACTCGCCCAGGTAATCGGCGGGCACTCCGCAGTCGTGCAGGAACGTTATGTACGGCTTCACGTCCCGTTCGAAGTCAAGGTTCAGGATGTACTGCACCATCCCCTCCTTCGCCTCGAACTTGTACAGCTGGACCCCGAGCTCCACCAGCTTCTGGATCGTGCGCGACTTGTTCGCGTACTTGGCGAAGCTGAAGGTCGGAGTGAGGGGCGGACCGACGTACGACAGGTCCTCGGTGCACTCGTCCAGGGCATGCGGCAAGTCCTCTATGTCACGGTCGTCGAGATAGTCCTCGCGCGCGAACGGAGTCGTGTTTACAACACTGTTTGGACCCGGGCTCAAGTTGAGGTTAGGTCGCGGTTCCAGCGCGTGGCTCTCGTCGTCGGCCGTCAGCCGCTCCTCCAAGACACCCGATTCGGAGGAGGCTCTGTCGGCGCATTTCTCGAGCTCTCTCGACGCGCATCGCCTCGGCCCGTCGCCTCTCGAGATAAATCGCGCGATCAAGCTCGTCGCGGCCGGTCGCCTCGTCGACACGAGCGAACAACATCGTTGAAACATGTTCGACACTCGTCACCGCATCAGCGTCAAAGTAACTTAAATTAAAAACCATCGAATTGTCGAATATCTCACGCTATTTGGCTAAAAACACATTTTTAATCATCTGTAATTCGACAAATACACGCCGTTGCCGGAAAGGGACTGAGTTCACTGAGTGCGACCGTCCGGACTGTCTCTTAGGTTAGATTTATAAACGGTCGTCTAGGCCCTCTAGGATTCTAAGGTCGAACTACGTAGTCACGTTTGCAAATCTTCTCGATGGATAACACGGCGGATATCACAATAACAGATATAATATATCACGATGAATTAATATCACGTTCAATAATGATCTTAATAAAGTGACATTAGGTTCGCTTTAAACGATCTATATTCAGAGTGTTAAAATTCAAGAGACTATTTTATTTATGTGTAAAGTACGAAAAAGAATCGAAGTCAACAATACACGCCAAGATAAAATTTATGTTACACGTGTGTATATTATATAAATAATATATCTCATATTATGCACATGTTAAAATAATAATACATAAAATACATATTAAAATATACTCTCCTACATAAAATACATCTATACAAAAAGTTGGAAACGTACGTATATATGTCAGATTTCGATCCTCAAGTCGTGTAAATTAGTAAGTGTTTAAAAAGTAATTATAACCGGAGTTATCTGTAAAACATAATTATGATTACAATTGAAAGAAATTACGATAATTATCTCAAACTTATCGATCTAATTGTAAGCCAGTAGTGCTTCTAGTATAGCGATAGCGGATCTGAAAACTGCGTCGCGTCTGCATATGAGTCATCATCAATGACACGCAGGAAAACATATAAAAATGAATCCGTACGGAGCACCAGGTATATATACATTTAATGAGATTTGCAATTCGCCGAGTCAGCGTCGCCTAGCTGGAGGACTGGGCGGGGAAAGAAAGACGCGGGAGGCGAAAGAGCGAGAGAGAAACGCGAGGCGTTTGTATGAACAAATACTCTTTTTTTTTTTTTATTTATTACCTTAAAACGATTAAAACGCGTATATTAAATATAAAGGCGGCAAGGTAATGCGCTTTGATTTTACATCAATATACAATATACAATATTCAGGAAACGACGCGACACACACCACACACGTGGGACGTCCCACGCTCCTTTCGTCAAAATCGTGGCACCGACCACGATTCGGTGGAAGGCTGCTGCTACCCGTATATTCGCAAAACTCGCTCGCGCATGCACACTCACACACACACGTACACACGCGCATTGCAGTCGCGCACACATACAGAGGTGTGTTATTGTGGTTACCGGGAGGGGGGGTTCCTTAATTAATAAGTTATGTCTCTTTACAGCGGAGCTATTACGGTGAAAGTGACGTGCCTGCGCTATATTTTATGTAATAAGTACGTTAATTACGCATTAAGAACACTTTGATTCTCGCGACCGCGGTATCAAAACAACGTCGAATAAACTAGCGGAATGTTCCTCGTGTGAGGGGAG